>NW_005356575.1:84075-90579 GCF_000412655.1 Myotis brandtii
GCCTTGTTGTTGCCAGGCGACGGCGTTCCATAGCCTGTCGCGTCACCACGTCTGCGCGGGCGTGGGGGGGGCGCACGGAGACGGCGGCCGCGTCGTTTGTTGACGTTGCCTGGCAACCGTGGTGGCGCTGCTGGGCAACGCCGGCCGACTGTTCGCTGTCTTAAGGGCGCAGGAACATTCTGGATCTGGCTCCCGCTACGCGTCGGGACTGAGGCGCTTAGGGGAGAGTACAGGGTCGCTCCCTAGGTGTCAGGGACGTGTAGCGGATTGGAGGCTGGGTTTACGTCCGAGAAAGAATATGAGGCGGGAGGGGTTGGTATTTTTACTCAAGTATTTGAGATGCTGGTGTTAGATATTAGATTGCACGCGCCCTTGTGGGCACGTCCGCAGGGCAATGGGTGGCAGAGAAATACGGCTAAAGAGACCTGGGTTCAAATATCCGCTGTTACATTGACTCGTGACTTCCTTTCTCTGAGCCTCTTTCCTTCCTGAAATGGGGGTGATAGCATCACTCCCCTCCAGAATTGTGACTGTACGAAATCCTGTTAAGCACTTACTACATAGTAAGTGCTCTGTACATAACTGGTATAATTGTTATTTAATAACTGAGTTCTGTCTTTACCTCACTGGATTTTGGAATGAATGAGATGATGCTTCTAAAGCACTTACTGCAACACAGCTGTTGCATTGTTAGTGGTGTTTTTATTATTGCCCCCACTCTGTAAAGGAGCACATGGGCAGTCATTCTCTCTTGGAGTCTTGGGGTGCAACGGCTATGGAATCAGGCAGAAATGGTTGGAATCCTTGTCCCCCTGGATCCTGGCTGTGTGACCTGCAGCCAAGTGGCTTGCCCTCTCTGACCCTCTGTTTCCTCCTCGGTAAAACCAGTGATCCCTCACATCTCACAAAGTCACTTCCTGGTGACTAACAGTCCCGGGACAGGGGTTCCCTCTTGTTGGGCATGTCCAATCAGTGCCTGTGTCTACAGTATGACTCATGGGGCTATGTAAAGCTCCTAGGCTCTGTACAGAGGGCAGGTTATATAAACGTGTTTAATGTGCATCCTACATTTCGGAGGTGAGGGGACCGGGCTTGGTCAGCCTGCAACTGCCAAACTCTGGCACCCGCTGCTTTTAGGAAGTAGGGCCTATAAAACATGGGCCATGTATACACTTTCTCATTTTTAAAAAATATATTTTACTGATTTCTTACAGAGAGGAAGGGAGAGGGATAGAGAGTTAGAAACATCGATGAGAGAGAAATATCGATCAGCTGCCTCCTGCACACCCGCTCCTGGGGATGTTCCCGCAACCAAGGTACATGCCCTTGACCGGAATTGAACCTGGGACCCTTCAGTCCGCAGGTCGACACTATCCACTGAGCCAAACCGGCCGGGGCTACTTTCTCATTGAAAAGAAAACATGCCTGGCTTAGGCTCTGTCCATCTAAATGGCTGTCTCTCTCAATCTCTGTCTCTTAGGAGGTCTCAGTTTCACTCTGCGTCTTTCTGACCTCCATCTGTCCGTCTCCATCACACCATCTCTGTCACTCTCTGTCTCTGTTTCCCTGAGTCCCTTTCTAGGTCTCTTCCTCCCCCACCTCCTTTATTTCTCTGAATTTCTAGATCCTAAGTCTCTATACATATTTTGTGATTCTCTGTTATTATTTAATTTAACTCCCAAACTTGTTCCTGAAGGGATTCCAAGGAGGATCTGGAAACATGGAGCCCCGTGCAGCTGACTGCTGTGTGGTGTTGGGGTGCGCTGTTTTCTGGGCCTCTGCTCTTCCCAGTCTGCAAAATTAGGTGGAGTAACTAATTTAAGTCCACAGGGATCCCAATCACTGGGGAACTTTAAATTTTTTAAAAATCTTTATTGTTTTTTTTATCTTTACTGTTGAAAGTATTATATTTTTTTAATTTTTTTCTATATATTTTATTGATTTTTTACAGAGAGGAAGGGAGAGAGATAGAGAGTTAGAAACATCGATGAGAGAGAAATATCGATCAGCTGCCTCCTGCACACCCGCTCCTGGGGATGTTCCCGCAACCAAGGTACATGCCCTTGACCGGAATTGAACCTGGGACCCTTCAGTCCGCAGGTCGACACTATCCACTGAGCCAAACCGGCCGGGGCTACTTTCTCATTGAAAAGAAAACATGCCTGGCTTAGGCTCTGTCCATCTAAATGGCTGTCTCTCTCAATCTCTGTCTCTTAGGAGGTCTCAGTTTCACTCTGCGTCTTTCTGACCTCCATCTGTCCGTCTCCATCACACCATCTCTGTCACTCTCTGTCTCTGTTTCCCTGAGTCCCTTTCTAGGTCTCTTCCTCCCCCACCTCCTTTATTTCTCTGAATTTCTAGATCCTAAGTCTCTATACATATTTTGTGATTCTCTGTTATTATTTAATTTAACTCCCAAACTTGTTCCTGAAGGGATTCCAAGGAGGATCTGGAAACATGGAGCCCCGTGCAGCTGACTGCTGTGTGGTGTTGGGGTGCGCTGTTTTCTGGGCCTCTGCTCTTCTCAAGCCTACAATCCGGGCATTTGCCCTGACCCGGAACTGAACTGTGACCTCCTCCTGGTTCATAGGTCAATGCTCAACTACTGAGCTATGCAGGCTGATCTGGGGAGCTTTTAAATGTGGATTTCTCTAGCCTGAACCCCAAGGCTGTCAGTCGGTCAGCATGTCAGAGAAAGAGGCGGCAGGGATTATGAGATGTGAGATCCTCCCAGGGTGGTTCTGAGCAGCCAGCCAGAACTGCTGGCCTGGGGCCGTTCCACAGTTGTTTTAATGCCACGTAAATAGGTGAGGTTCCATGGAGACACACAGCCAGGGATAGAGTGATTTCTACTGCAGGTATAGGATGCTGAGTGTGGAGAGAGACAGAGATTTGGGTGAGGGTGGAATCAGAGAGAGACAAAGATAGCAAGACAGAGACAGGGAGAGATAGAGACAAAGAGATACAGAGACCTAAAGAGATAGAGACATTGTGTGTTTTCTGCGCACCTGAAACGCACCTTCACAATGGAGGGCCACGTACCCGTCTGCGTGCGAATGTGTGACTGTGTTTAACAGGTCACTGCAGGCAGCACTAGGGTGTGCCCGGTCCAGTGCTGGTATTAAGTGTGGCAGGCGGAGGTTCTGGGTGAACCGTCTCTACGTGTACCTGCCTGCCTCTAAGCAAGTGCCCGGGGCCAGCATGGGTGACTGCCTGACAACCTCAGCACCAGTCAGGCAGCATTCTTCTGCTGAGCCACCGCTTTCTACACCCACTGGGTGTGGCTGATGAGGAAACGGAGCCAGGGGTCCTGGGGCCCACGCAAGTGAGTGTGACGTAGCTCCAGGCAGTGACAGTGTTGACTTGGGAATAGCCACCCTAATAGAGAGCTGCCATCTTTGGAGCCAAACCGAGCTGTGAGTCCTTGGGCAAGCGGAGTGACCTCTTTGGGCTACAGTTTCTTTCTTTCTTTTTTTTACTTAATGTTTTTTAAAAAAATTTTTTAAAAATATATTTTGATTTTTTTTACAGAGAGGAAGGGAGAGGGAGAGAGAGTTAGAAACATCGATGAGAGAGAAACATCCATCAGCCGCCTCCTGCACAGCCCCCACTGGGGATGTGCCAGCAACCAAGGTACATGCCCTTGACCGGAATCGAACCTGGGACCCTTCAGTCCGCAGGCCGACGCTCTATCCACTGAGCCAAACCGGTCAGGGTTGGGCTACAGTTTCTGCATCTGTCAAATGGGGATGATATTGACTTCTATGGGAAGCTTGTGAGCACCACCTAAACAGTGATGGCGAACCTTTTGAGCTCGGCGTGCCAGCATTTTGAAAAACCCTAACTTAACTCTGGTGCCGTGTCACATATGGAAATTTTTTGATATTTGCAACCATAGTAAAACAAAGACTTATATTTTTGATATTTATTTTATATATTTAAATGCCATTTAACAAAGAAAAATCAACCAAAAAAAATGAGTTCGCGTGTCATAGGTTCACCATCGCTGAAACGTAATGGCAACTGTTGCCATCTACTGCGGGCTTGCCATGAATGGGTTTGTCAGCAAATTCTGCAGCTCTAAGTTCAAAACACCTCCTGAATCAGATCTTTGTTACCTCCAGCCCAAGCCACCATCCTCTCTTGCCGGATCATTGCCTGGGGCTTCTGGCTGGTCTCTGGGCCTCCGTCCTTGACTCCCACGTCTAGCCAGAGGGATGTTGTTAAAATCAAAGTCAGTTCATGTCCCTCTTTTGCTCAAAACATTCCTATGGCTTCTGATGCACTCAGAGTAAAAGTCAAAGGCCTGCCTAGTGGGAGTGGCCGAGTTGGTTGAGTGTCATCCCATGGACCAAATGGTCATGGGTTGGGTTCCCAGTCAGGGCACATGCCCTTGCCCTGGTTGCGGGCTCAATTCCCTGCAGGGGGTGTGCGGGAGGCAGCCAATCGCTGTTTCTCTTTCTCTCCTGCTCCCTTCCTCTCTCTTTAAAATCAATAAAAACATATTTTTTAAAAAGTCGAAGGCCTCACCGTGACCCCCTTAGGATCCTGTACAGTCTGTCCTTATTCGCTGACCTCAGTTCTGTCATTCCCCTCCCTTTGATCTCTCTGCTCCAGCCACAGCAGCCTCCTCCCTGTTCCCCCAACGTGCCAGGCATGTTCCCACCTTACGGCCTTTGTACTTGCTGCTTGTTCTCTCTGGCTGGGATGCTCATGGTCCACATACCTACATGGCTTCTCCCTTACCAACTTCCGGCCTTGCTATGTTTGTCTCTCTCTGACCCCACTCTCATGTGGGCCTGCCCTGACCACCCTGTTTAAAAGGGCAACCCCTGAATGGGCTTCTTTTCAAGTTGTTCCAAATGATTGTTATTTTCATACTTATATCACATCACTTTTACATCCAGCATGTCAGCTCATGTCATTCAAATTTGCATGTATTTTCTCAGGGCCTAATCATGTTGCCGGATTACTTAACATCTATACATTTCCAACTTGAAAATCCAGTGTTGTTGTTTTTTAATCCTCACCTGAGGGTATGTTTTTATTGGTTTTTTTCTTTTTTTAGAGAAACATCAACATATATGCCCTGACTGGGGATTGTACCCATAACATGGGTATCTGCCCTCACCAGAGATTGAACCCCAACCTTTTGCATTTTTTAAAATATATATATATATTTCAGAGAGGAAGGGAGAGGGGAGAGAGAGACAGAAACATCAATGATGAGAGAGAATCACTGATCGGCTGGCTGCCTCCTGCACTACTGGGGATTGAGCCTGGCAACCCAGGCATGTGTCCTTGACTGGAATCGAACCCGGGACCCTTCAGTCCGCAGGCCTGCGCTCCATCCACTGAGCCAGACCAGTCAGGGTGAACCCCAACGTTTTGGTGCACTGGACAATGCTCCAGTTAACTGAACCACCTGGCCAGGGCAAAAGTCCAGTTTTTTCTCTTATGCCACATATAACGAACATAGGCTATACAATAATATCTTAAAGTAAAAATATGTAGCCCTAGCCGGTTTGGCTCAGTGGATAGATCATCGGCCTGTGAACCAAAGGGTCCTGGGTTCGATTCTGGTCAAGGGCATGTACCTTGGTTGCAGGCTCCTCCCTGGCCTGGGCCCTGGTTGGGGCTCCTGCAGGAGGCAACCCATCCATGTGTTTCTCTCACGTCGCTATTTCTCTCTGTCTTCCCCTCTCTCTTCCACTCTCCTTACAAATCAATGGCAAAATATCCTAGGCCCTAGACTAGGGTAAGGATTAAAATAAAAAATATATAATGGCAAATATACATAATAAAAAATATATGTAAAATGCCAACCCCACCTTTCCCTCCCTCTCTGCTTCCCCAGCACTTACTACTTTCCAAAGTGCTAGTATGTTGCTGTATTTGTTCAGCACCTTTCCCCCCCCCCCCCCCCCCCCCGAAAGCTCCCAGGCGGACAGAGAGCGCTATCATGTTCGCTGTTGTATACCCAGCACTTACCACGGTGCCTGGAACGTGTAGGCGCTCAATAAATATCTGTGAAAGAATGAATGACGAGTGGTACGTGCCAGGAATTGTGCTACAAGCTCTAGGTCGGTGAATTCACCCAATAGTCATAACAACCCTATTGTCACAACAGCCCCATTTGCTCAGCGCTAGGCACGTTTCAGATGGGGAAACTGTCAGGGGAACTCCCGAGACAGAAGCGAAGGCCCCGCCGACCCGACCCGAGGTAGATTACCCCGCCTTTAGGAGCGTCCCCTGCGGGCCTGGGTTGTCTGTGTTGCATCTCACTATCTCCGTGTTTATTTCGGGCCCAGTCCCTGGCTCACTAGGTCTCGTGGTCTCTCTTAATCACTGCGTCCCAGACAGCTCCCCTGTGGCTGCAGCCTACACGCCTGTCTCCGAGTTTCTGGCTCCCGGGGGTCCCTGCTTCTCTACTTCCTCGCTTCTCTCTCGGGGTCTCGGGGTCTCCGGCGCCCCGCTGGCCTCCCGGGCCGGGCTCTGCGCTCC
>NW_005356575.1:91118-96828 GCF_000412655.1 Myotis brandtii
AGGTACTTGCAGGGTCGGGGGAAAGACCTGAATGGTAGGTGGTACAAAGGGGTTTGGGGGAGAGAAGGATCCCTGGGGAGGAGGAGGCCGAAACTGGCCGGAAACAAGGGTGACTCAGAGGAGGGGGTGCCCTTGCCACTTCCAGGCTCCTGGCGGGATCAGCGCTCACTGCCCATTGTCCAGGGCCGGCCAGGACGTCCGGCGACATCCCTGGGGACGCGACATCGGGTTATGTAACCAACAGCAACAGGCTCCCGGGAGGGGTGGAGTCGGGACTCCCCGGTTCCTCTCCACGCCCTGTCCCGAGGGAAGGACAAGGGTCGGGATCTCGGATCGATTTGTGAGGTCGTTTTCCAGCTGACCCCCAATCCCTGGAGAAGGGGGACTGGGATGCAACCCTAGGTAGGAGGGGTTGGCTGAAGCAGCCGGACGGTCTAGGCAAGTGGATGAACTGAGTCCCAAAGAGTGCTGGCCCCTGTCATTTGATTCAGTCGTTCAGTTAAGATGTACTGGGGCCTCTCTGTGTGCCAGTTGCCATCCTGGTGATGGGGACACAGCAGCAAATAAACAGGAGTCCTAAGTGCAGCAGCCCCTGGACTGACCCCAGACAGACTACATCCCGGCCGCACCTCCTTGAACCCAGACCTCCTTCCCTAGGCACAGTCCCCAAACGCGGGGACTCTAGTGCAGGGGCAGAACACATCTCTCACCTCCCCAGTCCCTGGGCTCTGCATGACTGCATACCTGTCGCCCCCACCACTCCGAGGAGGTCCGTCACTTCCTCCTCCCCTCAGCCCCCACCCCCTCAGGGCATGACTAGAGATGCTGGTTGTACTAGTGAGAGGCAGTTGGAGAATCACTCAGACGTCATAGGAGCCAGCTGTGCTGTCCTCGTGTCCCTGAGATGCCAGCAGGCAGCCTCAGTCCCCTCCAGTAAACCCCTCTGGGGCCCTGTGGGCCTGAGGGGGGACACTGCCCTCCTGTCAACTGTATCTCAGCCCCCCGAAGGGCCTGGTTTAAGCCCTTCATCAGAAGGCTTTGGAAGGCGGCTTCCTGGCTACCCTCACTCCTCCTCCAGGCAGCCTTCCCTCAATCCCCCAATGCCCACTTCCAGTTCCCTGGGCTCTGTATTCTGGACCTTCCCTCTCTGATCTTACCCAGTCCCATACCTTTAATTCTGAAAGGCCTTCAAAGCCAAGCCCTGGAAAGAACACGTGGCTGCACGTCTGCAGGACTCAGTTTTCACTTCTCTAAAATGGGCACACACTGGGTACAGTTCATTTAAGCCAGGTCACTTCTGTGACAGATTAGCACAGGGTGTGACAGATTAGCACAGAGAGCTCACGGAGTCCTATTAGCCACGGTGCATAAGAAATGGTTAACAGTGAGAAGGCAGAATGGGGAGGGGTGGATTTACAAAAGGATATATACACAGTGGGGCCTTGACTTACGAGTGTCCTGACTAACAAGTTTTTCGAGATACAAGCCATCTCTCGGCCGATTTTTTTGCTTTGAGTTGCGAGCTAAAATTCGGGTTACGAGCCAGCTTCAGATACCCCACCGCTAGTTGGCGCAGCGAACATCACAGTGAACGACACAACATCAGCCCAGCATCACGTGTCTCACTCGTTCACTTCTTGATTTGACATATGAGTAATTTGAGTTACTAGCTCCATCACGGAACGAATTAAACTCATAAGTCAAGGCCCCACTGTGTGTGTGTGTATGTGTGTGTGTGTGTGTGTGTGTGTATATATAGTGAAAATATCCATCATTTATAACCTGGTGATGGGGACACAGCAGCAAATAAACAGGAGTCCTAAGTGCAGCAGCCCCTGGACTGACCCCAGACAGACTACATCCCGGCCGCACCTCCTTGAACCCAGACCTCCTTCCCTAGGCACAGTCCCCAAACGCGGGGACTCTAGTGCAGGGGCAGAGCACATCTCTCACCTCCCGAGTCCCTGGGCTCTGCATGACTGCATACCTGTCGCCCCCACCACTCCGAGGAGGTCCGTCACTTCCTCCTCCCCTCAGCCCCCACCCCCTCAGGGCATGACTAGAGATGCTGGTTGTACTAGTGAGAGGCAGTTGGAGAATCACTCAGACGTCATAGGAGCCAGCTGTGCTGTCCTCGTGTCCCTGAGATGCCAGCAGGCAGCCTCAGTCCCCTCCAGTAAACCCCTCTGGGGCCCTGTGGGCCTGAGGGGGGACACTGCCCTCCTGTCAACTGTATCTCAGCCCCCCGAAGGGCCTGGTTTAAGCCCTTCATCAGAAGGCTTTGGAAGGCGGCTTCCTGGCTACCCTCACTCCTCCTCCAGGCAGCCTTCCCTCAATCCCCCAATGCCCACTTCCAGTTCCCTGGGCTCTGTATTCTGGACCTTCCCTCTCTGATCTTACCCAGTCCCATACCTTTAATTCTGAAAGGCCTTCAAAGCCAAGCCCTGGAAAGAACACGTGGCTGCACGTCTGCAGGACTCAGTTTTCACTTCTCTAAAATGGGCACACACTGGGTACAGTTCATTTAAGCCGGGTCACTTCTGTGGCAGATTAGCACAGGGTGTGACAGATTAGCACAGAGAGCTCACAGAGTCCTATTAGCCACGGTGCATAAGAAATGGTTAACAGTGAGAAGGCAGAATGGGGAGGGGTGGATTTACAAAAGGATATATACACAGTGGGGCCTTGACTTACGAGTGTCCTGACTAACAAGTTTTTCGAGATACAAGCCATCTCTCGGCCGATTTTTTTGCTTTGAGTTGCGAGCTAAAATTCGGGTTACGAGCCAGCTTCAGATACCCCACCGCTAGTTGGCGCAGCGAACGTCACAGTGAACGACACAACATCAGCCCAGCATCACGTGTCTCACTCGTTCACTTCTTGGTTTGACATATGAGTAATTTGAGTTACGAGCTCCATCACGGAACGAATTAAACTCATAAGTCAAGGCCCCACTGTGTGTGTGTGTATGTGTGTGTGTGTGTATATATATATATATAAATAATTTCCCCCAAATTATTTTTTATTATTTAAAAATTACCATCTCTGGATAGACTTTGAAACTTACCTAGGCATCCTCCCCCCACACCTGCTCCTTCCTCCTGGGTCTCCTCTCCAGAGTGACCCCACATTCACACTGCCACCTGGGCAGAGACCTGTACCTAATTCTGGTACCTCCTTCCCCTCACAGCCTCTCAGCCACAAAGTTGGCCAAGACTGGTCCTTCCTGCCTCCTGACTGTCTCTCAAATCTGCTCTCTCCTCCTCCGTCCCCTCCTCCCTAGGTCCAGGTCCCTGCTCTCCCTCTCAGTCTACCCCCAGGAGGCAGCCAGGAAGGTCTTATAAAGCATAAACCCCGTCCCTTTCCTGCTCAGAACCTGTCATGGCTCCCCAGTGCCCTTGGGAGAACGGTCCAGGCTTCTCACCACAGCCCAGGGGGCCGCCCAGTCTGCTCTGGTCCTTGCTGACTTTTACAGCCTTCTAATTCCTTGACCCCAAGTACCTGATTCTTCTTGCCTTAAAGCAGGGGTCCTCAAACTTTTTAAACAGGGGGCCAGTTCACTGTCCCTCAGACCGTTGGAGGGCCGAACTATAGTTTAAAAAAAAAACTATGAACAAATTCCTATGCACACTGCACATATCTTATTTTGAAGTAAAAAAACAAAACGGGAACAAATACAATATTTGTATTTGCATGTGGCCCGCGGGCCGTAGTTTGAGGACCCCTGCCTTAAAAGATCCTCCAGTTCAATCTCCTGGCCGGGTGGTTGAGGCCCTCGGCCATCCAGACAACAAAACAATCGTGCTTCTGGCTGAAAATAGGTGTCCTCTATGGATGGAGACCTTACCACTGAAGGCCTTCCACCCACAGACAAGCACTTTAAAAAAAATATTTTTATTGAGTTTATTTATTTCAGAGAGGAAGGAAGAGGGAGAGAGAGATAGAAACATCAATGATGAGAGAGAATCATTGATTGGCTGCCTCCTGCATACCCCATACTGGGGATCGAGCCTGCAACCCAGGCATATGCCCTGACCAGGAATCGAACCCGTGACCTCCAGGTTCATAGGTTGACGCTCAACCACTGAGCCACACCGGCCGGGCACAAGCACTTTTGCCTGAACCCACATCTGTCTACTACACCCTGTTCCCTGGAGCTATACAGGACAGGGCAGCTCCTCTGTCCTCTGATATATCAGAGACTAGAAGATGTTGACAGTGTTGCCTTTTTTAAAAAAATTATTATTGTCCCGGCTGGTTTGGCTCAGTGGATAGAGCGTCCGCCTGCGGACTGAAGGGTCCTAGGTTCAATTCTAGTTAAGGGCACATGCCCCGATTGTGGGCTCGATCCCCAGTGGGGGGCGTGCAGGAGGCAGCCTATAGGTGATTCTCTCTCATCATTGATGTATGTATCTCTCTTTCCCTCTCCCTTCCTCTCTGAAATAAAAAAATATATATTTTAAAAATTATTATTTTATTGCTTTGAGAGAGAGAACATGGATTGTTGTTCCACTTATTTATGCATTCATGGGTTGTTTCTTATATGTGCCCCGACCAGGGATAGAACCTACAACGTTGGGGTATTAGGTCAATGCTCTAACCAACTGAGCTACCCAGCCAGGGCAACAGTGCTGCCTGTTGCCTCAGAAAAATGCAGTATAAGACCCGTGAGGCTGATCCTTGGAGTTGGCACTGACAGTCACGGGATATCCGAGTGGGAAGGTGCTGAGAGGACCCAGGTGCTAAGGGGAGACCTCGGCCGAGAACCCACAACGTTGGGGTATTAGGTCAATGCTCTAACCAACTGAGCTACCCAGCCAGGGCAACAGTGCTGCCTGTGGCCTCAGAAAAATGCAGTATAAGACCCGTGAGGCTGATCCTTGGAGTTGGCACTGACAGTCACGGGATATCCGAGTGGGAAGGTGCTGAGAGGACCCAGGTGCTAAGGGGAGACCTCGGCCCAGAGGGAGCAGGGTTCTGGCCCTTTCCATGGCCTGGAGCTGCTGTGTCCATCACTCACTTGCAAGGTAGTGGAGAGCCACACTGGAACTGAGACTGGTGACCCAAACAGGGGTGAACAGGCTGGGCCCTGGCTCTGGTGACCCAGAGACCCCCACCTTGGTGAGGGCAGACCTGCGTCTGTCCGCCGCCTGAGTCCCAACCCTGAACCCCAGGCTGGTGACAGGATGGGGAAACTGGCCTGACCCAGACCTAAGCCCACCCCGTCCACTGCAGAAGCAAACCAAGAAGTCAGAGCCTCAGCCCAGCCCTCTGCTTGCGGGTTTTGAGACCTTCCCTCCTCCCCTCCTCAAGGGTGGGCTGGCGGCTGGGGTGCGGTGGGATGCGGGGTGGGATGCGGGATTGGCGTTGTGGGTGGGGCGGGAGAATAGGGCCCGGGCTTGGAGGTAAGGAGGCTGGGGACACAGCTGGGGTGGGGACAGGGCTGGACATGAAGATTAGGATAGGAAAGTGGGTCATATTCGGGATTAGGGTTAGGGATGAGGGCCAGGAGATGGGACACGGTGTGTGTGTGGAGGGGGTGGGGGCTCCGGGCACAGGGGGGGATGAGGCCATGCCGGTGACAGGCTGTGGGAAGCGGGTTGGGGTCGCAGTTGGGGGCAGTGCGAAAGCCCAGACGGGATGGGGCCCGGCTGAGCCCAGCACCATCCCCCCTCCCCCCCGCCCTCCCCGCCCGCCCCACGCTGCCTCC
>NW_005356575.1:97310-104663 GCF_000412655.1 Myotis brandtii
CAAACGAGGAAACTGAGGCTGGGAGAGGAACTGGCTGGGGCCTTGCAGCCTGGGTTGCCAGGTACGATCGTTCAGCTTCAGCTTGGACACTTCCCTTAATGGGGAGCTCACCACTTCCTATCAGAAAACTGGGCACCCACTATTTCTTTTTCTTTGAAAAAATTTTTTTAAAAATATGTTTTATTGATTTTTTTTCTTTTAGAGAGACAGAAAGGGGGAGGGAGAGAGATAGAAACATCAATGATGGGAGAGAATCATTGATTGGCCGCCTCCTGCACGCCCCCCAGTGGGGATCGAGCCCACAACCCGGGCATGTGCCCTTGACCCGAATCGAATCGAACCTGGGACCCTTCAGTCCGCAGGCCGACGCTCTATCCACTGAGCCAAACCAGCTAAGGCTCTTTTTAAAATTTTTGTTTGATTTTAGAGAGAGAGAAAAGTGGGGGGTGGGGGGAGAAACACTGATTTGTTCTTCCACTTATTTGTGCATTCATTGGTTGCTTCTTGTATGTGCCCACAACCTTGATGTATTGGAATGATGCTCTAACCAGCTGAACTCCCTGGCCAGGGCTATTTCTTTTTTAAATATGTTTTTATTGATATTTTTGTTTAGAGAGAGAGGAAAGGAAAGGGAGAGAGAGAAACATCAGTGTGAGAGAGAAGCATTGATTGGTTGCCTCCCATAGGCATCCTGACTGGGGATCAAACCCACAACAGTCCGACTGGGAATCGAACTAAACCAGCGACCTTTTGGTTCACGGTGGATGCCCATCCAAAGGAGCCACATCAGCCAGGGCTAGGCATGGCTTCCTTTTATTGGTGGTATTTATCTCCTCGTTCAACAAACCTTTGTCAAGGGTCGATTGTGTGCCAGGCACTGTGCTGGGTGCTGGGGACACAGCCGGGAACCAGACTCAGAGGTCTGCCCTGTGGGGCTGAAGTTCTGATGGGGGAGACACAGTAAGTGCATGAGATGACTTCACCTTGTGATAGCGCTGAGGGTAAAGTGAAAGTAGATGACATGTTAAAGCAGCGGTTCTCAACCTGTGGGTCGCGACCCCTTTGGGGGTCGAACGACCCTTTCACAGGGGTCACCTAAGACCATCCGAAAACACAGATATAATTACCTATTGTTTTTGTGATTAATCACTATGCTTTAATTATGTTCAATTTGTAACAATGAAATTGGGGGTCACCACAACATGAGGAACTGCATTAAAGGGTCTCGGCATTAGGAAGGTTGAGAGCCACTGTGTTAAAGGGTATTTTGGTAAGAGTGGTCGGGGAGGGTCTTTTTCTGAGGAGGTGACACTTAACTGTAAACTGGATGATAAGATCAGGCTCTAAAAAGACTTGGTTTAGCCCAGTCAGTGTGGCTCAGTGGGTGAGCGTCGACCTATGAACAGGTTACCCTTCGATTCCAGTCAGGGCACATGCCCAGGTTGTAGGCTCCGTCCCCAGTGTGGGGCATGGATGATTCTCTCTCTCTTCCTCTCTGAAATCAATAATTAAAAATAAAAAACATTTAAAAGGTTTGGTTTAAGTCAATCCCTTCATCCCATTTCACAGATCTGGAGGCAGAAGCCCCGAGAGGACCCGGTTGGGTCCGAGCTTGCAGAATGCAGGTTGCGTGAGCATCCACTCTGTGATTGTCCAGCTTGGGGTTGGTCCCATCCTGTTCCCAGGGTCCTTCTTGTCCAGCATATAGATACTGTCCATCAGCAGTAGTGGTAATATTGGTGACTATTTTTAAAATAACAGCTACCATGTATCTAGCACCTACCCTGTGCGGAGCTGTCCGCTAACCTGCCTTGTCCTGAATCCTCGCCAATGAGCGTCCACTCTGTGATTGTCCAACTTGGGGTTGGTCCCATCCTGTTCCCAGGGTCCTTCTGGTCCAGCATATAGATACTGTCCATCAGCAGTAGTGGTAATATTGGTGACTATTTTTAAAATAACAGCTACCATGTATCTAGCACCTACCCTGTGCGGAGCTGTCCGCTAACCTGCCTTGTCCTGAATCCTCGCCATAAACCTAGGAGCTGAGGTGCTGGTCCCGTGCCCCACTGCCTCCCTGTTTATTTCGGGGGCGGGAAATCTGTTTGGCCACCTCCCTTCCCTCTAGGCACGCAGGAGGGAGGGGACATGACCTGGGCCCAGCCCATCAGAGCGTTCTCTGCCCTCTGCTGACGGTGATTGGCTCAGGGGCAGACGTTTGACTCATTTGGGTCGCCAGTGATGGAACCGTGGGCATGACCTTTGCTCCCTCAGGAGTCATTAAAGGGATAAAGTGTGAGTGCAGAGCTGCTGGCGTCCTCTGTCATCTTTGCTCTCTCAAGGAAAATCTTCCTGAGGGGGGAAAAATCAGGGAAATACGGAACCCAGAGACTGAGCAGGGACTTCTTATCATCTCTGAGCTCCTGGATCAAGCTGTGGCTGATGTCGGCCGGTTACTCCTTGGCCTTTTTTTTTTTAGGTGCTTCCCCCACCCCATATGCTTTTTATTGATTTCAGAGAAAGAAAGGGAGAGGGAGAGAGAGAGAAACATTGATCAGCTGCCTCCTGCACGCCCCTTCCTGGGGATCAAAATTACAACCCGGACATGTGCCCTGATCAGGAATGAAACCAGTGACCTGAGAATCAAACCGGTGACCCTTGGTGCATGGAACAGCGCTCAACCAACTGAGCCACGCCGGCTGGGCCCCCTGATCTTTTTCTAACGTGAGCCAATATATTTCCCTAAACAAGTTTGCACTGAAAGCTGAGAAACTGACACTTTCCATGCCCTAGACCTTGAGAATGGGTCACTCGAAGACCCCAGTCATCACATGCGGCCCCATGAAGTCATGGACTATGCGTGTGCATCTAGGCTTCCCCGCAGGGCAGCCACTGGGTCTGCTCAGCTCTGTGTCCCCAGGCACAGGCTGGACTAAGGACCCGGGTACCCAGACTGCTCTGGGGCAGGCCGCTTCCGCAGTCATCGCTGGCTGGTGGTGAGCTCACCCTACTGCACCCGCCACTTTCCTCCCTTGTCAGTATTTCAGCACTGTCTGAGCTCTGCAGGCCTCCCAGTCTCAGCTCTGCCATCTCTTCTGCACGCTAGACCTAAGTGTCAAGCAGATCTTGGATGCCTCCCCCTGGATGTCCCACAGGATTTCACCCTGACTTCGACAGCTTCCTTTCTATGCCTCTTCCTCCCAGCTCTCCAGTTCAGCTGTAGTCCCACACTGATGTGTCTCCTGGACCCGAGGCCTGGCCTCCTCTTGGTTGTCTTCCTCCACTTACCTCCCAGAGCTCATCACTCCTTTCCGGTCTATCTTTTAAAGATGTCGTAGGTTCTCCCTCCTCCCCTCCTGACTTGATCCCCCATCCCCACTTCACTGTGTCCTACACCTCCCTGGTCTCCGTCCCCAGTCCCACCACCTCGCTAGAAGAATCTTGCTAAACCATAAGCCTGCTTAGAGCCTCCTATGGCTCCCCAGTGCTCCAATCCCTGACCTACAAGCCCTCTCTCTGAAATACCTTTCTCTTTTTTTTTTAATATATATTTTATTGATTTTTTACAGAGAGGAAGGGAGAGGGATAGAGAGTTAGAAACATCGATGAGAGAGAAACATCAATCAGCTGCCTATTTTTGATATTTATTTTATATATTTAAATGCCATTTAACAAAGAAAAATCAACCAAAAAAATGAGTTCGCGTGTCACCTCTGACACACGTGTCATAGGTTCGCCATCACTGTCCTACACCTCCCTGGTCTCCGGCCCCAGTACCACCACCTCTCTAGAAGAATCTTGCTAAACCGTAAGCCTGCTTAGAGCCTGCTATGGCTCCCCAGTGCTCCAATCCCTGGCCTACAAGCCCTCTCTCTGAAATACCTTTCTCGTACTTTTCTACCAAGTAAATATTTCGCAGTCCTTCAAGGTCCAACTCAACATCCCCTCCGCTGAGAAACCTTGCATGACTCCCTCCACCTAAGCTGAGTCCCCTCCTCCCGAGAAACCGGGTTGGTGTAACGTGTTCTCTGCTGGGCTGTGTGTGCCGGTTCCTCTGCGTGCTCGGTCTCATGGAGCTCCCCCAGAACCCTCAGGACAGGAACAAACACCCCAGCTTCTATATGAAGAAACTGAGGCAAGCGACTCAGTGAAGGAGTCAGGCTAAGGAGGGGACAGAGTCAGGACTTGAAGCCCTGACCTCACGCCGCCTAGCTCATCTGGTTATGTTGAGTGTTTATCTCAGTTTGCTAAGTTATTTTATAACATTCTCAATAGAGGCACACATGTATGTAATTTATGAATAAAGGATATATTCCAGCCCTAGCCTGTTTGGCTCAGTGGATAGAGCATCAGCCGGAGGATTGAAGGGTCCTGGGTTCGATTCTGGTCAAGGGTATGTACCTTGGTTACAGGCTCCATCTCCAGCCCTGTTTGGAATGCATGCAAGAGGCAGCCATCAATGTGCCTCTCTCACATCGATGTTTCTCTCTGTGTCTCTCCCCCTCCCTTCCTCTCTCCCTAAAAATCAATAAAAAGATTTTTTAAAAATAAACATGTCCTCAGGATCAGCAATTATGAGATAGTTTACATTCTTTTTATCTCACCAGCGAACCTGGGACCCTTGAGTCCGCAGGCTGATGCTCTATCCACTGAGCCAAACCGGTTAGGGCTGAAATACCTTTCTCATACTTTTCTACCAACTAAATATTTCTCAGTCCTTCAAGGTCCAACTCAACCATCCCCTCCGCTGAGAAACCTTGCGTGATTCCCTCCACCTAAGCTGAGCCCCCTCCTCCCGAGAAACCAGGTTGGTGTAACGCGTTCTCTGCTGGGCTGTGTGTGCCGGTTCCTTTGTGTGCTCGGTCTCATGGTGCTCCCCCAGAACCCTCAGGACAGGAACAAACACCCCAGCTTCTGTATGAAGAAACTGAGGCAAGCGACTCAGTGAAGGAGTCAGGCTAAGGAGGGGACAGAGTCAGGACTTGAAGCCCTGACCTCACGCCGCCTAGCTCATCTGGTTATGTTGAGTGTTTATCTCAGTTTGCTAAGTTATTTTATAACATTCTCAATAGAGGCACACATGTATGTAATTTATGAATAAAGGATATATTCCAGCCCTAGCCTGTTTGGCTCAGTGGATAGAGAGAGCATCAGCCGGAGGACTGAAGGGTCCTGGGTTCGATTCCGGTCAAGGCTTGGTTACAGGTTCCATCCCCAGCCCTGTTTGGAATGCATGCAAGAGGCAGCCATCAATGTGTCTCTCTCACATCGATGTTTCTCTCTGTGTCTCTCCCCCTCCCTTCCTCTCTCCCTAAAAATCAATAAAAAGATTTTTTAAAAATAAACATGTCCTCAGGATCAGCAATTATGAGATAGTTTACATTCTTTTTATCTCACCAGGTCCTGGAAACCTGGTGTGGATTTTACACTCACGGCAAATCTCACTTTGGGCCAGCCATGTTTGAAGTGCTTGGGTGGCACAGTCATGGCTGGCCTGCCCTCAGACCTGGGAGTGTGTGTTCCTCAAAGTCCAGCTTTAACAAGTGACAGTGTGCCTCCTGGAGACAGCACGGCTTGAGGCCAAGACCCTAGACTCCAGACTGCAGGCTGCAAATATAGCTGTGGAACTTCCAAGCTGCAACCCCAACCTCTAGGTACCTTAGTGTATCTATAATAATAAAAGCATAATATGCTAATTAGATCAGACAGCCGAACAACCTTCTGGACATCCTTCTGGAAGCCACCATGGTGGGGATGAGGCAGAGGCAGTTCGGGGCAATCAGGCAGGCAGGCAAGAAGTTAGGGGCAATCAGGAAGGCAGACAGAGGCGATTAGGGGCGATCAGGCACAGGTCCTGGAAACCTGGTGTGGATTTTACACTCACGGCAAATCTCACTTTGGGCCAGCCATGTTTGAAGTGCTTGGGTGGCACAGCCATGGGTGCTGGCCTGCCCTCAGACCTGGGAGTGTGTGTTCCTCAAAGTCCAGATCCAACAAGTGACAGTGTGCCTCCTGGAGACAGCACGGCTTGAGGCCAAGACCCTAGACTCCAGACTGCAGGCTGCAAATATAGCTGTGGAACTTCCAAGCTGCAACCCCAACCTCTAGGTACCTTAGTGTATCTATAATAATAAAAGCATAATATGCTAATTAGATCAGACAGCCGAATGACCTTCTGGACATCCTTCTGGAAGCCACCATGGTGGGGATGAGGCAGAGGCAGTTCGGGGCAATCAGGCAGGCAGGCAAGAAGTTAGGGGCAATCAGGAAGGCAGACAGAGGCGATTAGGGGCGATCAGGCAGGCAGGTGAGCAGTAAGGGGCGATCAGGCAGACAGGTGAGTGATTAGGAGCCAGCAGTCCCGAATTGCGAGAGGGATGTCCGACTGCCAGTTTAAACCAGCAGTTGGACATCCCCCGAGGGGTCCCTGATTGTGAGAGGGTGCAGGCTGGGCTGAGGAACACCCCCCCGCCATGCACGAATTTCGTGCACTGGGCCTCTAGTATCTCTATAAAAGAAGGAGTCGCCAACAAGACCTCAGAAGGTATTTGGGGGGTATTTTTTATTTATTGATTGATTTTGATAATAATAAAAGCATAATATGCTAATTAGATCAGACAGCCGAACAACCTTCTGGACATCCTTCTGGAAGCCACCGTGGTGGGGCTGAGGCAGAGGCGGTTCGGGGCGATCAGGCAGGCAGGCAAGAAGTTAGGGGCAATCAGGAAGACAGACAGAGGCGGTTAGGGGCGATCAGGCAGGCAGGTGAACAGTAAGGGGCGATCAGGCAGACAGGTGAGTGATTAGGAGCCAGCAATCCCGAATTGCGAGAGGGATGTCCGACTGCCAGTTTAAACCAGCAGTTGGACATCCCCTGAGGGGTCCCTGATTGTGAGAGGGTGCAGGCTGGGCTGAGGGACCCCACCCCCCTGCACGAATTTCGTGCACTGGGCCTCTAGTTCCTCTATAAAAGAAGGAGTCACCAACAAGACCTCAGAAAGTATTTGGGGGGTATTTTTTATTTATTGATTGATTTTGAGAGAGAGAGAGAGAGAGAGATCGAGAGAATAAAAGCATAATATGCTAATTAGATCAGACAGCCGAATGACCTTCTGGACATCCTTCTGGAAGCCACCATGGTGGGGATGAGGCAGAGGCAGTTCGGGGCAATCAGGCAGGCAGGCAAGAAGTTAGGGGCAATCAGGAAGGCAGACAGAGGCGATTAGGGGCGATCAGGCAGGCAGGTGAGCAGTAAGGGGCGATCAGGCAGACAGGTGAGTGATTAGGAGCCAGCAGTCCCGAATTGCGAGAGGGATGTCCGACTGCCAGTTTAAACCAGCAGTTGGACATCCCCCG
>NW_005356575.1:105128-107952 GCF_000412655.1 Myotis brandtii
CTTTTTTTTTTAAATATATTTTATTGATTTTTTACAGAGGGGAAGGGAGAGAGATAGAGAGTTAGAAACATCGATGAGAGAGAAACATCGATCAGCTGCCTCCTGCACATCTCCTACTGGGGATGTGCCAGCAACCCAGGTACATGCCCTTGACCGGAATCGAACCTGGGACCTTTCAGTCCGCAGGCCGACGCTCTATCCACTGAGCCAAACCGGTTTCGGCGGGGGGATACTTTTTGATGAGCAAATGAAGTCATAGATATTAAACACTTAGAACAGGATCTAGTACATGTTAAGTGCTGTATAAATGTTGGCTTTTATTATCATTTGAAGTTTTGTGAAAAAAAATCTCTTAAATTCACATGAACAGTTGAAGAATGAAAAACTCCCTCCAGAACTTCACATCCTCAACGTGGAGACGTCCAGGAAGACGTGGAAGCACGCGAAACCTCTAACAGCCACGGGCGGACGTACTGAGCCCTCTGGGCTGTCCAGGGCGAGTGCACCAACACTCTGTGCTGGATGAACCTGTTTGGGCGAAAAGCTTTGGGCACCTCCTCGTCTAAACTCTGCCACGTGTTTTCCATTTTCATTTCTGTTTTGATCTGTGTAGTGGCTTGAAGGGCATGCCCATCCCCTCCCAAGGTATGTCCACCTGAGACCTGTGACTGTGAGCTGACTTGGAAAAAGGGTTTTGCAGATGCGATTGAGGTAAGGATCTCGAGATGAAATCTGGGTTATCCGAGTGAGCCCTAAGTGCAATGGTAAGTGTCCTTACGAGAGAAAAGGCAGAGGGTGATAGAGACAGACACATGGAGACTGGGCTGATGCGGCCACAAGCCAGGAACACTTGGAGCCACCGGAGGCTGGAAGAGGCGAGGAATGACCCTCCCCTAGAGCCTCGGCGGGAGTGTGGCCCTGCTGACACCTTGATTTTGGATTTCCAGC
The DNA here is from genome assembly GCF_000412655.1 of Myotis brandtii. Taxonomy (NCBI): domain Eukaryota; kingdom Metazoa; phylum Chordata; class Mammalia; order Chiroptera; family Vespertilionidae; genus Myotis; species Myotis brandtii. The sequence goes on from NW_005356575.1 coordinate 106,077, forward strand.
CGCCAGAATAAATTTCTGTTGTTCTAAGCCACCAAGTTTGTGGTAATCAGGACACTGATATAATCTAGGGGCCTATCTTCTCCACCCTGAAGGCAGAGTTTCTCTGGCTTTCAGATACCATATCACAGGAGGAAACGGAGGCTTGGAAAGGGGCTGGAGTCAAAACCGGACCTCGGACCCCCAGAGACTCATCCGAGATCCAGGGGTCATTGTGGAAGCCTGCAGGTATTTTGTCCATTAAAATAATACAGAATGCAGCGCTGGCCGGGTAGCTCAGTTGGTGAGAGCATTATCCTGATACACCAAGGTTTCAGGTTTAATCTCTGATCAGGGCACATACAAGAAAGTGGAACAACAAATTGATGTCTCACTCTCTCTTTCCCTTCCTTTCTCACTAAAATCAATAAAAATTTTAAAAACATACAGAATGCTTATTGAGTTTTATTTTAAGGCAGTGGTTGAGAACACAAGGTTTGTTTGGTGTCTTGGTTGCTTACTTGGTGTGTGTCTTTGAACAAGAAACAAACCTCTCTGTGCCTCAGTTTCTCCTTCTATAACATGGGGATAAGGCCTGGCTGGATAGCTTGGTTGGTTAGAGTGTTGTACCGATACAAGAATCAACCGAATGTATAAGTAAGTGGAACAACAAATCGATGTTTCTCTCTCTCTCTCTCTCGCTTCCTCTCTCTCTGAAATCAATAAATAACATTTATTTAAAAATTCAAAACTTTAAAAATAATGAAATAAATAAAATGGTGATAAGGAAATAAGGTATCTCAGAAGGTGGTGATGTGGCGTATATGAGAACTGATCAACTTTACCGTTGGACATAGTTCTGGAAGTCTTTGCCAATGCTATAAGACAAGAAAAAGAAATGGCATGTAAGCATCGGAAGGCAAGAGATAAAACTGCCACTATTTTCAAGGAAAACCTAAGAAACTCAACAAACTATTTTAATATGAGAATTTGGCCATATTGCCTGTTAGAGGGTCAACTAACAATATTTAATAGCATGAATCAATTAGAAGTTATAGCAGAAAGAAAATGAGTTCATAAACTAGAAAAGTACCATCTGCATGTACATTGGTGACTCTCAAATTTCAACCTTGGACCCACAGCTCCCTCCTGCCTACTTGACATTCCCACTGGAATTTCTCAAAGGTGTCTCCCACCCTAAGGCGCTCTGTCAGAATTCTCAGCCTTGTTCACCAGTCTGATCTTCTGGTTCTAGTTACTGCCAGTCCCTCAAACCTAAACATTCTTCTTCTTTTTTAAAAATATTTTTTATTAATTTCAGAGAGGAAGGGAGAGGGAGAAAGAGATAGAAACATCAATGATGAGAGGGAACCATTGATCGGCTGCCTCCTGCACGCCCCCTACTGGGGATCGAGCCCGCAACCCGGGCATGTTCCCTTGACCGGAATCAAACCCTGGACCTTTCAGTCCTCAGGCCGACGCTCTATCCACTGAGCTAAACTGGCCAGGGCTAAGCATTCTCCTTGACTCCCCATCACTCTAGCACAGGCTGCCATCCGATCTTCCCTGGGCTTCCTGCTTCCATCCTTGACCACCTACAGTCCATTCTTCACTCAGAATAAGTCTAAAATACTTACCAACACCAGCCCTGGCCGGATAGCTCAGGTGGTTAGAGCATCATCCTGATACACCAAGGTTTTGAGTTTGATCCCAGGTAAGGGCATATACAAGAGTCAGCCAATTGCCCTAGCCAGTTTGGCCCAGTGGCTAGAGCATCGGCCTGTAGACTGAAGGGTCCCGGGTTCAATTCTGGTCAAGGGCACATGCCTGTGTTTCAGGCTTGGTCCCTAGTAGGGGGCGTGCAGGAGGCAGCTGATCAATGATTCTCTGTCATCATTGA
>NW_005356575.1:108172-110533 GCF_000412655.1 Myotis brandtii
ATTGATGTTTCTATTTCTCTATCCCTCTCCCTTCCTCTCTCTCTAAAAATCAGTAAAAACATATTTTTTTTAAAAAAAGAAAAAAATATATTAAAAAAATAAATAAATAAAAAATACCACAGCCTTCAAGGCCTTATGTGAGCTGGTAAGGCCGGACAGAGAAGACTCTTCTGCCCTCCCATTCCTCACCCCCAGTTACAAATATGTCCCCACATTTATTTATTTATTTATTGCCCAGCTTCATTTCTTGCCACTGTTCCCTCACTCCCTGTGCTCCATCCACACAGGCCTTCCTTATGTTCCTCAAACTCACCTAGCAATTTCCTACCACAGGGCCTTTGCACAAGCTGTTCCCGCTTCCTTGAAAGCTCTCCCTCCAGTTATCTTGTACATCTCTTCTTCTTCTTCAAAAATTAAATTTAGAGGGAGGGAGATATTGATTTGTTATTCCTCTTATTCATACACTCATTGGTTGACTTGTGTGTGTGTGTGCCCCTACTGGGGATTGACCCTGAAACCTTGGCATGTCGGGAGGATGATCTGCCAGTGGTCGGCAAACTGCGGCTCGCGAGCCATATGCGGCTCTTTGGCCCCTTGAGTGTGGCTCTTCCACAAAATACCGCCTTCTGCGCATGGGCCACGAAGTTTCAATTGCACTGTACATGCGCGTCCGCGCGTGGTATTTTGTGGAAGAGCCACACTCAAGGGGCCAAAGAGCCGCATATGGCTCGCGAGCCGCAGTTTGCCGACCACTGATACCAATTGAGCTCCCCGGGGCTACCGCTCTTCTTTTTTTTTTTTTTGAGTCAGAGTGAAGAGACATTGAGGCCACGTTGTTCAAATCCCCTCATTTCACAGGTGAAGAAACGGAGGCCCAAAGTGCCCAGGCGATTCCCTGAAGCCACCCAGTGCGAGCTACTCACCGGTGCCATTTCCTCTGTGTTCCCATGATGCTCAGACGTGCTACGTGTGCAGAGGACCCCGCCTCCCTGAACTGGTCCTTTCTCTGGTCTAGACCTGGTAACCTTCCTTGATACAATCACGGGAACCACTGCTCTTGGGGAGCCATATTGACTACAGGAGAGTCTCTTAGCGCCTCCGCCACGTTGGGGTGAGAGAAGGTTGGGTACCACTGCCTTCCCAGGCCACCTGCCTCTTCACTACAAGGTCCCGCATGACTGAAATAAGCATTGCTGACGTGCTTTTGAATGTCTGGGGGCAAACGGCAATTTTGAGGGAGCACGGGCTTTGAAGATGTACCCACCCACCAGCTCCCGCTGGGCACCAGTCCGGACCGGAGACCCAACAGAGCAGCACATGCATTGTGCAAACATTGACAACACGGCCGTGGTGTCCTCTAAACATTAAAAGGAACTTTCCCCACCTAAGCCTTGGATTGCTATAATCTACCTGACTGCCACGCTTTAGAGACGTCTTTAAGAGAAGAGATTTCCAGTGGAAAATGTTTTCAGCTAGCTTATTTTAAGATGCACAATTGAGCCCTGACCGGTTTGGCTCAGTGGATAGAGCGTCAGCCTGCAGACTGAAGGGTCCCAGGTTCGATTCCGGTCAGGGGCATGTACCTTGGTTGCGGGCACATCCCCAGTAGGGGGTGTGCAAGAGGCAGCTGATCGATGTTTCTCTCTCATTGATGTTTCTAACTCTCTATCCCTCTCCCCTCCTCTCTGTAAAAAATCAATAAAATCATTAAAAAAAAGATGCACAATTGAATGTAATGGCTATTGAGTTATGTCCATTTCAAACTAGGCTAAAACCAGCCAGATTCTTCCAACACAGGATCACTAGCGATGCTGAAGGTCCTATACAGAACAGAGATGGATTGAAAACAGTGACTTTCACAAACATCACATATAAAGACCCAAATACTAATTCTACCAGAACACTAGGAGCATTCTAGACTCAAAGTGAGAAAAATGTTCTATCAAGAATGTGGCATTTGCCCTGACCAGTTTGCCTCAGTGGACAGAGCGTCGGCCTGCGGACTGTAGGGTCCCAGGTTTGATTCCGGTCAAGGGCATGTAACTTGGTTGCGGGCACATCCCCAGTGGAGGGTGTGCAGGAGGCAGCTGATCAATGTTTCTCTCTCATCGATGTTTCTAACTCTCTATCCCCTTCCCTTCCTTTCTGTAAAAAATCAATTTAAAAAAATATATATAAAAGACTGTGGCATTGGATAAATAGTTATAGAGCTTCCTTGAGACTATATTCTTCAACTTTAATAAATCTTATCAAGGAATATAATGTCATTTTCCATTTTAATTTTTAAAATAATTCTTGCCTGACTGGTTTGGCTCAGTGGATAGAGCGTCGGCCTGCAGACTGAAAGGTCCCAGGTTCGAT
>NW_005356575.1:111072-114816 GCF_000412655.1 Myotis brandtii
TAAATGTACCACAGCTTTTTTTTTTTTTTATCCACTCATCTACTGATGGGCATTTGGGCTGTTTCCAGATCTTAGCTATTGCTTCTTAGCAACGAAATTCGTTCATATTCGTTGTATATGAACATAGGGGTGCATACATTCTTTCTGATTGGTATTTTGGGTTTCTTAGGATATATTCCTAGAAGTGGGATCACTGGGTCAAATGGCCGTTCCATGTTTAATTTTTTGAGGAAACTCCATACTTTCTCCACAGTGGCTGCACCAGTCTGCATTCCCACCAGCAGTGCATGAGGGTTCCTTTTTCTCCGCATCCTCGCCAGCACTTGTCATTTGTTGATGTGTTGATGGTTGACCTTCTGGCAGGTGTGAGGTGACACCTCATTGCCATTTTAATTTGCATCTCTCTGATGGTCAGTGACTTTGAGCATTTTTTCATATTTCTCTTAGGCATCTGTATGTCCACTTTGGAAAATTGTCTATTTAGGTCGTTTGCCCATTTTTAATTGGATTGTTCGTCTTCTTTTTGTTAAGCTGTATGAGTGCCCTATATATTTTGGAGATTAACTACTTCTCCAACCCCAGTTAAAATGATGTCCCCACATTCTTTTATTTACTTATTTTAAATTTAATTAAATTTAATTTTTCCATCAATATTTCTCCCCTCTCTGCCCTCTTCCACCTCCACCCCCACCCCCACCGCAATCACCGCCCTGTTGTCCATGTATCTCTTCTGTCCTCCCATTCTCCACCCCCAGTTAAAATGATGTCCCCACATTCTCTTATTTACTTATTTTAAATTTAATTAAATTTAATTTTTCCATCAATATTTCTCCCCTCTCTGCCCTCTTCCACCTCCACCCCCACCCCCACCGCAATCACCGCCCTGTTGTCCATGTCCATGACTTCTCTCTCCTTTTTTTCTTTCCTTTTTGCTCAATCCCTCAACCTCACACCTACCCCCACCACACCCACCAGAGCTGTCTGCCTGCTCTCTGTGAGTCCGTCTCTGTTTTGCTTGGTAGTTCAGTCTGTTCGTTAAATTCCACATATGAGTGCAATCATATGGTGCTTGTCTTTCTCTGACTGGCTTATTTCACTTAGCATAGTGCCCTCCAGCTCCCTCCATGCTGTCATACTGTCCCCACATTCTTGTCCTTCGTGGCACTTGTCAGGTTTATGTGGTTACTAGTTCACTGATTCTTAAACATTTTGGTCACAGGGTCTCTTTTGCTCTTAAAAGAGGACCCCAAAAAGATTTGTAGATGTGGAGTGTATCTATCAATATTCACTGTATTGGAAATGAGGACTAATGTAGTTCAGAAACACTCACTTCATTTAAAAAGAAGATAAAACCAATTTCATGTTACCATAAGCCATATGGTTTGTTGTTGTTAATCCTCACCGGAGGATATGTTTTCCATTGACTTTTAGAGAGAGTGGAAGGGAGGGAGGGGGAGAGAGGGAGAGAAACATCCATGTGAGAGAGACACATTGATTGGTTGGTTGCCTCCTGCTGGGATCAAACCTGCAACCCAGGTATATGCCTTTGACTGAATCAAACCCAAGACCCTTTGGTATACGGGGCCCACTAACCACTTAGCCACACTGGCCAGGGCTATAGTTTGTTTGCTTTAATCCTTCCCTGAGGATATCTTTCCATTATTTTTAGAGAGAGTAGAAGGGAGGGGAACATATATATAGAGAGAAACATCGATGTGAGAGAGACACATCGATTGGTTGCCTCCCGCACATGCCCGACCGGGGCCGGGGAACCAGCCTGCCACTGAGGTAAGTGCCCTTGACCGGAATTGAACCCAGGATCCTTCAGTCCACAGGCTGGCGCTCTATCCACTAAGCCAAAATGGCTAGGGCCAGGGTTGTAGTCTTAATTAAAAACCATATTTTCCAGAACTAAAATTAGTAATTTAATTACTAAATTTAAAAGTGTAGTAATTTTTGCAAATTACTGTAATGTCTGGCTCAACAGAAGACAACTCGGTCCTCGCCTCACTTCTGTGTTGGGTCTGTTGTGACATTGTGCTGCCTGCACCGTACACTCAGGAAACAGTGGGAGTGCAAAGGGCAGGTAAGCGCCTTAATATGATGATGATGATCATTTTGACCTCGGGGACCCCTTGAAGGGGCGCTGGGGACCCAGCCACCTCCCAGCCAGGGTTCTGTGGGCTGCACTTTGAAAACCCTTCTTAGCTTTGGGTTCTCTAGCGCCTAGAGTGGGAGCTGAACGCCTTTGGGGCCAGGCAGCCTGGTTCAAGAGACAGCGCTGACTACTCGCCAGGTGACCCCTGAGTCTCAGCTGCTGTAGCTCTAACTTGGGGCTGATGATTTGAAAATAGTAAAAGCACCTCCCTCCTAGGGCTGTAGGGAGACCCAGAGGAGGCAGGTCTCAGAGTCACGCCGGCATTTTGCACACAGTCAACATTGCTAGTATAATTTGGGAAACATCATTTTCTTTTATTACCCACATTTATTCATGCAATTAATTTCTCCAGAGACCTGTCTTGTGCTGGGCAGCGCTGGGGACATGGTGATGATTGAGAAGGGCCTGGCCCTGCCCTCCTGGGGCTGCCAGTCCAGTGGGTCCTAGAGTTCATTTGTGGAGGGGTTTCCCTTAGTGCCAGGTCCCTGGAGACTAGGGGTTATTTTTTTTATTTCTTTATTGATTTCAGAGAGGAAGGAAGAGGGAGAGAGAGATAGAAACATCAATGATGAGAGAGAATCATTGATCGGCTGCCTCCTGCAGGCACCGGACTGGGGATCGAGCCCGCAACCTGGGCATGTGCCCTTGGCTGGAATCGAACCTGGGACCCTTCAGTCCGCAGGCCGACACTCTATCCACTGAGCCAAACCGGCCAGGGCTAGGAGTTATTTTTGTTGTTGTTGTATTTTGTTTTGTTTTCGTTAAACCTCACCTGAGGTTATTTTCCCATTGGCTTTTAGAGAGAGCGGAAAGGAGAGGGAGAGACAGAAAAAGAGAAACATGGATGTGAGAGGGACACATCAATTGGTTGCCTCCCACAGGCACCCGGACCAGGACCGGGGATGGAGCCCACAACCGAGGTAAGCGCCCCTTGCCGGAATCAAACCCGGGACTCAGCCAAACCGGCTCGGGCAAGAGGATGAGTTTGTAAGCCTGAGGAGGCAGGGAAGGGCATTCTAGAGCGTGGGAACAGCATGGCAAGTGGGGAGGGAGACGCGCGCCGACCTGGCAACTGTCCAGGTTATTGTGCCCATCCCCCTGCCCCCAAGACACCTCTATCCTGGTGCTGGTGAGAGACAGGTGTGCCTCTCTGCTTAACGTCCTCCTTCTCAACCTCTCTTCTTCTTTATTTTCTTTTTTAAAAAATATATTTTATTGATTTTTTTACAGAGAGGAAGGGAGAGGGATAGAGAGTTAGAAACACCGATCAGCTGCCTCCTGCACACTCCCCACCGGGGATGTGCCCGCAACCAAGGTACATGCCCTTGACCGGAATCGAACCTGGGACCCTTCAGTCCTCAGGCCGACGCTCTATCCAATGAGCCAAACCGGTTAGGGCGCAACCTCTCTTCTGGTATAAATGCGTTCCCAGATTCTGGGCTCTTCGAGGGAAGTCCCACCTCTGATCTAACCTCGGTCTCTCACGCTGCAGATCCTTTTCTGCTCTCTATCCATCCACAGTGGTGACCTGGAGAAACTCGGGACGTCTCGGCAGCAGAGGTGCCCGGGAAGGTGCGGGGGCGGGG
>NW_005356575.1:115603-120039 GCF_000412655.1 Myotis brandtii
GCCCAGCGGCTCTCTCTCCGTTCCCCGCCCGCCCCGAGCCGCTGGGGTGGAGTTAGCGGCGGAGGTGCCCAAATTCTCCACCAGCTCCGCACCCCTGCCTGGCGCAGAGCAAACTTGAAGTTGGGATCAGGGGAAGGTTTGGGGGTGCAGCGGGGGTTGCAGCTAAGTCTGCGCTTGGAACCTTCGTGAGAAGGACGCGGGCCTCCGGGAGACTCGAACTCTCACCTCTGCGCGCGGGGAAGACTCGAATGCAGGATCCGAAAGCGCAATTTGAGAATCGAGAGCAGAAATCAAACTTGCAAAAAATGCAGAACCGAGGGCAACTCTCCCCCCATCCCCCCACCTAACAGGCGTAGAGTTACATTCACCGCACGCGGCGGGGTCTTGGCAGCATTTTTGCGAAACAAAAACGAGTGAGAAGCGAAGCGCGCCGCTTTCCGGGGCGTCTAGTCCCCCGTGGGTCGCGGCAGAGCAGCTCTCCTGTCCCCGCAGCAAACATCCTCTGCCGGGGCGCCACCGCCCCCTGGCGGGAAAGGCACGAGTTGCAGATTTGCTGGGCGGCCAGTCCCCCAAAGCAGTGGTTCTCAACCTTCCTAATGTCGCGACCCTTTAATACAGCTCCTCATGTTGTGGTGACCCCCAACCATAAAAGTATTCTCGTTGCTACTTCATAACTGTAATTTTGCTACTGTTAATAATCGTCATGTAAATATCTGATATGCAGGATGTATTTTCATTGTTACAAAGTGAACATCATGAAAGCATAGTGATTCATCGCAAAAACAATATGTAATTATCTATGTGTTTTCCGATGGTCTTAGGTGACCCCAGTGAAAGGGTCGTTTGACCCCCAAAGGGGTCGCGGCCCACAGGTTGAGAACCGCCGCCCCAAAGGCACATTTGTGTGGTTCCTCTATGTCGCTGGGGCCCAGTTCCTTCATTCCTCAACAAAGACCCATTTGTGCGGTCCCTCTATGTCGCTGGGGCCCAGTTCCTTCATTCCTCAAAGGAACTATGATACCTACCGGGAGGGTGATTGTGAGGCCTTGGCTCAGAGGAAGGGCTCAGTCTACAGCGGTCCTCCACATGGGGGTAGGGGGGGGCAGTCCAAGACCCCCAGTGCATGGCTAAAAGGTGGATAGTACCCAACTCTATAAATACTTTTTTCCTAGACATACCCATGATAAAGTTTAATGTATAAGCTGGGCATAGTAAGAGATGAACAGTAACAACTAATAAAGTAGCACTATAACAATATAGTGGAATAAAAGTTATGTGAACGTAGTCTCTCTGTCTCGCAAGATAGTTTTTGTTGCGCTGTCCTCACCTTTTCACCTAAAGGGAGCACTTTACGGCTTCGCTTTGACATATCTGATTGCCAGCATCACTGTTCTTGCACTTGGGGGCCATCGGTAAGTAAAATCTGGGTGACTGGAACACAAGCACTTGTGATGACTCACTGTCGATCTGGTGAAGGCGCCCGCTACGAAGGGGAGCACTCACGCCGCCGACACAATGGACAAAGGAGTGATTCCTGTGCGGGCGGGGCGGGAGCAGGGCAGTGCAGGGTTTCATCACGCTACTCAGAACGCTGTGCAATTTAAAGCTTATCAATTGTTCATTTCCGGAATTTTCCATTTAATGTTTTGGACCAACTGCCCATTTAATGTTTTGGACCAAAGTGGAACGAAGGTAACTGAAATTGTAGAAAGCAAAACCGCAGATAAAAAGGGGGGGGGGGGTCCATTTAATGTTTTGGACCAACTGAAATTGTAGAAAGCAAAACCGCAGATAAAAGGGGGGGGGGGACTACTGTGTTTTTGTTTTGTTTTGTTTTGTTTTTGTTCATTCTCACCCAAGGATATTTCTCCGTTGATTTTTAGGGAGAGTGGAAGAGAGAGGGAAAGGCAGAGAGAAACATCGATGTGAGAGAAACACATCGATTGGTTACCTCTTGCAGGAACCCCAACCACGGCCTGGGCTGGGGAGGAGCCTGCAACCAAGGTACATGCCCTTGACTGGAATCGAACCTGGGACCAGACCGATGCTCTATCCACTGAGCCAAACCGGTGAGGGCAGGACTACTGTGTTTTGATGGCAATCTAGTTGGCGGCAATATTTATTCCTTATAGAGCCTTCCTTCCGGTGACGGTGTGGCCCTCCCTGGCCACCTGCCTCACAGCGCTGTGTTTAATTTTCTTCAGGGCATGTATGGCTGCCCGAAACTTATTTGTATGTTTCCTTCTCCTGGTTTATGACCCCAGCGCCACAGGGCAGGGACCTGGTCTGATTTGCTCACCAAGTGCCTAGCACATAGTAGGTGCCCGATCCATAATCATTCAAGGAATGAGTGAACCGTGAACCAGTCCATCTCAGGACAGGCCCCGGGGTCTTACTGAATCCTCACCACCTTAGCAATTACAGATACGGAAACTGAAGTCACTTGTCTTAGGGCTTGCCTTCTATCTTTTTAATTTATTTATTTATTTTATTGATTTCAGAGAGGAAGGGAGAGGGAGAGATAGAAACATCAATGATGAGAGAGGATCAGTGATCGGCTGCCTCCTGTATACTCCCTACTGGGAATCAAGCCCACAACTCGAGCATGTGCCTTTGACTGGAATCAAACCCAGGACCCTTCAGTCTGCAGGCCTACGCTCTAGCCACTGAGCCAAACCAGCTAGGGTTTGGCTTCTACCTTTTATTTCTTCACACAACATCCAGGTTGATAGCGTCTGGGTGCCAGGCCCTGTGATACAGCAACAGCTAAAATAGCTCCTGCCTGCCCAGGACTTGGTCAAGGCTGTTTTATTTATATGACAAACCTGAATACAGTACGATGCCAACTACTATTTTAGCTGCTTTATATGTAACTCATTCCATCCTCCTAATAACTATACTATTATTATCCCCATTTAAAATATATGTTCATTCATTTCAGAGAGGAAGGGGGAGAGAGACAGAGATAGAAACATCAATGATGAGAGAGAATCATTGATTGGCTGCCTCCTGCACGCCCCCTACTGGGGATCGAGCCTGCAACCCAGGCATGTGCCCTTGGCTGGAATCGAACCTGGGACCCTTCAGTCCGCAGGCCGATACTCTATCCACTGAGCCAAGCCAGCTAGGACCTGAGTATTTCTTTACCAGATGTCAAAGCATGTTTTATCATGCTTACTTCTAAGTTTACTATTTTTTATTTTTTTGTTAATCCTCACCAGGGGATATTTTTTCCCCATTGATTTTTGTTTGTTGTTTAAGAGAGAGTGGAAGGGAGGGAGAGAGGGCAGACAGAGAAAGAGGGAGAGGAAGAGAGAGATCTATGTGAGAGAGACACATCAATTGGTTGCCTCCTGCACTTGCCCCAACCAGGGCTGGGGAACAAATCTGCAACCAGGCACGTGCCCTTGACCAGCATGGAATCTACAACTCTTTAGTGAGTGGGTCGAGGCTCTAACCATTGAGCAACAACAGCCAGGGCAGGAGTTTTCTATTTTTTAAATAACAATGATATGATAAATTCAAACTAATTATGAAAAAAATATCCCCTAATATTGTTCACATATCCATGTTCTCATTTGCTGATATTTTTGAAATACTATTTAACTGGAAATTGTTTTTATGATTCCCTGTTGATAAAACTGACTCAGCATTTGATTCTTTTTCATTAACAGAGCAGGATCTCAAATCCGTCTCCATTTCAATCTGTAATGATTTGCTCCAAATAGATAATAAAGGCAGCTACCAATAATCGTTATATACAAACTCATTTTTAGATATAGAAGTATATTGAAGATACTTTTTCAGTGAAATTTGACATAGAAACAATGTTCCAATGTTGTATATGAAAAGGAATTTCTGCTTGCACTAATTATTAAGATGAGTCAAGCATGTAGGCTGGAGGGAAAGGAAGTATTTTAATAGCCACGTGAAAGCGCGAGCACCTCTTTTTTGATGTTGAACAGATCCTGGGACTGGTAGGGACCCTTGAAAGCTCGGTGATTAAATTAAGCAGCACTGAAGACCTAAATTGCTTTTGTTAATGTGATGTCATAGAAAAACTATGATCGTAACGTTTCTGGAAAGCTGGAAGGTGAATTGCAAAAACGTAAAAGCAGATCTCAGAAACTCATCTGTGCAAAGGCAGAGGGCTGCTGGCCATAGTCCTGGGTGGAGATTCTGGCGTCTTGCAAGCCCTTCGGCACTTGCACATTACCCCTGAGTACTGAGGCTCTGGGAGACCTGCTGGCTGCACCACTCTCCCTGTTGGAAACTTCAATTACTACACCTTCTCCACCCCCAGCCCCGACTCCCCCCTGTCCCAACAGGCTTCCCTAGAGAGCTTAGAGCAGTGGTTCTCAACCTTGGCTGCACATTAGAATCACCTGGGAATCTTTTTTTAAAGCCTCTTTTTAAAATCCTGATTTCTGGGCCTC
>NW_005356575.1:120128-122055 GCF_000412655.1 Myotis brandtii
GCAGCCAATCAATGATTCTCTCTCATCATTGATGTTTCTATCTCTCCCTTCCTCTCTGAAATCAATTAAAAAACCCAAAAAGAATGGTAAAGACAAATTTGAAACTGAATAGAGGGGGAACTTGAATTACAAAATTAGCAAATCATATCAAACTATAATAATTAAACAGTATGGCATAGAGGCAAGAAACAGATATGGAGATCAATGAAACATAATAGAAATATATGTATATATATATATATATATATATATATATAGAAACTTGGTGCATGATAAAGATGTAATATTAAAACTGGGGCAAGGATTGACTTTTATACATATATTTTAATTTATTTCAGAGAGGAAGGGAGAAGGAGGGAAAGATAGAAACATTAATGATTATCATTGATCGGCTGCCTCCCACACGCCCCACACCGGGGATTGAGCCTACAACCCGGGCATGTGCTCTTGACCAGAATCAAACCTGGGACCATTCAGTCTGCAGGCCAACGCTCTATCCACTGAGCCAAACTGGCTAGGGCAGGGTTGCCTTTTAAAATAAATGATATTAGGACAATTGGTTACATCCATTATAAATTCTGCCTTAGCGCATTTTCTAATAAGTCTCATGTAGGTTAAAGACAAAAGCAAAACTAGGGAAAGTCTTAAAAGAAATGATAGAATACATTTATGACCTTGGGGTATGGCAGGCCTCAAACAATACACCAAAAGCAACAGTCAGGATGGAACAGATTGGTAAACAGCCATGAATAAACACTAAGAACTTATGAGTGACAAAAATTAAAATGCAAAGTACAAACTAGAAGGAAATATTTGGAAGCTATGTAACTGACTAAGAGAATCGGAAACCATAAAGCACTCCTACAAATTAATAGTAATAAAAAAGGCATAAAACCCCATTTAAAAAGTGGGCAAAGGATATGAGCAAGCAATTCACAACAGACAAAATACATAAAGCCAATAAACTCACGAAAGCATGTTCTCTCTCCTTAGTAATCAGAGAGCTGCAAGTTAGAACAGCGTGGTACTATGCTCTCAGGAAATGACTAATCTGCAACTCATCAACCAGGTCTGCTCCATGTCCCTTCCTCCAGGAAGCCTTTTCTGACCCTCACGCTGGGTTAGATTCCTCGTCACACACCAGCCACGCACCCCCACGCACCCCCACGCACCCCCTGCCTCGGCCCGCTGGGGTCTCCTGCCCCAGCCCTGCCCTCTCTGGGTCTCTCACGGTTTGGAAGCCCCAGGCGCGGGGCTATCGTTAGTCACCGGAGTGTCACTAGCGCTGCCCGGCTCAGGGCCGGGAACCGAGGAGGCGCTTGGGGAATGTGTGTGGCATAAAAGAATGGATGGGGAAACTGAGGCCAGGTCCATGGCAGAGCTGGGGCTCAACCCCAAGGCCTCACATAGATAAAGGATCTAGTGTGATCTCCCACCACCTCCCGCTCAGGGAACCCTGTCCAGAGCCCCAGCACACAAGAGGCGCTCAATCAGGGCATTGAAATTGAACTGCTTGGCAACCAGAGACGCTCAGGCCCCGAGACCGCCTGCTCTCTCCAAGCCCTAACCTGCACAGTCCTCCACGACCATAGAGAGCTGAGCGGGACCGCGCTCTGGGCTCGAGGGCTAGAGAGGCCGGAAGTGCAGCGAGTCCGGGGACGCTCTGGCCGCGCCGCTCTTTTCCCAGCGGCTCGGGGGCGAGGAGGTGAGTCCTCCCGGCACCGCGACCGCGGGGCTGGGGCGAGAAGGGCAATGGGGAGACAGGTGGAGGGGGAGAGGGCTGGAGGCTGCTGGTGGCGATTGGCAGCCGCTGAAGCCAATCAGCAGTTGCGGTGTCCGAGATGGACAGGAGGGAGGGAGGGGCGGGCATCCAGGTGCGATCCCTGGGGCGGGGCGGACGGAAGGTGGGGACCGCGGCGGAGCGGGC
>NW_005356575.1:123231-132752 GCF_000412655.1 Myotis brandtii
GAAGGGTTAGGAAATGCTGGAGCCTGGGTCACCTTGGGAAATCAGCCCTTTGCTTTCCATCTCAGTTTCTCTGTCTGTAAAACGTCCTGGTGGCTCTAAGGGCTAAGGCAGAGGCTTCGAACTGGCAGCAAACGAGTGGCCCCGGGATGTGCTGTATGTGGCCAGCACCCTGCAAGGCCCGGATTTCTTGCTGACATTTAAGAATTGGAAGGTTTTGCTTTTTTTTAAAAAAAAAGAGCTGGCACTTTTGACATCTCTTGGTAAACCGAAGGACTGGCAGCATGGCGATCTCCTCACAGGAAAGCCCTGGGCTGGTGCTGAGTACTGGCTGCTGCTAATGTGCTATGAAGGAAAGAAGGTGGCCTCAGCCAGTGTGGCTCAGTGGTTGAGCTTCGACCTATGAACCAGGAGATCACAGCTCAGTTTAGGTCAGGGCACATGCCCAGGTTGTGGGCTTGATCCCCAGTAAGGGGGGGAGGGGGCGTGCAGGAGGCAGCCGATCAATGATTCTCTGTCATCATTGATGTTTCTATTCCCCCTTTTCCCTCTCCCTTCCTCTCTGAAATCAATAAAAACATATTTAAAAAAAAAGAAAGAGAAAGTAGGCTAAGGATATAGGGTGTGATGGAGGAGAGGTGCTGCCTTAGGTAGGACAGTCAAAGGACTGCCTCTCAGAGGAGGTGACATCTTGGCAGAGACATGAATACGTGATAGAGCGAGCTACGTGACATCTGTGGGGAGAGGGAACAGCCAGTGCAAAGGCTCTGAGGTCAGAGAGAGCCTGACAAGTTTGAGGGCAGCAAGGAGGCCAATGGGGCTGAGTAAGGAAAGCAAGTGGAGTGGGCTATGGTGACAGCTTTGGCTGTTACTCTGAGGCAGGCTATGGGCAGAGGAGGGACATGATATGACAGTGTGGGGGGCGGTGAGGGTTAGGCAGGGAACTGGTGAGGAGGTGATGACAGTGGTCCCAGGGAGAGAAGACGGTGACTGGGACCAAGGTGGAGGCTGAGAAGTTGGGAGGAGTAGAGAGATTCTGATTTTGATCCGTCCCACCATCTCTCCCCACAGGCGAAGCCCTTGTTCAGATCCACTCGGACCCATCCCACCACGGAGACCTCAGCCCAGGCAGCCCCTCAGACCTACGCTGAGTATGCTATCTCGGGACCTGCAGGAGGGGCTGGAGCCGCACCCCCCACCGGGCCAGAACCCCAGGCAGGAGAGACCCCCAACCAGGCTCCCAAACCAGGGGCAAAATCCAACAGCATCATTGTGAGCCCCCGGCAGGTGAGGAGGAGGATGGAGAAGTGGGGCTTTAAGTTTTGGTGGGAAAAATATTAATAAGGATGGCTTTCTGGTAGGCAGTGGAAGGAGGTCTAAGTTCTGGCCATTGTACTCTCAGCAGCACAGTTCATTCATTCATTTATTCATTCATTTATTCAACTACTGTGTGTAGATTGATGCTGCCCCACATGTTTTATTTTGCTATAACAAAAATACCATAGACTGGGTGGCTTAGACAAAAGTTTTGGAATTATTTCTCACAGTTTTGGAGGCTGAGAAGTTCAAGATCGAGGCATGTGCAGAATTGGTGTCTGGTGAGGTTCATAGAGGGCTGTCTTCCCTCTGTGTCCTCATGGTGAAGGAAGGGGTGAGGGAGCTCTGGGGTCTCTTTTATAAGGGCACTAATCCCCTTCATGAGGGCTCCTCCCACACGACCTAATCACCTCCCCTCACCTCCTAATCCCATTGCATTGAGGGTTAGGGTTTCACTTTTGGTGGGACAGACATATTCCATCCACAACAGGCTGACGTTCTTATTGGGGGTGTGATTGTGTGTGATTTCCTAACCACAGATTTTTTCCTTTATTCAAAAACTATTTCTTGAACACAGACCCGAATTCAAATCCTGCTGTGCTACATAGTAGTTGTGTGATCTTGGGCAAGTGGCTTAACCCATCTGTGCCTTTAAAATGGGGGTTCACGCCCTAACCACTGGTTTGGCTCAGTGGATAGAGCATCGGCCCGTGGACTGAAGGGTCCCGGGTTCGATTCTGGTCAAGGGCATGTACCTTGGTGGTGGGCTTGATCGTCAGTAGAGAGCGTGCAGGAGGCAGCTGATCTCTCTCATCGATGTTTCTAACTCTCTATCCCTCTTCCTTCCTCTCTATAAAATCAATAAAATATATTTAAAAATAAATAAATAAAATAAAATGGGGGTTCATCCACTTATAGTCCACAAATGCATTCAGAGGTTGCCAGATGCTGTTCTAGGCTCAGGGGATAGAGTGATAGAAAGGAAGCATAAAGTCTCTACAATTGGTGGAGCTGGTGTTCTTTATGCAAAGACAACAATAGGACTCCAGAATGTGAAACGATGGGGTGGAGCAAGGGCTGGGAGGAATTGGGGGGCATCTGTAAAACTGCCAACAATTAAAAAAAAAAAGATGTGAAAAGATGCCCAATATCATTAGCCATCAGGGAAGTGCATATCAGAACTACAATGAGTGCCCGACCGGCGTGACTCAGTGGTTTGATTCCCGGTCAGGACATATGCCCAGGGGTGCAGGAGGCAGCTAATCAATGATTCTCTCTCATCATTGATGTTTCTATCTCTCTTCCTCTCCCTTCCTCTTTGAAATCAATAAACATATATTTTAAAAAAATAAACACAATGAGATCCCACCCATACCTACTAGAATGGCTAGACTAAAAAGCACAGACAGTAACGAGTGCTGTGAGGCTGCGAAGGGACTGGGACCCTCAGGCACTGCTGGCAGGAATGTACAATGGTGCAGCCACTTTGGAGAATGGTCTGGCAGTTCCTTAAATGTTTAATAATAGAGTTAGCGTATGACCCAGCAAGTCCACTTCTGGGTACATACCCGAGGGTAATGAAGATGTGCGTCCACACAAAATCTTGTACACCAGTGTTCGTAGCGGCATTATTCACAATAGCCAAAAAGTGGGTAGAACTCAAACGTCCATCAGCTGAGGACTGGCTTCTTTCACTGAGCTTGTTGAAGGTTCATTCATTCATTCCTTTTCCTTGCTGAGTAGTATTCCATTCTGTGGGTTGGCCACATCTTGTTTATCCATTCATCCATTGGTGGACAGCCCACTGGGTTATTTGTACTTTTTTGTTATTATAAAAATGCTGCTGTGAACTTTTGTGCCGACGAATGTTTTCCGTTCTCGGGTATTGATCTCGGAGTGGATTTGCTGGGTCACATGGTCACTTCATGTTTAACTTTTTCAGGAACTCCCAGACTATTTTCTAAAAAGTTGCACCATTTTACATTCCCACCAGGAATGTGCGAATGTCCCAGTCTCACCACCTTCTCCCCACCTGTCATTGTCCTCCTGCTTCTGGTCATATCCTTCAAAAGTTAAAGTACCTCCCTTGCTCAGACCTTTCCATGGCTCCCAGTGCCTCGGGTCAGATGGCCCAGGGCCTGCAGGACTGCGGACCCCTGCAGACCCTTCCCGCCCCAGCTGCTCTGATAACCCACACCCACCAGGAGAGCAGGTCCCACCCTCTTAGAACCACATCCCACCTCACTTGGCAATTACACGTTCATCCCCGAGATCATTTTGTTTAATGTCTGTGTCCCGCACGGGAGCAGGGATTTTGTCTGTCTGGGTCACTGCTATATCGCGTAGACACACGGGTGGTGCTCATTAAATACTTACTGGATGGGTTAGAGCAGGGGTCCTCAAACTACGGCCCGCGGGCCACATGCGGGCCCGCCGAAAACATTTATCCGGCCCGCCGGGTGATTTTGCCGCCGCTGCCTGTCCCGGGCCCGCAGTGCGCATGTGTGGAATGTCTGAGGGACAGTGAACTGGCCCCCTGTTTAAAAAGTTTGAGGACCTCTGGATTAGAGCTTGACTTCCCCAGAGAATTGCAGTTTTAGGCTACAGGGTAAGTTCAGGGTAGAACGGGAGAGAAGCCTGCTGAGTAGACTCTGGTCTAAATTAAACTATATAGGTAGGTACATTGTTATTAACTTAATTAGGGTACTCCTAAGGCTTAGGAAGAGCCACACTCAAGGGGCCAAAGAGCCGCATGTGGCTCGAGAGCCACAGTTTGCCGACCACAGGGCTGGGGGAAAAGGCTGAGTTAGAGACAGACCCAGGGACCCTTCAGTTCAAGCCTGGGGCTTGGGGATAGGGGCCTAGGTCAAAGCTGGAGTGTCAAGGACATGTTGGGCTTGAGAAGAGGCAAGTCTACCCGGCCAGTGTGGCTCAGTGGTTGAGCATCGACCTATGAACCAGGAGGTCATGGTTCAGTTCCCGTCAGGGCACATGCCTGGGATCCCCAGTGTGGGGCATGCAGGAGGCAGCTGGTCAATGATTCTCTCTCATCATTGATGTTTCTTTTTTTTTTTTTTAATTTCTTTATTGATTAAGTTATTACATATGTGTCTGTATCCCCACATTACCCCCCATCATTGACGTTTCTATCTCTCTCTCTCCCTCTCTCTTCTTCACTCTCCCTCTCCCTTCCTCACGGGTGTCAGGGAATCTAACCGTGGCCTCCTGGTTCATGGTTCAATGCTTAACCACTGAGCCGAACTGGCCAGGCAGAGGAGGAGAGAGAAGTTGCAAGACCCAGGCTCAGGGCAGGAGAAGGGTGGAGAGGTGCTGAGAGAGGTGGGGGGTGGGGGCCCTGGGGTGGCCGTGGCTCCAGGGTCATCCCTGTTCCTGGCTTCTGTTCTTCCTCCCTCCCCAGAGGGGCAACCCCGTACTGAAGTTTGTGCGCAACGTGCCCTGGGAATTCGGTGACGTGGTTCCTGACTACGTGCTGGGTCAGAGCACCTGTGCCCTCTTCCTCAGGTGAGCTCTGGGGCTGTCCCACCGCAGGAGGGCACGGGAGGGTGTGCGCTGGTCTTCTAGGCTCTTCCCCAGGAGGCATGGCCCTGTGCGCTCTGGGCCTCGGGTGGGAGGAAGAGGCCAGGCCTGGGGGCGCCCGGAGTGACAAGAGCTGTGGGCCCAGACTCCTGTGTCTGAGCAGGTTGGGGGCCGGGTCACTCATGCCCCCGACTGAGTGACTCCAACATCCAGGACTGAAGGTGACAAGAGCCAGATTTCCCTGACCTCCTCCCCCACCTCCCATTAAACCCGGAGCCCTTCTCCAGACAGAGGCAGAGGGGAAGTGAAACTTCGAAGTTGCTGGCCTCCCTGTAGGCATGAGAGCTGGTGGCTCCTGGGCAGGGATGTCCCCTGGTTCCCAGGTGCAGAAGCCCCCCCACCCCCACCAGCCAAAGTCCTGGGGTGGCCCCTGCTTCCCAAGACCAGCTGCGTGGGTCCCGGTCTTGCTCTTCAGGGCACTGGTCTCCTCTGCCTGAAGCCAGTCTCCCCTCCTCAGTGAAGACCCTGGGGCCAACCTTGGAGGGAGCCCGAGCCAGGCAGCCGCTGCTGCAAACCCCTCTGTGCCCCTCCTGCAAGGGAGAGGCCGCTTACCCTCTCCGAGCCTCAGCTCCTGGCCAGGCTGCCCCAGCTCCCTGCGTGTTAGCGTGAGGAAGGGCTCCCCGGAACTCGGGGCCACGAGACCTCTCAATCCTTCCTCCCCCCTTTCCCAGCCTCCGCTACCACAACCTCCACCCGGACTACATCCACGAGCGGCTGCAGACCCTGGGGAAGAGCTTCGCCCTGCGGGTCCTGCTCGTGCAGG
This sequence comes from Myotis brandtii, assembly GCF_000412655.1. Classification (NCBI taxonomy): domain Eukaryota; kingdom Metazoa; phylum Chordata; class Mammalia; order Chiroptera; family Vespertilionidae; genus Myotis; species Myotis brandtii. Next base: position 128,906 of record NW_005356575.1, read on the forward strand.
TGGATGTGGTAAGCAGGGCTCCTCCCCTCCAGCCTCACTGCCCCCGCCTGTGCAGCGGGAGCCTTGGGCCTCCTGGTAGCCAAGGGGACTGTTGAACCCCTTCCAGGGAGAAATGCAAGTGCCTCATGGCCTCCAGCCTTGACCCCTCTCATCCTTATAGCCACCAGAGGGGTCTTCCTAACGCACAGGTCTGGTGTAAAACCCCTAAATGGGCCTTGGCCATTGTTGCTCAGTGGTTAGACCATTGGCCCAAGTACTGAAGGGTCTCGGGTTTGATTTCTGATCAAGGGCTGAAGGTTTGATCCCTGGCCCCAGTCAGGCAACCAATCAATGTGTCTCTCTCACATCAGTGTTTCTCTCTCTCTCTCTCTCCCTCCCTCCCTTCCACTCTCTCTAAAAAATCAGTAGAAAAAATATCCTTGGGTGAGGATTGACAACAACCAAAAATACCCTAAGTGACTTCCCAGTGCTCGCCATGGCCCAGGACGCTGTGTCCCCGCCCTCGCCCAGCTCTCTGGGCTCATGCCTAAGCTCCCGTGTGAAAACCCTTTCTTTTGCCCTGGCAGGTGGCTCCCTTGGTTAGAGTGTTGTTCCAATACGTCAAGGTAGCAGGTCTGATCCCCGGTCAGGACACATACAAGAATCAACCGATGAATGCATGAATAAGTGGAACAACACATCGATGTTTCTCCCTTTCCCTCTTTCCCCCTTCCTCTCTCTCTCTAAAATCAATTTATTATTTTAATATATTTTTATTGGTTTCAGAGTGGAAGGGAGAGTGAGAGAGTGAGAGATAGAAACATCAATGATGACAGAGAATCATTGATCAGCTGCCTCCTGCATGCCCCCTATTGGGGATCCAGCCCACAACCCGGGCATGTGCCCTTGACCGGAATCGAACCCGGGACCCTTCAGTCCACAGGCCGATGCTCTGTCCAATGAGCCAAACCAGCTAGGGATAACATCAATTTTTTAAAAAAACCTTTCTTGCCCTAATTGGTTTGTCTCAGTGGATAGAGCGTCGGCCTGCAGACTCAAGGGTCCCGGGTTCAATTCCAGTCAAGGGCATGTACCTTGGTTGCGGGCACATACCCAGTGGGGAGTGTGCAGGAGGCAGCTGATCGATGTTTCTCTCTCATCGATGTTTCTAACTCTCTATCCCTCTCCCTTCCTCTCTGTAAAAAATCAATAAAATATATTACAAAACAAACAAAAACCTTTCTTTCCCATCCTCCATCCCATATTGAGTGATTGCAATTGCTCGAGCCCTCTCTTTCCTCCCATCCTTGCACATGCTCTTGCCTATGTTTAAGGTTCCCTTCTCTGCTCTCCTGTGCTGCCTTTACTCCTCTTCATCCTCCGTAAGGTCCCAGCTCAGATGTCTTCTCCTCTCGGAAGCTCTCCCTGACCTCACCCAGGTCATAGGCTCCTCTGGATTCCCCGCCCCCAGCCCCTTCAGCTCTGGCCACTCTGGGTCCTCACTGTCTGAGGATGGATCTGTCCCTTCTTCAGACTGAGCTCCAGGAGGATAGAACCAGGCTGTCTCGGTCACTGCTGGGTCCTGGTACTGCCCGGCACAGGCCAGGCGCCCAGTAGGAGCTTAGGGAGTGTCAACTGAATGGAAGGTCCCTGGCATCCTAAGCCACTGTGTTTTCAAGACTATAATGCCTTGCTTTCTCCCAGATCTCTCATTCTGATTTTCTCCTCTGCCCAGAAAGATCCCCAGCAGGCCCTCAAGGAGCTGGCTAAGATGTGCATCCTGGCAGACTGCACGCTGGTCCTTGCCTGGAGGTGAGATCGAGGCTCCCGGCCAGGTCAGGCTCTGTCCCGAGAGTCGTTCCTCTCCCCCAACCTTCTCAGCCCTTCCCCTCTCCTCCCGTGAACTCTCTGTGAGCCTGGTCCAGGCACTGCCACCTCTGGCCTCAATGTCTTCATCTGTAAAATAGGGTCCTAATGTCTTTCTTGTAGGGATGTAGGCACAAAGGCAGGTAACGTAGATCAAATTCCCAGGACCGTACTAGTCACTTATGAATTAGACATAAAATCTAGCTGAACAATTAATTGCACGTCTGGCTCTCTAAAGACCATAGATTGGTTCTCCAATTGGGGAAAAAAAAAAGAACCCCTCTCTCACACCATAAACAAAATGAAAATCCTGACAAGTGATTTTTTAAAAAGTACAATAGCCCTAGCTGGTTTGGCACAGTGGATAGAGCATCAGCCCGCAGACTGAAGGGTCCCGGGTTCAATTCCGGTCAAGGGCACATGCCCAGGTTGTGGGCTTGATCCCCAGTAAGGGTGTGCAGGAGGCAGCCAATCAATGATTCTGTCTCATTGATGTTTCTATCTCTTGCTCCCTCTCCCTTCCTCTCGGAAATCAATAAAAATATATTTTGGGGGGAAAAAAGTACAGTAGCCCAGCTAGAGTGGCTCAACGTTGGTTGAACGTTGTCCTATGCACCAAAAGACTGCTGGTTCCATTCCTGGTCAGGGCACATAACTGGGTTGTGGTTTCAGTCCTCTATTGGGGCACATAAGGAAGGTAACTGATCCATGTTTCTCTCTCTCTCCCTCTCCCTCTCCCTCTTCCTCTCTGCCCCTTTCCCTCCCTCCCTTCTACTCTCTCTAAAAATCAATGGGAATAAAAATCAATGGAGAAAATATCCTCAGGTGAGGATTAACCAAAAAAATTTCTTTTACAATAAAAGCGTTACAAGAAATTTAATGGGAGAATATTTTTTATAATCTTGGGGTATGAAAAGTCTTCCAAAGCAAGACATAAACCCCTAAATCCATAAAGGAAAAGATTGGCTGATTTGAGAAAATTATAATTTGAAACTTTTGGATGTTAAGAGATAATGTAAACAAAGTTAAAAGGCAAATGACAACCCTAGCCTGTTGCTCAGTGGTTAGAGCATCTGCCAGAGGACTGAGGGGTCTCGGGTTCAATTCTGGTCAAAGGCATGTACCTCGGTTACATGCTTGATCCCTGGCCCCAGTCGGGGGCGTGCAGGAGGCAACCAATCAATGTGTCTCTCTCACATCGATGTTTCTCTCTCTGTCTCTCTCCCTCCCTTCCACTCTATCTAAAAAACCAGTGGAAGAAATACCCTCGGTGAAGATTAACAACAACAAAAAAAGGGCAAATGACAAACTAAGAAAAAAGACTAGGTGTGTATATAACAGATTTAGGAACCCTAATTTATATATGGACATGCAAATTATATTTATAATAGAGGCCCAGTGCAAGAAATTCGTGCACGGGTACAGTCCGTTGGCCTGGCCTACGATCAGGGCCATCTTCCTCGGCCACCAACCACCCCTGGTTCCCCGTTCGCCATCGGGTGATGGGAGCCTGCTGGCCGGGGGAAGGGACCGAAAGGTGGTCAGTGCACCTCATAGTGACTGGTCGAGAGGTCGTTCTGGTCGTTCCACTGTTAGGGTCAATTTGCTTATTACCCTTTTGTTATATAGGATAGGATGGTAAAATATATTTAAATTTTTGTTGTTAATCCTTATCTGAGGACATTCTTTCCATTGATTTTTATGTTGTTGTTGTTTTTAATCCTAATTTTTTTTTAATACTTCAAAGCCACAGCCAACTTTATATTTTATTTATTTTAAAAATTAATCTAAAACCCTAGCTGGTTTGGCTCAGTGGATAGAGCCTCAGCCTGCGGACTGAAAGGTCCCAGATTCGATTTCGGTCAAGGGCATGTTCCTCGGTTGCAGGCTCCCGACCCTGGTTAGGGGGCATGTGGGTAGCAACCAATTGATGTGTTTCTCTCACATTGGTGTTTCTCTCTGTCTCTCCCTCTCCCTTCCACTGTCTTTAAAAAAAAAAAAA
>NW_005356575.1:133435-134782 GCF_000412655.1 Myotis brandtii
TCTCTGTAAAAAATCAATAAAATATATATATTTAAAAAAAAAACACACAAAAAAACATGGAGGTAGTAATGGGTAAAGGGGGTCAAATATATGGTAACAGAAGGAGATTAGACTTTGGGTGGTGAACATGCGATGCAGTGTACAGGTGATGTGTTATATAATTGTGCACCTGAAAGCTATATAATTTTATTAACCAATGTCACCCTAGTAAATTTAATAGTAATAATAATTTTTAAAAACCAGAAAATAGACACACAAATTTCTGCACTTGGGATTTCTACTTGCTGACGATCCCTGCTTGTGTGTGCAGTGACACAGGCTGTAACATGTAGTTCAAAATCCAGAAGAGATATAGAAAGGATATAGATATAGACTGCATATACACTGAGTGGCCAGATTATTATGACCGGCCAGATATTATGACCACCCCATCAGTACTTCATTGACACTTCCAAAAATACTGAATATTGAAAACTTCCTAAGCAAGTACTCTCAAGGTTTTATTATTATTATTATTTGCATAACTAATTCACTTCATTGTACTGATGGGGTGGTCATAATAATCTGGCCACTCAGTATATGCACACACACATATAATCAGCAATATATACAGAGAAGTGTCTCCTTTACCCCTTCCTTCCTACTCCCCTTCCCCTTCCCACTGTTGTTGGTTTCTTGGTTCCCTTTCAATGTTTCTATAAAACACAAGCAGCATGTGCGAAAACATCTTAGTTTCCTTCCTTTCTTAGACAGACGTAGCATATACTACGTACACATGCTCCTTGGCTTGCGATGGGGTTACCGCCCATAAGCCCATTGTAAGTTGAAAATACCGGCAGGTGAAATGCAGTGAATACACCTCCCCTGCGACGGCGTGGCAGCCTGGCCGGTCTCTGCTGGGTGTGCATCACTTCTGCGCATTGTAAAGTCGACAAGTCGTAAGTCGGAGCAGTGCGCTGGGCACTGTCCGTAGACTGCTCTGTGCCTTGCGGTGTCATTATCTGGAGGTCTTTTCCATGTCCGTGTAGAGAGCAGCCTCATTCTTTGTTTCATAGCTGTGCAGTAGTCCAATATAGTATCCACATTTTTAAAAAATCAGTACACATTATTATTTAAGAGCAGTTTTAAGTTTATAGACAAATTGATCAGAAAGTACAGACTTCTGCCCTGGCCGGTGTGGCTCGGTTGGTTGGAGCGTCGTCCCGTGCACCAAAGGGTGGTGGGTTCGATCACAGTCGGGGCACATGCCCAGGTTGCAGGTTCCGTTCCGGTTGGGGTGCAGGCAGTAGGCAAACAGTCGATGTTTCTCTCTCCATTCGTCTCTCTTTAAAAAAAAAAAAATTATAT
>NW_005356575.1:134831-148210 GCF_000412655.1 Myotis brandtii
ATTTAGTGATTTCAGAGAGGAAGGGAGAGAGAGATAGAAACATCAATGATGAGAGAGACTCATTGATTCATTAATCGGCTGCCTCCTGCATGACCCCCACTGGGGACCAAACCCGCAACCCAGGCATATGCCCTGATGGGGAATCAAACCGTGACCTCCTGGTTCATAGGTTAACCTGAGCCATGCCAGCCGGGCTCCCTCCACCTCTCTAAAGTCAATTAAAAAAAAAAAAAGTATAGAGTTCCCACATACGATTTCTCCTAGTATTTACATCTTGTATTAATTAGTGTGATATATTTGTTACAATCGTGTTGTACATTCTATAGGTCTTGACAGAGGTATGACCTGTGTCCAAAATTCCTGCATCCAATGATTCACTCCATGTCCAGCCCCTCTCCGTCTCTGTTGGATGGGGTGGGGCAGAAGCTTACAGAATAGTTTCACTGCCCTACGTAAAGTCCCTTGTGTTCTCCCTCGTCATCCCTCCCTCCCCTACGCCCGGGCAACCACTGCTCTTTGTATTGTCTGCACAGTTTGCCTTTTCCAGAATGTCCTACTGGAATCATAGAGTATACAGCTGAAATGGAGAAACCCAGGGCCCTCTTGTGCCGGGAGAGCCCCAGTTCTTCCTCAGGGCGGGTCTTTATCCTGTGTCTCCGTCACTACTCACTTCCGGCCACTAAATGTGCGGGGGTTTTCCCCACACCAAGCAGTCCTCTGTGATACTGGCTTGGTTTCCTACAATTTTTTCAAATATATTTTATTGATTTTTTACAGAGAGAAAGGGAGAGAGATAGAGAGAAACATCGATCGGCTGCCTCCTGCACGCCCCCTACTGGGGATGTGCCCGCAACCAGGGTACATGCCCTTGACCGGAATCGAACCTGGGACCCTTCAGTCCGCAGGCCGACGCTCTAATCCTCACCCCAAACCGGCTAGGGCGGTTTCCTACAATTTAACTCAATCCTGTCGCCATCTATCTGGAGACAGTCAGATCCCACACACACTCCAGGCGCCGGCTGCCTAGCTGCCGTCACCTGAGCTTCCGACCAAGCGGCTACAGAGGGCGGTCCCCACGACCCCTCAGGTTTGATACTTTGCTGGAGTGGCTCATCAAACTCAGCGGAACACTGACTTATGTTTCCCAGTTTATTTATTTTTTAATTTAGTCCTTATCTGAGGATGTGTTTTTTAATTGATTTTAGAGAGTGGGGAGTGGGGGTGGGGAGAGAAACATTGATCAGCTGCCTCCCAAACGCACCCTGACTGGGGATCGGGCCGAAACCAAGTCCTGAGTAGGAATGGAGCCGGCAGCCTTTTGGTGCACAGGACGCTGCTCCAACCAGCTGAGACACCAGCCAGGCTGTTTACCAGTCATTAAAGGAGAGAGATGAACAGCCAGGTGAGGAGAGACTGAGGGCGAGGTCTGGGAGGATCCCAAGTGCAAGACTGTCTGTCCCCGTGGAGAGGGAGTGAGTCACGCCGCTGGGGTGGATGTGCTGACCAGCCCGGATGCTCTCTGAACCCCGTGCTTCTGAGAGAGTAGGAAGCTCCCGCACGTCGGCACCATCAATGATTAACTCCCTTCCAGCCCCTCTCCGTCCCCGGTCCCGGGAGGATGGGGTTGGGCTGGGGCAGAAACTTCCAGGTTCCTAATCACGGCTTGGACTTTCTGGTGACCAGCCCCACCCAGGAGCCCACTGAGAGTCACCTCGTTAGAACAGAAGATGCTCGGGGCTCTTAGCACTTAAGAACTCACAGGGTCTCGGCAGCCCTGGGCCAGGAACCCGGGGCAGACACCAGCCTAGATTGTATACTATCTCACACGCCTCTTCAGATTGGCTCCTTCCACTGAGCTCTGACGGTTCCTCCATGTCTTTTCATGTCTTGGTAACTCACTTTTGTTGTTGTTGTTGTTAATCCTCACCCGAGGATATTCTTTCCATTTATTTTTTAGAGAGAATGGAAGGGAGGGGGAGAAACAGAGAGAGAGAGAGAAGCATCAGTGTGAGAGAGACACATCGATTGGTTGCCTCCTGCACACTCCCTGACTGGTGCCAGGGACCAAGCCTGCAGCCGAGGTATGTGCCTTTGACTGGAATTGAACCCCGGGATCCTTCAGTCTGCAGGTTGACACTCTAACCACTGAGCAACCGGTTAGGGCGGTAACTTGTTTTTAATCACTGAATAATATCTCATGGTCTGGATCCACAGTCTTTTCCAGCTGTTAAACTATTCCATTGTGTAGATGGAACAGGTCAGCCCCCTATTGGTAGACACTGGGGTGGTCTCTGTCTTTTGCTGTTACCACTGACACTCCTACTTCTGTCCTGAATCCCAGGAATGGGTTTTTTAGGCCAAAGGATATTTGTAACGCTGTGCCTTCCCTCCGGGTATGTACCTCTATACTGTTGGAGTATTTGGAAAAATGTATTTATGTATTAGTTGTATATTAAAGCAAAAGCGAGAATAAAAATCGCTCTGTTGTGTGGGAGGTAGCAGAGTGTAGAGCTGGCGGGTGAGACGCGCCCACTGAGGGAGCCGTCTCCTCCTCGCCGGCCGTGTAACCGGGGCAAGGGGCTCAGCCTTGACGGATCTCTCAGGGCATTCCAGAAACTTCTGAACATAATGGGCTTAGGCCAGTGACTGGCACACAGGCCCCACACGGGATATTTTGCAGCCATTTAATAAATGAGATTGAGCTCTGTTTTCTAACGTGGAAAGATGTCCTGGTTGCCCTGACCGGTTTGGCTCAGTGGATAGAGCGTCGGGCCTGCGGACTGAAGGGTCCCGGGTTCGCCGGGGCAAGGGGCTCAGCCCCGACGGATCTCTCAGGGCATTCCAGAAGCTTCTGAACATAATGGGCTTAGGCCAGTGACTAGCACACAGCTAGGCCCCACACGGGATATTTTGCAGCCATTTAATAAATGAGATTGAGCTCTGTTTTCTAACGTGGAAAGATGTCCTGGTTATATCGTAGAATGCAAAAATGAAAGCAAGTTATAGAACTGGATCCAGTGTGCTAACCTGTGTGTCCTGAACAAATGTCATTACAATAATAATAATACCTGCTGCATAGAGAGAAAAGCTGCAAAGCCCATTTTATGGAAAACAATAGAATTAGAAAAATGAACGTTTCTTTCAAGAATGTAATAAAAAAATACAATCGACATTTAATCAATAAACATTTTTTACTAGCTGGATTTTGAAGGCTAAGAAAATGCAAGACAAATACTTTACTTCTACTCAGTTCATTAGTCTCAATTTCCAGAGGAAAAAGGCCAGCACATATAGACCCTTTTGATGATTTAGCTGTTTCCACTGTTTGAAACAGTTAATTACATGTCAAAAAAACTGGGCCTGTCCTTACTGGTTTGTCTCAGTGGATAGAGCATTGCGGACTGAAGGGTCCCAGGTTCGATTCTGGTCAAGGGCATGTACCTTGATTGCGGGCACATCCCCAGTAGGGGGTGTGCAGGAAGCAACTGATCAATGTTTCTCTCTCATCGATGTTTCTAACTCTCTATCCCTCTCCCTTCCTCTCTGTAAAAAATCAATAAAATATATTTTTTAAAAAAACTGGGCCTAATGTCAAAATTAATGGTGATTATTAAATCATGTTTATTGCTATAAAGGATTCAGCAGTCAGCGCTCTGAGCTTTTCCTTTTTTAAAAATATATATTCTATTGATTTTTTTTACAGAGAGGAAGGAAGAGGGATAGTTAGAAACATCAATCAGCTGCCTCCTGCACACCTCCCACTGGGGATGTCCCCGCAACCAACATACATGCCCTTGACCAGAATCAAACCTGGGACCCTTGAGTCCACAGGCCGACGCTCTATCCACTGAACCAAACCGGTTAGGACTGAGCTTTCCTTTTGAAAGTGGGCTTTATTTTTTTTAATGTATTGATTGATTGATTGATTTTAGAGAGGAAGGGCGGGGGGGAGAGAGAAAGAAACATTGCTTTGTTGTTTCACTTGTTTATGCATGCATTGGTTACTTCTTATATGTGCCCTGATTGGGGATCGAACCCACAACCTTGGCATATCAGGAAGATACTCTAACCAACTAGCTACCCAGCCAAGGAGAAGGTGGGCTGTATAGGAACCCTTTCAGAAGCTGCTTTTCTTGGTGGTGGGAAGCTGAATGCTCATGAGGTTGTCTTCCTGTAGTTGGGAAAATAAACAGTTGTTCTGGTTCTGCTCTCTCAAACCCGCAGCAAAGGGTCCGGGCGCTGGCGTCCCTTCCAGAATAGCTGACAGTTCTTGAACAGGCTTCCATGCCAGGCCCTGACAGAGCGGTGACTCATTGAACTGTCACAGTTCTGCCACCAGCCCACTTGACAGATGAGGAAACTGAGGCCCAGAGAGGTTAAAATCACTGGCTCAGGGTCACTCATGTGGGAAGTGAGCCCTGAACCCAACTGGTCAGTGTCCCCAAGCTCTGGTCTTTAGCCAGAAAAAATGTGTAAAATACCCAGGGGGCATTTAGAGGAGGCTGAGAATGTTCATTTTTCTTTCTTTCTTTCTTTTAAATATATTTTATTGATTTTTTACAGAGCGGAAGGGAGAGGGATAGAGAGTTAGAAACATCGATGAGAAATATCAATCAGCTGCCTCCCACACACCCCCTACTGGGTATGTGCCCGCAACCAAGGTACATGCCCTTGACCAGAATCGAACCTGGGACCCTTCAGTCCGCAGGCCGACACTCTGTCCACCGAGCCAAACCGGTTAGGGCCATTTTTCTTTTGAAAAAAAATATATTTTTATTGATTTCAGAGAGGAAGGGGGAGGGAGAGAGCGATAGAAACATCAGTGATGAGAATCATTGATTGGCTGCCTCCTGCTCGCCCCCTACTGGTGATGCAGCCCTCAACCCGGGCATCTGCCCTTGACCAGAATTGAACCTGGGACCCTTCAGTCTGCAGGCCGACGCTCTATCCACTGAACCAAACTGGCTAGGGCTGTTCATTTTCCTGTAGATTAGAGTTTGAAATTTTTAGCATCAGCAATTACTGCCAGAATGAAATGAATCTAAAACATGACCCCTCCTCACCCTGGCTGACACCATGTCCTCTCACCCCAGCCCCGAGGAGGCCGGGCGGTACCTGGAGACCTACAAGGCCTACGAGCAGAAGCCAGCAGACCTCCTGATGGAGAAGTTGGAGCAGGACTTCGTCTCCCGGGTGAGGCCACGTCACCCCCTGCCCGGCCCTCCCCCAGCACCTTGCTGGGTGTTTGAGCTTCATTTCCGATCGCCAGTCATGCCTCTCCTCCCCAACCCCACCCTCCACTTCCAGTCTCCCCTCTCCCACCCGAACAGCAGCTAACGGGGTCTAAGCACAAACCTATCCTGCCCTCCCCAGCTCAAAACCATCCTGTGGCTCCCCAGTGCCCTCAGGGAAAGCCTGGCTTTCTTGCTCTGCTCTACCAGGCCCTGCCGCCCCCTGCCCTTGCATTCTGTCCTTTCTCCCACGCCTACCGGCCTCTCAGTATCCCATCTTTCACACATGAGCTCTGTTGCTCTCTTCTCCAGGAAGCCCGCCCTGATCCCCAGGCCAGGCCAGGTGCCCCCACTGGTCCCCCATCCCAGCCCATCTGAGTCACCACTGTCTGGGACTAATTTGTCTCCCGCACTGTACTGGGAGCCCCAGGAGGGCAGAGCCGGGCTGTCTTGGTCCCTGCTGTGTCCCCAGCACCACCCAGCTCTCAATGGGTACTCAAGGACCATCCACTGAACGAATGATTGAATCTGGGCTCCAATCCTATATAATAAAAGGGTAATATGCAAATCAACTGAACAGCGGAACTACTGGTCACTATGATGCACATTGACCACCTGTGGAGCTGCCCCCTGGTGGTCAGTGTGCCCCCATGGGGGAGCGCCACTCAGCCAGAAGCTAGGCTCACAGTTGGCGAATACAGCTGTTGTGGCAGGAGCCTCATGCCTCCATGAGGGCTCTGGGCTGCAAGGGTGCAAGCCAGGCTGAGGGACACCCCCCCCCCCCAGTGCACGAATGTCATGCACCGGGCCTCTAGTGATAGAGTAATGGTGGATGCCTGCAGCCACCCCTGAGGTGGGTACTGCTAGGACTCCCTTTTGCCTGGAAATGGAGGCCTAGCGATGAATTCCTGTGCCAGGACCTCACAGGGAGTAAGCAGTGGGGCCTGGTTTGAACACAGCTCCGACTTCAGAGCCCAGTCTTCCCCTGGGCAGAACCAACTCAAGATAAACAAGTGGCATTTATCTTCTCGTTGCATGACCGACACCCTTTCAGTTATTTGGGGATCACTCAAAGATGACCTCTTTATTAGAAAAAAAAAAAGGCATTTATTAAGCACCTCCTGCATGCAAGGGGACACAGTAGTAACAGCACTGCCCTCATGGGCTCAGTCCTGCTCTTTCTTCTCCCAACTCACTTCTGCCTCCTCCCCTTCCAGGTGACTGAATGTCTGACCACTGTGAAGTCAGTCAACAAAACCGACAGTCAGACCCTCCTGACCACTTTTGGGGTAAGGAAGGATTCCTGTGTCCGTACAGGCATTTCTACCCCTGTGCCTTTTAGAGGCAGCCCCCTACTCTTTCCCTAAGCCCCCCTCCCCACTTCCTGCCTTCCCTGCCCTCCCACAGCCCTCACCTCCTTCCAGGAATATCTTAGATCCCTGATCAGCTAGGGCAGGGCAGAGTTTTACGCTCACCTCCCCTGACCCTTCACTCCCGCCTTCCTCAGTCTCTGGAACAGCTCATAGCCGCATCGAGGGAAGATCTGGCCTTGTGCCCGGGCCTGGGGCCCCAGAAGGTAAGAGATCTGGGAACGGGCTCAGGGGTCAGGGGCAGGAGGGGGCCCCAAGTAGATGGGACCCCAGATCCTAAAGTTCTAAGGTTTCCGAAGTCCCACAGTGCCTCTCCTATAGATGGGGGAAACTGAGGCCCAGAGAGGGTGGGTGCCAGCCCAACCTCACACAGCCAGCCTGGGAGGAAAAGAACCAAAGTCCACGCTGGATGTACCGAACAAATGGCTCATTTAATGACTGGCTCCCTGCTCTCTCCCCCACCCAGGCCCGCAGGCTGTTTGATGTCCTCCACGAGCCCTTCTTGAAAGTGCCCCGATGACCTCAGCTGCCCAGGAGGCCCCCAGTGTAACAATAAAGCATTTTCCCGCCAGGCTCCTGCTCGTGTGCTGCTGCAACAGGAAGGGGTTCTTCTCTGCTCGGCTCTGACGGCCCAGGGGCCCACCTCAGCTTTCCTTAGCAGTTGTCCGTTTCCCTGGAGGAGACTACGCAGGATCCTGCTGCAGCTTTTTCTTTTTCTTCTTCTCCCGTCTCGTGGGAGCCACCTCCCCAGACTCTGGATTCAGTGGCGGCTCTGGCACCCCCTCCTGGGATGCCGTCTCCGGCACCCCCTCCTGGGATGCCGTCTCCGGCACCCCACTTTCCTGGCCCCACTTCTTCCTCTTCTTGGTGGACGCTGGATCTGCCCTGGCCTCAGGCTCCGTCATCTCACCTCGTGGGCCAGTCGCCTCAGTCCCTGGCTCTGTCCCTCTGTGCCCTCTTTCTTTCTTCTTCTTCTTGGGGGATGCTAGAGCTGCCTGAGGCTCAAGATCGCCTGGCAGCCCAGGCACCATCACCTCTTCCTGGGGCTCCACCACCTCTGTCTTTGGCTCCATCATCGGGCTTTGCCATTTTTCCTTTTTCTTCCTCTTTTTGGTGGACGCCAGAGCTGCCTCGGCCTGTGGCTCAACCTCACCCCGTGGCAGTTCAGGCTCCATCCTCTCCCCTGGGAGCTCCAGGGTGCTCATCTCTGGCTCCACAGCCTCAGTCCCTGGCTCCACCAGCACCCTGTGCCCCTTTCCTTTCTTCTTCTTCTTCGAGCACAGCAGTGGGATGGCCTCCTCCTGTGGCTCCTCCTTCACCTGTAGCTGAAACTCAGCTCTCATCCCCTCCACAGCCTCCATCCCTTCTGTCCCCTTGTGTCTCTTCCTCTTCTTGGTGGGGGATAGGACTGTCTCTTGCAGAGGTTCGGTTTTAACCATGAGTTCCAGCTCCACAGTCTTTTCTTCTGGCTCCAGCACCCCCATTTCTGTCTCTTTAGGCTTCTTTTTCTTCTTCTTGCTGGTGGATGGGACCAGCACTCCCAGCGGTTCCAGCACCTCAGCCCCGGGCTCCGGCTTCATCGCCTCCAGTTCATTGGGATGCTGCTTTTTCTTCTTCCCCACATCCATCTCTGGGGGCCCCAAAGCTGTGTCCACCTCCAGGGTCCCGTGCCCATTCACTGCCTCCTGAGGAACGGAGGCCTCAGACACGTGCCTCTTCTTTTTCCTCTTCCCTGAGGCCGGTGACCTCGGTGCCAAGGCTGACCCAGGCCCTGTGACTGGCGGGCTGCCTCCAAAGGCACAGAACCGAGGCCTCAGGCCAGGCGGGATCTGTGGTGGGGGGCTGGTGGGAATGGGTTGCAGCGGGATCCCCGATAAGGATTCTTGGGGACCCTCTAAGATCCTTAGGCTGCCCTTGGGGGCTGGGGCGCAGGTGAGTCCGCCTTCTGCCTCTGCGGAGGGGGCCAGCAGGGTTGCTTCTCCAGCTTGGGGGCTGCCGCTGCTGAGGACCCGATAGCGGTGCCGCTTGCCTGCCACCTTGCCCTTCACCATGTGGGAGCCAGAGAGAGGCACCAGCCGCCCATTGAGGCTGAAAGGAGAGGGGGGGGAGGGCAGAAGCCAGTCAGATTCTTTCGGTGGCGCTGGGGAGCTGCATTGCTAGGTTCCTTAGGACAAGCCCCTCTAAACTCCCCAAAGTGCATCCCCTGCAGTGGCGAGTATTCCAGGGAGGCGGCTGGGACCACTCACCAGTCTGGGGCGAAGTCTACAGGGGCCTGGATAAGCCACAGTTCCGTATCCGGGCCCGTCAGCGCCTCCAAGGAGAAACGAGTGGACTCTGAGGATGGGGGCGTCGCGGTAAAGTTGGGGGGACAAGAGAACCGAGTAGCACCTGCAGAAGGGGAAATGGGGGTCTGCCAGTCCCATCCTCCAGGGCGCCTATCGCACCGGTCCCAACCTCTTGAGCACCCCGAAGGCACTCACCCGGTCTCTCTCACGGCCGGTTCCACGGAGACCCTTTATCTCCACTGGTCCAAATCCTGGGGGGCTCTTTTCTACACTGGTCGCCCTCCCAAGATATCCTCTCTCCGGCCCAACTCCCTCCAGTGCCCCCAGCCCGCCTTCCTCGGGGCATGCTTTTCGCAGGTCCTGTTTCCGGGGATGCCCCTTCTTCCGTCCAGGCGCTCCCGGCGCCCCTTCCCCCTCCCGCCAGCCAGCCTTCTGCACCCCGTCGGCCCGCCCTGAAGCAACTCACCTCCGGACGGGGTCCCCGCCATCCCGGCACCCACCGCTCCCGCTGATCCCTAGCTAAGCCGCCCCAGCCCCAGCCCCGCCGCCGACCACGTGGAGCCGAGGGGGCGGGGCCTGGCTCGGGAGCGCCCAAAGGGTGCGGGGGCGCGGAGGTGTCGCTGGGAGCCCGCTCGCTTTGTGAGCAGAACTGCGGGAAATTCCCATTTGTGCGGAGCAGACAACCAAGGAAGATCTCTGTTCCTGTACATCTGCTCCCGGAAGCAGCTGATTCGAGATCTGGCGGGAGGTAGAGCCCCACCAGGCCCCGGCGGGCACCCCCCTTAGTCTCTCGGACATTGTTTGCTCCAACGTCGCCTTAAAGGGGCAGCCACATTGATGGGCCCTAACTCTTAAAGAGACAGGAGGATCGATTGGTCTGAAGTCCTTAAAGAGATAGGTAAGAGTCTTGGCTGGCTTGGCTGTGCTTTCAGTGTTGCAGTCCCTGCTAGGGAGGCCCAGAGGTCTCGGGAGTTCAGAACTTGAGTGGGAGGGGTGGGGAAGTGGAGGAAAGGGAGCAATTCCTCTCGAGGGCGTGAGGTACCAGCCAGGGGAGGGGCTTCTGGACCTCCGGGGAGCGGGAAACATGGGGGGCGGAGCCTCCAGACTCGCGTGGGGCTGTGCGGGCTGAGGGATGGGGCCTGTGGGTCCCCCGAGGCAGGTGGCTGTCCCGGAGGATTTAATCTCGTGTGGAGCACATCCCCGAAGGCGTTGGGGACGGGAGAGGGAGCAGACCAGAGCTCCTTCCCAGACCCGGGGCGCTTGTAAACAGCAGCACGTGGGCCCAGCTTTGGGGGACGCGTCCACGCCCCCCTGACAGCGACGGCATCCCGTGGGGCGGCGAGACAGCGGCTAGACAGGGTGACCCAACTGCATTCCTGGCCGGTGTGTCAGCGCCGCCTCCCGCCCCCTCTGCTGCGATTTCGGATCCTATTCCCGCATTGGGGTGCCCCTCTTCTCAGGGAGCGAGCGGCTTCCCAGAGCCGAGGGAGGGTCAGGGGACGCGTTCCCTCCGCCGGGGGTCCCCAAACAGTTCCCGCGCGGGGGCGAGACACCGGGGCGTGGTCCCCGCGGGCTCCGGGACTACAATTCCCAGAGGACCCCGGGCGGGGGAGCGCCCAACTCGGCTGTGGACGCCGCCAGGGACCGCAGTCCCAGCCTGGGCGCCGTGGCCGGGACATCTTACAAGATCCAATCCGCCCTTTTTACCGACGGGGAGACTGAGGCTCAGAAACTCGAGGGGTACTATTTAGGGAGGCCTCCGCTCGCTCTAGGGATGGGGCGTGAGTCTCCCCCGGTCTGCGACCATCTCCCCCCCTTGGTAGTGTCCGAATCATCCCGGGAGGGGAAACTGAGCCTGGAGGGGTGGGGCCGGGACGTGGGAGTCCGTCTTCCGCAGCCACAGGGAGGGAGAAGTCTGGACTCTATTTCCGTGGCCAGGTCTCTCTGGGCTTCTGGGCCTCGCCCTTCCTGTCTGTGAAATGGACTTCGGATGCCTGTGAGTGGGAACGGCTCCGCCTGCGCCCTGCTCCTCCGGGACTACAAGTCCCAAGGTGCTCGAGGCGACCCCGGCTCCCCCTCCCCTCAGGGACCCGCCTCCCTCCAGCCGGAGTCACGTTGTCCAACCTGTTCCCGGAGTCTGCCCCGCCCCGTCCTCCGCGCCCCGCCGCCGGAGCCGAAGCCGGAGGAAGACCCCTGGTGCCAGGATCGGCCCCTGATCCGTGAGTTCCGCCTCGCCCGGGTCCAGCGGCTCCGGAGGAGCCGACACCGCGTCCCTGGGAGGACTGGGAGGGGAACCGGACGCCGGGTCCCAGCGCGGGATTGGGGGTGCGCAGACGCAGGGTCCGTGGAAGGAGAGAACTTGGATACTTAGTTTACTGGGCAGAAGGGAAGGGGGCCGGGATGCCTGAGTTCTTGGAAGGGAGGACTCGGACGCCTTGGTTCCGGGGGAGACGTTGGAGCTGGGACTCCTGAGTCCTTCGAACTGGGGGCTCTCGGAACCCTGAGTCCTTGAGTAGAATTGGGGGAAGCGGGTGCCTGAATCTGGGGCAGAAATGGGAGGCTCGGACGGCTGGGGCTCTGGAATGGGAGGCCATCCTACCACTCTCGGTGCCGCCTTCTCCACCGAGCCCGTAGGTCTCCGAGAAGAATTAGGGTGGGGAGGGGGTAGTGGAGCCCGGGTTCCTGAAATGGAGCGAGACAAATACCCGGGGTCCCTCTGGAGGCTGTGTGGCGCTCCCCAAACTTCCCGGCTCTGGGGTGGGGGCTGGGGCAGCTCTCCAAACTCCCCGGTGCCGCTGCGCGATCCCCAACATGTCATTAACCGAGGCGTCAGACCTGCCTAACCAGAGAAGGGACCTCCGCCCAAGGGCGCCCCCTGGCGCGGGTGTGGTGCCTCCGATTGCCCCATGGAGGTGGGAAACCACGGGGGTTTGCAGAGGGCGGGCGTTCTAGGTAGAACCCAGGGCCGAATTCCAGAAGGTGGGGTTGGATTCGGGGAGGCTTGCAGAGCTGGGCACCACGCAGTCATTACACAGAGAGGATGGGGGTCAACCAAGCTCGGAGGCCAGAGTGGGAGGGGAAACCCAGATTTGGCATCCCCCCTCCCTCTGCAGCTCTCTGGGGTGCAGAATTCCATCCGCTCCCACTAGATTTTCCGACTAACCTTTCCCCTCCTAGGGCTACTGGCCCTGACCCTGAGGTGAGAAATGTCACCTCCACCCCCTCTGTCTGACCTGAAGTAGCGTGGGAGATAAGGGAGGGATGAGGCTAATTCTGGAGGTGTGTGTCAGTCCTTGAAGGGGGGGGGGGAGGGCAGGGCCCCACACCTCCCTCTGTCTGTCTCCCCCTTCTCTCCACCCGCAAGTGTCATGGGAAAGGATTAAACCAGGGGGTGGGGAGGCAAGGGGCTCTGATTCGAGAGGGAAGAACTTCCTAATAGTTTGGGCTTGAAGGGCATTTGGTAACAGCCTGTGATGACATTAAAAATAATAACCGTGGCTGCCAAGAGAGCTCACGGCATGCCAGGCTCGGGGTTGGCAGGTAGACCAGACGGTGCCCATTGTCTCCGGCAACCGTTCAAAGGTGTCACTTCCAATGAGGTTTGCTGACCCCACCCCAGGGAATGAATGACTTCTCCCTGCTCCAGTGGGGAGACAGGCTGGAGAGCAGGCACAGCCTACGGCGCCCTGGGCTTCTGCCACGTTCTCTCTGGAACCTTCCAGGGCTCCTCGGGCCCCCGTGCTTCAATTATTGTGGATGATCCCTGGCCAGAACTCAGGAATGTACATGGAGAGGTCAGGGCTCAGGAAGTGAAGACTCCAGAGGTCCAAATGCAGGGCTTTTAGAATCTCAGAAAGAGTTGAAAGGGCTCTTTTGGGGGGACATTCCTTTGGGTATTGAGCCCTCTCTCTGTGCCAGACCCTGTGATATCTTAACGATAAGCAAAGGAAGACCGTAATTAAGAATCCTCTATGTATGAACTTTATTTGGCGCCCTGCACTGTTCTAAACGCTGTTTTAAACACATAAATTCTGTCACTCAAACCTCACACCCCTGTAATGTGAAGGTTTTAATCGCCCCATTATACACACGAGAAAACAGACACAGAGAAGCTCAATAACTAGTCCAAGGAAGAGGCTTAGAGGGGAAGGTCCTAGCCCATACCCCAGCTGTCCCCAGAGGGGGGTACCCAGTCCCAGAGAGGGTGGGGCTTCTTCCAGCGTCAGTCTGTCTGCACAGAACTGTAGGATTAGAACCTGGGTATTCCCAGGCCAGGCTAGCGCTCGGACACGGTCCCTACTGAGCATGATTCTTCTGGAACGACCCCACCCCCACCTCCTGCCCGGATTCTTAACCCAGAGAACCTGGTTGGAGTGCAGAGGAGGCCTGGAAAAGAGAGCGAGGGGTAGGGGGCAGGGGAGAAGCGGGAGCTTGGGTTGGAGAGTACCTGGGGGTGAAGGGCTAGGGCCTGGGAGCAGAGGCGCCGCCCTCAC
>NW_005356575.1:148288-151150 GCF_000412655.1 Myotis brandtii
CCCGCGCCAGCCCCGGGTCGGCCCCCCACGCCCAGCGTCGGCATTTCCTCTGAGCCAGAGGATGTCAGCGTGGGATCTGAGCGTCTTAGAAATTTGGAAATCATGAAATATCCCCCAAAACAACCGCTCGCTGCCAAAATGCTGGCACAGGAGGCTGCATGGAATTGTTCAGTTTTTACATTTTAACAGACACAGGGTGTTTCCTGTGTATCTAAGAGTCTGACAGGCTAATTTTGACTCCTGTAGTCTCTGCTGCCCGAGGCCTCAATTCTCAGAGCCTTAATTCCTCTTGCGCCTTCTGGCCAGTTGGATCATCACCACTGTTGATGTTTCCATATCAATAATATGGAAAATAAGATTTAAAATAAACACCCCTGCTGAGGCAGACTGCTGTTTCTCCTCATCTTCCAGATCAGGAAACCGAGGTACTCTTGTCAGGGTGGGGCAGTGGAGCCACCAGATTAGGACCCTGGAAGTCTGGCTCCTTCCTTGTGCTCTTACCCACTGCACTAGACCATACAGTCACGTAGGCGTTTAGGACCCTGGGGTCCTGGGATAGCCAAATTGGAGAATTCTAGAATGTTCCAAAGATCGCATCTTGGATTTAAACCTTTGGAACAATAGACACTCAAGCTGAGGGTTTGGGGCTCTGTGGGACCATCTCAAGGTCCCTACAGTTTCAGAATCTAAGCCTCTGAGAGACCAAGAGGCCCCTCAGCACAGCTGATTTACCTCCCCCCTTCATTATTGGGGAAACTGAGGCCCAAAGAGTGGAGGGGAGTCGTTGCCCAAGGTTATAGACTCCCAACACACCCAAACGAGCCACCAACTCCAGCAGGTTCTGTCCTGAGGCTTGTCAGACGGAGGCCGGGCTAGCATGCCCCAGCCCGCCTGCTGCCCACGCTGAGCTAAGCTGTTGGTGAAGCCTGAGGAAGTGGCATAGCTGGTGGGCGTGGCGGCTGCTGTGGGATGGAGATAGTGCTGGCCTGACCGGTTCCTGGTGGCCTGGCTCCCATCCACCGGGCTAATGACCACAGCAGCCCAGCCACCCCACCCCACCCCCCGCCACTTCCCTGGTCTTCCTGTTGACACTGGGTCCCTATGAGCTAGGTCTCCTCTGGGTGGGGACTCTGAGGAGATGAAGCTGAGTGGTCCCTGCCCTCTGGGACCCAAAATAACAAGGTAGATCCAGGTGTGAAACCTAGTGCTTTGGACTTCTTGCAGGGGGACCTTGAACAAATGTTGCTGAGCCCCTCTTTCTTGCCGGCTGTGCTGATTTGACCATCAAATGAGGTATTGGGTGCAAAGCAGTTGGCAAAATTCTAGGAGGCAGCAGCTCATCAATAAACGATTGTTTCATTTTGTTATACCACGCAACTAGCACAAATCCTGGCACACAGTGGGCAGCCCGATTATCATTATTGTTCGACTTTAAACTGAGAGAGAAAGAGAGAGAAAAACACTGATTTGTTGTTCCACTTATTCATGCATTCACTGGTTGGTTCTTGGATGTTCCCTGACTGGGGAAGGAACGCTCAACCTTGACATATGGGGACGATGCTCTCACCAACTGAGCTACCTGGTCGGGGCCAGCGTACCCCAAGGTTGAGGGTTTGCTCCCCAGACAGGGCACATACAAGAATCAACCAGTGGATGGGTGGAGCAACAGGTAGATGTTT
This sequence comes from Myotis brandtii, assembly GCF_000412655.1. Taxonomy (NCBI): domain Eukaryota; kingdom Metazoa; phylum Chordata; class Mammalia; order Chiroptera; family Vespertilionidae; genus Myotis; species Myotis brandtii. The sequence continues at coordinate 149,968 of NW_005356575.1, forward strand.
CTCTCCCTCTCTCAAAATCAATACCTTAAAATTTAAAAAAATAGCCCTAGCTGGTTTGGCTCAGTGGATAGAGCATCGGACTGGGGACTGAAGGGTCCCGGGTTCGATTCCGGTCAAGGGCACATGCCTGGGTTGTGGGCTCCATCCCCAGTAGGGGGCATGCAGGAGGCAGCCGATCAATAATTCTCTCTCATCATTGACGTTTCTTTCTCTCTCTCTCTCTCTCTCCCTCCCTCTCTGAAATCAATAAAAATATATTTAAAAAATATTTTTTAAATATCCTCAGCATCTAGCATACTGTCTCCTGGTCCCTAGTAGGCATTCAGTAATTAATAGTTATTCTTTTTGTTGTTTTTCTTTATTACTATAATTATTAATGATTTTTAGAGAGAGAGAGAGAGAAACATCGGTTTGTTGTTTCACTCATTCATGCGTTCAGCAATTGACTCTCGTGTGTGCCCTGACCAGGGATGGAACTCACAACCTGGGCGTATCAGGACGATGCTCTAACGAACTCAGATACGCAGCCAGGTCTTGATAGCTGTTTTTTTTAAAAAATATTTTTATTGATTTCAGAGAGGAAGAGAGAGGGAGAGAGATATAGAAACATCAATGATGAGAGAGAATCATTAATCGGCTGCCTCCTGCATGCCCCCTACTGGGGATCAAGCCCACAACCCCAGCATGTGCCCTTGACCAGAATCGAACCTGGGACTCTTAGGTCCGCAGGCCACCGCTCTATCCACTGAGCCAAACTGGTTAGGGCTTGATAGCTGTTTTATTGCACCCTCTGTTCGCTATAATGCCCGGCACATAGTAGGTGATCGACGGATCAATTGTTGAAGGAATTATTCAGATCTTATTAGGGCTGAAATAGAGATGGACGAAGAGTCAGTCACATAAAGAGTTCATTGTCCTGCGCCTTCCAGGGGGTTTGGAAGGAGTTGGCATTTCCTAGCCGGGGAGTGGAGGGGTGATCCTCTGGGCCCCAGCTTCCCTGCGGGGGGAGGGGGGTCGGACGGGCGGTGTCTGAGAACCTCCCCGCTCCCCCCAACACAGGCGCCCCGCTCCGGCCGGCACCATGGACAGCGAGGCATTCCAGAGCTCGGGGGACCTTCTGGACCTGAACTTCCAGTGTGAGCTGGGGAAGGGGGGCGGGTCCTGGGGGCGGAGCCGGGCCCCC
>NW_005356575.1:151693-152182 GCF_000412655.1 Myotis brandtii
CCGCTGGCCTGGGCCCCACCCTAGGCCCCCCCCCCGCCCCCCCAAGCCAGCTTCCTTCCGCCGGGAGTGCAGGCAAGGCTGCTTGGTAGGGGTGTGCGGGGTGTGGGCTCTTAAAGGGCACTTTAGAGGGGACCAGTGGAAGCGGACACCTCCCAGGACCCTCGGAAGGAAAGGGGCCTTTTTCTAAGCTCAAAAGCGCTGTACGGACCAGCCTTAGCCCTGATTTCAAGCTCTCTTCCCACGCGCTCCCACGGGGCTGTGCCTGAATCTCCAGTCCCCGTCCAACCGCCTTGGGTTGATTTTCCATGCTCTCTTTTGACCTCCTCCCAGGCCTCTAGTCATGTCTCCTTTGACCCCTCGATGTCCCGGTCTCTCCCCAGCGGTCCCGGTACAGCTCCAGCCCGGTCCAAGAGCCCTTCGGCAGCCGCGGGTCCTCCCGGAAGGCGCCCGGCGACGGCGCAGACACCCTGTTTGGACGCTCGGAGAGCG
>NW_005356575.1:152554-153775 GCF_000412655.1 Myotis brandtii
CCCCCTGCTGGGCGCGGGCAGCAGCGCCTTCGCCCCGCCTCTGCGTGCTCTAGGTGAACCGGGCGGACGTGGAGGGTGGGAGGGTGCGGGACCTGGGACCAGTCTCCTCTCGCATCCTCATTCGCCACCTCTCCCCAGACGACCTCATGCTGCGCCGGCGGCCTCCCAAAGCCTGGAACGAGTCGGACCTGGACGTGGCTTACGAGAAGAAGTCCTCACACGCAGTCAGCTACGAACGTCAGTGATGGGAACCGGGGGCGGGGCGGGGGGGGGGCAGCCGGAGAGGCGGCCCCCAGATCCTAATGACTCCCCCCTCGCAGGCCTGGACGCCTTCGGGAGGCCCTCCTCCCCGGGCCTGCAGCTGTTACCCTGGAGAGAGAGCAGTCTGGACGGGCTGGGGGCCACCGGCAAGGTGAGGGGCTGGAGCAGCTTGGGGAGGGGGCTGTCGGGCAAGGGCCGGGAGCGGGGTCAGGGCTAGTCTCCCCCTCCAGGCCGCGCCCCCATTTTCTGTGCCCTTCCCTCAAGCGCCTCCTTCTTTATCGTGGATTTCCAGTCCTTCCCTGTCCTCTTCCCCTCACTTTCTCCGGCTTCCCTCACCTCCTTCTCTCCCTTCTCATCGTTTGCTGCCCCCCCTTCCCTTATCTTCCTCCCGCCTGAGCCCCTCTCCCTTCCCTCCTCCCCCCTTTCTCCCCAGGACAACCTCACCAGCGCCACCTTGCCCCGCAATTACAAGGTCTCCCCTCTGGCCAATGACAGGCGTTCTGACGTGGGCAGCTACCGCCGATCGCTGGGCTCCCCGGGGCCATCAGGCACTTTGCCGCGAAGCTGGCAGCCTGTCAGCCGCATCCCCATGCCTCCTTCCAACCCCCAGCCTCGGGGCGCCCCCCGCCAGCGCCCCATCCCCCTCAGCATGATCTTTAAGCTGCAGAACGCCTTCTGGGAGCATGGGGCCAGCAGAGCCATGTTCCCTGGCTCCCCCATCTTCTCCCGAGCTCCTCCGCCCAAGCTGCCCCCCCAGCCCCAAGCACCTCCCCAGCCCCAGCTACAGCCCCAGCCCCAGCCCCAACCACAGTCCCAGGTGCCCCCACAGCCCCAGTCACAACCACCATCCCAGCCTCAGCTCCAGCTTCAACCCCCTGCCCCAGTGCCCCAGTTCCCCCAACAGACGTGGAGTGAAGGTGAGTCAGCAATGGGGATTCCAGAGGGCTTGGTGAAGGGAGG
>NW_005356575.1:154294-159266 GCF_000412655.1 Myotis brandtii
AGCGGGGGGCGGGGTGGGGGGGGGGCAGCCGGAGAGGCGGCCCCCAGATCCTAATGACTCCCCCCTCGCAGGCCTGGACGCCTTCGGGAGGCCCTCCTCCCCGGGCCTGCAGCTGTTACCCTGGAGAGAGAGCAGCCTGGACGGGCTGGGGGCCACCGGCAAGGTGAGGGGCTGGAGCAGCTTGGGGAGGGGGCTGTCGGGCAAGGGCCGGGAGCGGGGTCAGGGCTAGTCTCCCCCTCCAGGCCGCGCCCCCATTTTCTGTGCCCTTCCCTCAAGCGCCTCCTTCTTTATCGTGGATTTCCAGTCCTTCCCTGTCCTCTTCCCCTCACTTTCTCCGGCTTCCCTCACCTCCTTCTCTCCCTTCTCATCGTTTGCTGCCCCCCCCTTCCCTTATCTTCCTCCCGCCTGAGCCCCTCTCCCTTCCCTCCTCCCCCCTTTCTCCCCAGGACAACCTCACCAGCGCCACCTTGCCCCGCAATTACAAGGTCTCCCCTCTGGCCAATGACAGGCGTTCTGACGTGGGCAGCTACCGCCGATCGCTGGGCTCCCCGGGGCCATCAGGCACTTTGCCGCGAAGCTGGCAGCCTGTCAGCCGCATCCCCATGCCTCCTTCCAACCCCCAGCCTCGGGGCGCCCCCCGCCAGCGCCCCATCCCCCTCAGCATGATCTTTAAGCTGCAGAACGCCTTCTGGGAGCATGGGGCCAGCAGAGCCATGTTCCCTGGCTCCCCCATCTTCTCCCGAGCTCCTCCGCCCAAGCTGCCCCCCCAGCCCCAAGCACCTCCCCAGCCCCAGCTACAGCCCCAGCCCCAGCCCCAACCACAGTCCCAGGTGCCCCCACAGCCCCAGTCACAACCACCATCCCAGCCTCAGCTCCAGCTTCAACCCCCTGCCCCAGTGCCCCAGTTCCCCCAACAGACGTGGAGTGAAGGTGAGTCAGCAATGGGGATTCCAGAGGGCTTGGTGAAGGGAGGGCCAATGGCTGGGGACCCGACCAGCAGAGGGAGCCATCGGGGCCCAACACCTGTTTTCAGAGCCTGTCCCTGCAGAGCAAGGCCAGATAAGCGTGGGAATTGGGGGAGCGGGGAGGGGGGTAGGGACAGACAGCAGGATGGTTAAGCATGGACTCTGGAGTCAGACAGCCTGGCTCCATGTCGAGTGACCTGAGCAAGTCACTTCACCTCTCTGAACCTCGATTTCCTTGAGCGTAAAAGGTGATGACAGAACCTGTCTTATATAAAGTCCTTAAACTAGGGCCTGATGTGTAGTAATCTTATAGCTATCATATTCGTTATAATCATTATTACTGTTTTCTGGTGTGAGACCAGTGCAGGGCCTGGAGTTGAGTAGATTGGGTTCTGAGCCTCTCTCCACCGCGGATGCTGTGAGATGCAGGATAAATCAGTTAACCTATCTGAGCTTCTATTTTCTCAGCTGTGAAGGGGGATTAATAATATCCGTTGCACAAGTTCTGTTGGGAATTCAGTGTATAATAATAATGTGTATAAAGTGATCATTATTGTTTCTGCCTGCTTTTAAAGCTCTGATAGAGAGGAATAAGGCAGTCAGAAGAGACCAGCAAGGCCAGGATTCTAGTCCCAGCAGGAGTTTTGCCCTGACATGCTAGGAGAAGAAATACTTAGATGCTTAGAACTTCACGTCTATCGTGATGGTAGGAGTACAGAGTCAGAACTGAGGTCGCAACCCAATTTTTTTTGTCACTGGGCAACTGATTTGCTGTCTCTGAGACTGAGTTTCCCTTCTGTAATAAGGAGGTGATAGACATGTCTACCTCACAGGATGGTGAGGTGAGAGTTCAGCAAGACAGGCATGTACAGCACCAGCTACGTGCTAAGTGCTTGATAAAGGGGAAATGGCATGACAGCCCAGGGAACAGGTAGCCCAGAGATCAAGGAACTGCCCTGAGGCCACACAGCAAATCAGGTGCTGCTTGCAGGGTTTGGAGGTTGTGGGGAGGGAGTCTTGGGGGTCTCCTGAGAACCCCTCTGATTTGCCTCTGTTCCTTCTAGGCGCCCCCAAAGCCCCTGCTGAGCTGGAGCCTGAACCAGAGCTGGAGGGGCTGCTGGCACCAGTGCTGGAGGCTGGCGACGCAGATGAAGGCCCTGTCACTCGGCCCCTCAGCCCCACGCGGCTGCAGCCAGCGTTGCCACCCGAGGCACAGTCGGTGCCCGAGCTGGAGGAGGTGGCACGGGTGCTGGCGGAGATTCCTCGTCCCCTCAAACGAAGGGGTTCCATGGAACAGAGCCCTGCTGTAGCCCTGCCCCCCACCCACAAGAAGCAGTACCAGCAGATCATCAGCCGCCTCTTCCATCGTCATAGTGGGCCCGGGGGGCCTGAGCCCGAGCTGTCCTCCATCTCTGAGGGACCTGAGGCCAGGGCAGGACCCCCGGCTCCTGCCCCACCAGCTCCCATACCACCCCCGGCCCCGCCCCAGAGCAGCCCACCAGAGCAGCTGCAGAGCATGGTGAGTAATTTGGAGGAAAGTGAGGTATATTAGCACCTGGGAGGTGCCCCTTCCCATTTAGAACAGAACTTGGGAATTGTGCCCATCACGTCTGCTGCATCCCATTGGCTAGGAACCCAGCTACAAGGGAGGCTGGGAAATGTAGTTTTTAATCTACTGTGCCCATGTTCAAAAGAAAGGAAGAACACATATGGAGCAACAACCAAACATCTTGGCCACCCAGACTTGCCCTGTTCCTCTCCAATACACCCCGCCCATACCAGGGCATCCTTTCAGGAATCCTGGAGTTTTGTTTATGGGGTTTTTTTTTAATTGATTTTAGAGAGAAACATTGATTTGTTGTTCCACCTATTTATGCATTCCTTGGTTGATTCTTTTTTTTTTTAAGAAGCCTGTCAAGTCTGTTTGTTTATTTGTTTTTAAGATATTTTTATTGATTTCAGAGAGGAAGGGAAAGGGAGAGAGAAATAGAAACATCAATGATGAGAGAGGACCATTGATAGGCTTCCTCCTGCACGCACCCTACTGGGGATCGAGCCTGCAACCCAGGCATGTGCCCTTGACAGAAATGGAACCAGGGAACCTTCAGTCCACAGGCCGACGCTCTACCCACTGAGCCAAACCGGCTAGGGCCTTGGTTGATTCTGATATGTTCCCTGACCATCGATTGAACCTGAAACCATGGCATATCGGGATGGCACTCTACCTGGCCAGGGCTAGGAATTGTGGAGTCTTCTAACCTGGAAATGACTGTGTCTTGGCAGACAGAGGTTTTATTCTGGGACTTGAAAAGCCTGTCTGAAGCAAGGCACTTTATTAACTCCCTGGTTGCCACACAGGCTCTTGTGTCTGCCTTCTGTCCTCTTATACCTCAACAAGCCCATGGCTAGAAATGGCCCGGCCAGCCCTGACTCAAAATGACTTCTTAGTTCAAGCCCATGGAGTCCTCTTAACTCTACTGGGACCTTCTTCCATTCAGATTTCCAAGAGCAAGTCTCTGGTTTCTGAGGCTGTGGCTGTTGTGGTTAAGTGTCAAATACCAGCTCCACAGCACTAACCGCTGTGCAACCTTAGGCAAGACACGTAGCCTCTCTGGGCTTGTCTTCTCTTCTGTAAAATGGGGATGAGAATAATCGTAGAGTTGCTATGAGGATAAAATATATTAACATATTGCTTAGAATAGTGCCTGGCACTTGACTGTTAACTGCTATTACTGCTATTATTTGGCCAGGGGATGACCTCCTGCTGATGTTGTCTAGTCTTTGCATCTTGGCTGGGATGGGGGGTGTGGTCATGTAAAACAGTCCTGATCGCTCAGTGTGGAGAGATGGAGGGGAACAATTCCCCAAGAAGTGGGGGCACCTCGAAATGCCTTCTCCCCGGTCCTCCTGAGGGTGGAGCCAAGAACTGTTGAGGCTTAGGATCTTGACATCATGAACGTAAAATGGCCCAGTTGCCTCATTGTAGAATCACAAAATCCTGGCCACAGAGAAACTTGAAGACTCACAGAATTCAATAATTCAACCCTGGAATCACAATCACAATTCCAGAATCTTAGAGCATCGAAGGTTTGAAGAATGGGATTTTAGACTTAAAAAGTAACACAGACCCTGTTCATTACTGATTTTTCCCCTTTTTATTAAATGTATTGGAGTGACACAGGTTAACAAAATTATACAGGTTTCAGGGGCATAGTTATTGTTTGTTTGTTTTTAATTGATTTTAGAGAGAGAAAGGGAGGGAGGAAAGGAGAGAGAGAGAGAAAACATTAACGTGAGAGAGAAACATTGGTAGGCTGCCTCCCATAAGTGCCCCCATGGGGGATCAAACCCACAACCTGGATATGTGCCCTGACCAGGAATCAAACCTGCGGTGTATTGGATGGCTGCTCCAACCAACTGAACCATGTGGGCCAGGGCTAATTTCTGATTCTTAAAGTCCCTAAAACTGAAAATTAAAAGACTTGTCATTTGAATCATAAAGTCACAGATTAGTGCACTAATATGTTGTTATACAGATTTATATTTTAAATGAATATTTCCACTAGAAAGGAATACCCAAACACCATTGAAACTTAAGGAAATAGATAAGACTAAAGAGGCCAAAATCAGTCAGGCCCGCGTGGCTCAGTAGTTGAGCATCAACTTAGGAACTAGGAGGTTCAATGCCCGTCAGGGCACTTGCCCGGCCGGGGCGTGCAGGAGGCAGCTGATGGATGATTCTCATCATTGATGTTTCTATCTCTCTCCCTCTCCCTTCCTCTCTGAAATCAATTAAAAAATATTTTTTTAAAAAGAGGCCCAAATCACAGCACTCAGAGAGAACCCTGACTTTGGTTTTGAGCATTTCCTTCCCAATCTTTGGAAGTCACTGAAGCCCCCCACCCTGTCGCCCAGGAGATGCGCTCGGTGCTGCGGAAGGCGGGCTCTCCGCGCAAGGCCCGCCGCGCGCGTCTCAACCCACTGGTGCTGCTGCTGGACGCGGCGCT
>NW_005356575.1:159713-162214 GCF_000412655.1 Myotis brandtii
TGCGACCCCTACCGGGAGGGTTACGGCGACTGCGCCACTTACCTGGCAGGTGCGAGGCGGGGCCGGGGCCTGCGGGCTGGCTGATGGGCGGGGGAAGGGGGAGAGGAGGCCCCAGATGCCACTCACACTGGAAAGAGGGAGGACTTGGGGTCTGTTCCAACCATGTAGCTCAGGTAGCTTAAGAGGGGGCTGCAGGATGGACCCCTCCCCCCCCCCGCAGGTGCAAGCAGGGGGTGGGAGAGCAGAGGGTGCTACCTTGGAGGGAGAGGGGTACCATGGGGGCTGTGCCTTGCAAGTTGGACTCTAAATGGGGAGAAAAGTGGTCGTAGAAATTGGGCAGTTCATTTGCTTTCTCACCTGGGAGGGGCGGGGAGGGAGCAGGACTTTCCAACCCTACCATCTGCCTGGCGTAGCTGGGGCTGGGCAGGTGGACTGTGCTCCCTGCAGGAGATACAGTACACGCAGCTGGCAGGTGAGCGGGCCATGGCTTCTGCAGAGGGGCTCGGGGACTCTTCCACGCAGTGGTTCTCAACCTTCCTAATGCCGCGACCCTTTAATACAGTTCCTCATGTTGTGGTGACCCCCAAGTTCATTGTTACAAATTGAACATAATGAAAGCATAGTGATTAATCACAAAAACAATATGTAATTATATATGTGTTTTCCGATGGTCTTAGGCGACCCCTGTGAAAGGGTCGTTCGACCCCCAAAGGGGTCGCGACCCACAGGTTGAGAACCGCTGACTTAGGGCCATATGAGGCTGTACCGTATACCTCCAGGAGGGGGGGCCACAGCGCCTAACCAGGTCAGGGGAGGAACTGGGCAGGCTGTACCTCGGGGTGTGCATCGGCTCTGCACTGCGCACCTGGAGGGCACAGGGCAGGGTGAGGAACTTCACAGATGGGGCAAGGCAGGCTGCGGACCGGGGCTGGGACAGGGGGGTTAGGAGAGGAGCCTGAGGGGCGAGGCAAGCCTGCTGTGCCTGCTCTGGCAGAAAGTGGGTGAGAGCGGCCTTACAGGTGGCCAGGGGCAGACTGGCATTTGGCCACTTGTGGGGAAGTAGGCTGTTCACCAGAGAGAGGAAGGGTTGTGGCCTCTGAGGAGGGGGGTGGGCCATTCCACCTTTGCCACAGGCAGTGTCCTGCCCCACCGTCCGGAACATGGGGAGTTCTGTGAGGGTGGAGATTGGACCGCGCACCGGGCAGGGCGGGGAGGGGAAATTGGACACGGTGGGCTGAAGCACTAGAGGCGATGGATGGTGGTGGACTCCAGGGCGGAAGGTGTGGGTGGGCTGTGCCATCCAGGGAAGTTATTACATCCTTTTTGGAAACTTCAGCACCTAGGGAGGTGGAGCAGAGTGGGCTGCACCCTCTGGAGAGGGGAGATGGGGCCACCGAGGGGAAGGCCGAGTAGGGCTGAACCACTTAAGTGGGGGGTGCAGGCGGCTGTAGCTCTTAATGGACAAGAGGGAATGTAACAGAGGGAATGGGGACTTAATGTACAAGAGGGCATGGAGACCTCTGGCCCTGTCTTGGGGGTTGGCCCAGCTTGAAGCACCCCAACGTTCTCCAGCTTTCGAGACCGCCAGTCCTGGCAGCTGACTCAGCTCAGGTGGCTCACCCCCAGCCGGGGCAGCACCGAACCCCAGGCCTAGCTGGCCCTGTCCCCAGCGAGCCTGTGCCTTGGGTTCCTGAGTGTTCCTGGCCCTCACGAGCCCTTTCGCGTTTCAGACGTGGAGCAGAGCATGGGGCTGATGCACAACGGGATGGTGTACGCCCTCTGGGACTACAGCGCCGAGTTCGGGGACGAGCTGTCCTTCCGCGAGGGCGAGTCGGTCACCGTGCTGCGCAGGGACGGGCCGGAGGAGACGGACTGGTGGTGGGCCACGCTGCACGGCCAGGAGGGCTACGTGCCCCGTAACTACTTCGGGGTGAGCCCAGAGGAGACATGGTGGGGCCTACAGATGGCTGTTTGGGGAAAGGGGTGACCCCCCAGGAAAACGAAGGGCGAGAGGGATAGTCCATTATATGGGAGGGGCGGGTGCAGAAAAGTCCGCCTGGGCCTGGGAAGGTGAGGCAAGTCCATTATAGTAGCGGGAGGTAAGGAGCCGCCTCCCACGGGTGGGACTGCGTGGGGTGTGCACCAATACTGCACATGGTCATTTGATTGGTTCGTGCTCTGATAGTTTTATTATCGTCCCTTATTATACTAATGGGAGGTAACGAGTGTATTTTAGCCAAGGGAAAAGATGAACAATTACACTGTAATGCTGGGGGCCAAGTTGAAGAGTTCTATTACAGATGAGGAAACCTTTGTTACACTGAGTTGGGCAGGATGAGAAAGAATCCATTAATAAAATGATGGTAGAATTGAGGGAGAGATTCTACAAGGTTCGTGAAGGAGAGCAGGGAGATCCCATTATGTCTAGGAGAGGAGAGTCCTTTGATTTGGGGATGGGTGGAGGTGGGTCCCAGCCAGACAGCCGCGGGGTGGGGGGAGGC
>NW_005356575.1:162270-168580 GCF_000412655.1 Myotis brandtii
GGGTGTGGGGCTCAGAACCTCCCAGCTCATCCAGCAGGCTGCCCACCGGAAGGCTCCGTGTGGTGCCTGAAGGTGACAGGGACTCGGCATTCCAGAGCGGGCTGGGAGATGCCGAGCTAGTCCTCAGGAAGAAATGGGATGAAGGAGACCGTCTGGTGTTTGGGGTGGATAGGAGACTCCAGTCAATTGTGGGGAGGGAAGAGGGGGTGGGAGCCCCTGGTGTCTGAAACTCTTGTCCTCCCTCAGCTCTTCCCCAGGGTGAAGGCTCAGAGGAGTAAGGTCTAGCGGAGAGAAGGACATCTTCAGGGGAGACAGGAGGAAGCAGCTTTGCCGTGGCTCCTGACTCCGGATCCATGACCGCTGCCCCTCCCTGCACCCCAAGCCCGGCAGGGGCCGGATCCTCGCCGCCAGCTCTCTGCTTTCCTGGAAGCCCGCCCAGGAGAGGAGAAGCTCAGCCTTACGTTTAGAAACCTGCCTTAACTGTGGGAGGTCATTGTGGGGCAAGAGAGAGCCCCCCCCCCCATTTGCCAAATCAGATTCTGTCCAAAGTGCCCTCCACTCCTACTGTCAGCCCCTCCCCAAGCCCCTCAAAGCAAGCCCACCCATCATCCCAGTGGGATGGGCTACCTCCAGTGGCTTTGCCTGGGAGTCACCTCTGCCCCCGTTTCTCCCAGCAGCCTTGGGGGGGACCAGGTGAGGCACACTGGTCTCTCTACCGGGATCTCTGCACACACACCCCCCGCCCCGCCCCCTCCCGCCCCGCACTCTCCAGCCGACCAAGTGCCTTCATGCAGTGCTGGTTTTATAACAAAATGGGGGCGTTCTTCTTTATAAATAAAGGTAGTTTGCACAGAAGTTGGCTTCCTTCTCTTTGGCTCCCATTCCGACTTAGTAAATGATTGTCACTGTTCCTGTTTTGGGCAAAGCAGACTTAAAGTCACCTCCTTCGAAGGTGGTAGATCCGATTCTCCCTCTGTCAAATACCTCTGCTTTTAATGTTTGGTAGTGCCTTGATCTTTTCTCATGTTTTTGATTCTTCTTGGACATCTTGAAGCATGTTAAGCGTAGTGTAGTAGTACGTCTGGTAATTCAGTCATCTGGTGTTTGGGGCCATCACTTCTGTCACTTGTTGTGTCTGCTGGGTCTACCTCCTGCTGGGTTGTTTTCTTCCTGTGTGTTGACATGAATTGTGAGATTCTTTCCAACAAAACAAGGCTTCATCTACCAGAAATCCATGTGGCCGTGTTGAGAGTATGACCTTGAAGGGTGATTTTTCCTTTGCTTCTGCCTCACTTTATTTATTTATTTATTTTTTTTATTTTTTTAAAATATATTTTATTGATTTTTTACAGAGAGGAAGGGAGGGGGATAGAGAGTCAGAAACATTGATGAGAGAGAAGCATCGATCAGCTGCCTCCTGCACACCCCCTACTGGGGATGTGCCTGCAACCAAGGTAAATGCCCTTGACCGGAATCGAACCTGGGACCCTTCAGTCCCCAGGCCGACGCTCTATCCACTGAGCCAAACCAGCTAGGGCTCTGCCTCACTTTTTAAATTTGTTATTGATTTTAGAGAAAGAGAAAGGGGGGAGGCATCGGTTTGTTGTTTCACTTATTTATGTATTCATTAGTTGATTCTTGTACGTGCCCTGACCAGGGATCGAACCTGAAACCTTCGCATTTCAGATGACGTTCTAACTAAGTTATCAGGCCAGGACCTGGCCTACTTCTTTATTTCATAAAGTGCTCCTTAAAGATTATTTTTTTTTCCTTAAAGATTTTTTGGCCCAACTGGCGTGGCTCAGTGGTTGAGCATCTCGACTTATGAACCAGGAGGTTACGGTTCGATTCCCAGTCAGGGCACATGCCCAGGTCATAGGCTACATCCCCTATGGGAGGCGTGCAGAAGGCAGCTAGTCAATAATTCTCATCATTGATCTTTCTCTCCCTCTCTCTTCCTCTGTCTGGAATCAATAAAAATTAAAAATTGTTTTTTGACAAAGCATGAGCTTCTATCTCTTCTGAATAGTTTTTGACAAATCATAAAGCTACATCATTGTCATTGTATTTGCTGTGCAATATAATCACCACCTACCTCTTCTCCCTCTCCCTTCTCTCTGTCTTCAATAAAAACATTTAAAAATAATAATAGCCGAAACCGGTTTGGCTCAGTGGATAGAGCGTCGGCCTGCGGACTCAAGGGTCCCAGGTTCGATTCCGGTCAAGGGCATGTACCTGGGTTGCGGGCACATCCCCAGTGGGAGATGTGCAGGAGGCAGCTGGTCGATGTTTCTCTCATCATCGATGTTTCTAACTCTCTATCTCTCTCCCTTCCTCTCTGTAAAAAATCAATAAAATATATTTAAAAAAAAAATAATAATAATAATTGACTGGTGGTGTAACAATGGGGATTGTAACCCACACCACCATTCTTTTGACATTGTTTCTGTAAATGATGACTAATATGTAGCTTGTAGAAAAACAGCATGTTTGTATAAGAATCTTAGGAATTAATTTCAGAAGATACGGACTTTGACCTTTAGTCATCCCAGTTCTGGGAAATTTGCTGACCTTCAACCATAGGACAAGGATGACATAAAACCAGGATGACAGAGACCAGGATAACACATACCAGACCATCACTTGACTGGTTTTGAGATTTCTTACAGGAATGGATGGTGCTGGCCTCTACGTAGGGAATTTTCAATGGCCTCCCCTTGGTTTCTTTGTTCTTCTTTGCCTCCCCCTCCTTATAAAAACCTCTGCCTGCACTGAGATGGGGAGATGGGCTTTATGATAAGATTCCCCCATCATCTCAGGTGACCGGCACTTGAATAAACCTCTTTCCTTTTTCACCAGCATTTGTCTCACGAGTCTGGTTTTTGTGGCGGCAGGCAGCCAAACTTGGGTGCTGGTTACAGTGGGAGGGGAAGTGGCTGGGATGTAGACAGATGAGATTGGCCCTGTGTTAAAAGCTGATGAAGCTTAGTGTATGTGGAGCATTCTTATATTATTCTCTCAACTTTGGTGTCTGCTTGAAATTGTCCTTAATAAACAGAAATGAGTACATTGGTTTTATTTTAGTTTAAATTAATTGAATTTTTAAAAATCACAAAGAATGTGGAATGAGGTGATTATTTTAATAGTAGAAGCCAGCTTAAAGAAGAGAATAGAAATCGCTAAATTCTGGCCCTGGCCCGTTTGGCTCACTGGATAGTGTCGGCCTGGGGACTGAAGAGTCCCAGGTTCGATTCTGGTCAAGGGCATGTACCTTGGTTGCGGGCACATCCCTTGTAGGGGGGGCGCAGGAGGCAGCTGATCGATGCTTCTCTCTCATCGATGTTTCTAACTCTCTATCCCTCTCCCTTCCTCTATGTAAAAAAATCAATAAAATATTTTTAAAAACAATCGCTAAATTCTGGATAGTGGTTCTCTCTACATGCATTGAGAGTGAAAGAGATCAGAAAAACTTTGCTCAGAGAGAGTTATTGGTATTTGTGATGTTTAATTTTTTTAAGCACTGAGATGTGAACAGTGAACTAGTGTACTGTTTATATTAAAAATTTCTGGAAATTTTCAAAATTCTACAAAAGCAGAGACTAATGAAAAAACATCTCCCATGTATCCATCATCTTACATTAAAAAAATTATCAAGCTAGCCCTAGCCGGTTTGGCTCAGTGGATAGAGCATCGGCCTGTGGACTGGAAGGTCCTGGGTTCGATTCCAGTCAAGGGCATATGCCTGGGTTGCAGGGGGGCATGCAGGAGGCAGCCAATCAATGATTCTCTCTCATCATTGATGTTTCTATCTCTCCCTCTCCCTTCCTCTCTGAAATTAATAAAAATATTTTTTAAAAATTATCAACCTATAAATGATTTGGTTTCTATTCCAATTGCATGGACTTGCGGTGGATTCCTGAGAGCTCATCATTTTCTCTGTACCAGTTAACGACTGGGATACCTTCTGAGAAAGGCAACATTAGGCAATTTCATTGTTGTGCAAACATCACAACACAAACCTAGATGGTCTAGTCTACTACATGCCTAGGCTATTTGATCTAGCCTACTGCAGCGAGGCTGCAAGCCTCTACAGCTTGTTACTGTACAAAACATGAGATTAAATCAAGCACAAAAGAAAATGATGCTATCAAGAGACAAGGTAGCCCGGCCAGTGTGGCTCAGTGGCTGAGTGTTGACCCATGAATCAAGAGGTCGCTGGTTCAACTCCCAGTCAGGGCACATGCCCAGGTTGAAGACTTGATTCCCAGGGTAGGGCATGCAGGAGGCAGCTAATTGATGAATGGTGTTTCTCTCTCATCAATGTTTCTATCTCTCTATCCCTCTCCCTTCCTCTCTCAAAATCAATAAAAACATATTTTTTAAAAAGAGAGACAAGGTAAAGGAGATGTATGAGGCTGCTGTTGGTGTAACACAGCATACTGTATTACAGCAAACCTTTTTTTATAAGTAGAAAGAGTACACTCTAAAATAAAACAATATGGCATAATAAATACACAAACCAGTACCAGAGTCATTTACTGTCATTATCAATGTACTGTGCTATACTTTTATATGACTGGCAGCACAGCGGTGTGTTTACACCAGCATCACCACAAACACGTGAGTAATGCATGAGCTACAACATTTTTTTTAATATATTTTATTGATTTTTTACAGAGAGGAAGGGAGAGAGATAGTTAGAAACATCGATGAGAGAGAAGCATCGATCAGCTGCCTCCTGCACCCCCCCTACAAGGGATGTGCCCGCAACCAAGGTACATGCCCTTGACCAGAATCGAACCTGGGACTCTTCAGTCCCCAGGCCGACACTATCCAGTGAGCCAAACGGGCCAGGGCCAGAATTTAGCGATTTCTATTCTCTTCTTTAAGCTGGCTTCTACTATTAAAATAATCACCTCATTCCACATTCTTTGTGATTTTTAAAAAGGGAATGTGCCCGCAACCCAGGCACACGCCCTTGACCGGAATCGAACCCAGGACCCCTCAGTCCGCAGGCCGACGCTCTATCCACTGAGCCAAACCGGTTTCGGCATGAGCTACAACATTAAGGTGGCTGTGATGTCACTAGGCCGTAGAAATTTTTCAGCTTTGCAGTGAGTGGTAACCGGTTGGATTCCCAGTCAGGGCACATACCCAGGTTGCCAGCCTCCATCCCCAGTAGGGGGCGTGCAGGAGGTGGCTGATCTTTGGCTCTCACATTGATGTTTCTCTCTCTCCCTCTCCCTCTCTAAAAATCAACAATAATAAAAAACCCACTCATTTTTATTTTCACTTCTGAAGTTCAGGAATCTGAACTCAGTCTCACTGGGCTGACATCGAGCCCTCCGGATCTCTGGGCAGAATTGGTCAGTTCCCTGGCCTTTTCCAGCTCCTGGAGCTACATTCCTTGCATTCATTGCCTCTGCCCCCTCCTCCATCTTCAAAGCTGCAGTGTAGCATCTTGCCTCAGGGTCACACTGTACAGTTAGGGAGCACCTGGATATCTCACGATCCTTAGCGTCATCACACCTGCAAAGTCCCTTTTGCCAAACCACAGTGCCTGTGTATTGCTGCCTGATATTCACAGGGTCCAGGGATCAGTGCCTGCAGATCTCTGGGGACCATTTTTCAGCCTCCCCAGAGAATATTACCATTCAAATAAGGTGGTCAGGAAAGGCCTCAGAGAGGAAAGGAAGGAAGCCATGCAGAGATCTGGGAAAGAAGCTTCCAGACAGACGGAGGAGCAACTACAAAGGCCAGGAGGAGGCAGGAGGCAGCCATTCTAAGATGGCTCCCAAACCTCAGGCCTCCTGGTGTTCACGCTCTGAAGTAACCCCTCCCTGAGCATGGGCCGCATGTAGTGACATATCCTAAGGAATGAAATACACCAAAAGTGATGGACTGTCCCTTCTGACATTAGGTTATGAATATGAAAGACAGTGACTTCCCTCTGTGCCCCTCTCTCTGGCTCTGCTTGCTTTCTTGCTTTGATAAAGCCAGCTGGCCTCAGAGATGCCCACATGCCAGGGAGTTCCCTGCTGACATCCAGCAAGGAAATGAATCCTGCCAGCAACCACCTCCTGAGCTTAGTGGTAGATTGTTTCTAAGTTGAGCTGAAGGCCTGCAGTTGTATTCAATTCCTGACCTACAGAAACCATCCTATATAATAAAAGCCTAATATGCAAATAGATCGAACAGTGGAATGACCAGTCGCTATGATGTGCACTGACCACCAGGGGGCAGACGCTCAATGCAGGAGCTGCCCCCAGCCTGCAGGCCCCAGGCCAGCCAAGGCAGGTGCCAGCGGGGG
>NW_005356575.1:177303-181067 GCF_000412655.1 Myotis brandtii
AATATATTTTATTGATTTTTTACAGAGAGGAAGGGAGAGAGATAGAGAGTTAGAAACACCGATGAGAGAGAAACATCGATCAGTCGCCTCCTGCACATCACCTACTGGGGATGTGCCCGCAACCCAGGCACACGCCCTTGACCGGAATCGAACCCAGGACCCCTCAGTCCGCAGGCCGACGCTCTATCCACTGAGCCAAACCGGTTTCGGCATGAGCTACAACGTTAAGGTGGCTGTGATGTCACTAGGCCGTAGAAATTTTTCAGCTTTGCAATGAGTGGTAACCAGTTGGATTCCCAGTCAGGGCACATACCCAGGTTGCCAGCCTCCATCCCCAGTAGGGGGCGTGCAGGAGGTGGCTGATCTTTGGCTCTCACATTGATGTTTCTCTCTCTCCCTCTCCCTCTCTAAAAATCAACAATAATAAAAACCCCACTCATTTTTATTTTCACTTCTGAAGTTCAGGAATCTGAACTCAGTCTCACTGGGCTGACATCGAGCCCTCCGGATCTCTGGGCAGAATCGGTCAGTTCCCTGGCCTTTTCCAGCTCCTGGAGCTACATTCCTTGCATTCATTGCCTCTGCCCCCTCCTCCATCTTCAAAGCTGCAGTGTAGCATCTTGCCTCAGGGTCACACTGTACAGTTAGGGAGCACCTGGATATCTCACGATCCTTAGCGTCATCACACCTGCAAAGTCCCTTTTGCCAAACCACAGTGCCTGTGTATTGCTGCCTGATATTCACAGGGTCCAGGGATCAGTGCCTGCAGATCTCTGGGGACCATTTTTCAGCCTCCCCAGAGAATATTACCATTCAAATAAGGTGGTCAGGAAAGGCCTCAGAGAGGAAAGGAAGGAAGCCATGCAGAGATCTGGGAAAGAAGCTTCCAGACAGACGGAGGAGCAACTACAAAGGCCAGGAGGAGGCAGGAGGCAGCCATTCTAAGATGGCTCCCAAACCTCCGGCCTCCTGGTGTTCACGCCCTGAAGTAACCCCGCCCTGAGCATGGGCTGCATGTAGTGACGTATCCTAAGGAATGAAATACAGCAAAAGTGATGGACTGTCCCTTCTGACATTAGGTTATGAATATGAAAGACAGTGACTTCCCTCTGTGCCCCTCTCTCTGGCTCTGCTTGCTTTCTTGCTTTGATAAAGCCAGCTGGCCTCAGAGATGCCCACATGCCAGGGAGTTCCCTGCTGACATCCAGCAAGGAAATGAATCCTGCCAGCAACCACCTCCTGAGCTTAGTGGTAGATTGTTTCTAAGTTGAGCTGAAGGCCTGCAGTTGTATTCAATTCCTGACCTACAGAAACCATCCTATATAATAAAAGCCTAATATGCAAATAGATCGAACAGTGGAATGACCAGTCGCTATGATGTGCACTGACCACCAGGGGGCAGACGCTCAATGCAGGAGCTGCCCCCAGCCTGCAGGCCCCAGGCCAGCCAAGGCAGGTGCCAGCGGGGGTCCCCAATCGCTCCACCAGTCACCCCACAGAGGGAGGCAACTGGCGGCAGCAGCAGGGGGCAGGGCTGGCAAGTGGGCGGTGCCAGACTGGCCAAGGCGGGTGCCAGCGGGGACCGCCCAATCACCCCACCAGTTGCCCCACAGATCGGCCCTGATCACCGGCCAGGCCTAGGGCCCTACCCATGCACAATTTTCATGCACTGGGCCTCTAGTGAGATAATAAATGCTATTGTTCTCCCACCATTACATTTGGGAGTAAGTTGTTTTGCAGATTAGCTGGCTAATGCGGGCTGGTGCTGGGTGGAAGAGCCAGGAGGCCGAGTGTGTCTGGGAGGAGTGTGTAAGAAAGAGAACATTGGGAAATGATGTCAGGCAGGTGACAGGGTGCTTAGCACAATGCCTGGCACATATAAATACAATGCTCAGTTTCATTTTGTTATATTCTTGGTTTGAAGATGTGCTTCCTCTGTTCCCCCTCCCCCATTTTATTTCCTTTTTAATACTAGAGGCCCGGTGCACAAAATACGTGCATGGGTAGGGACCCTAGGCCTGGCCAGCAATCAGGGCCAATCTGTGGGGCGACCAGCGGGGTGATTGGGGGCCCCCGCTGGCGTCCACCTTGGCTGGCCTGGGGCCTGCAGGCTGGGGGCAGCTCCTTCATTGAGCGTCTGCCCCCTGGTGGTCAGTGCACATCATTCCAGTTGGTGGACCAGTTGTTCCACCATTTGGTTGATTTGCATATTAGGCTTTTATTATATAAGGATATTTTTATTAATTTCAGAGAGGAAGGGAGAGAGAGAGAGAGATAGAAACATCAATGATGAGAGAGAATCATTGATCGGTTGCCTCCTGCACACCCCCTACTGGGGATCAAGCCCACAACCCAGGCATGTGCCCTGACCAGGAATAGAACCATGACCTTCTCCTGGTTCATAGGTTGACATTCAATCGCTGAGCCATGCCGGCCAGACTGTTTTTTTGTCTTGTTTTTTATTAATCCTCATCCAAGGATATTTTTTCATTGATTTTTAGAGAGAGTGGAAAGGAGAGGGAGAGACAGAGAGAAACATCGATGTGAGAAAGACATATCAATTGGTTGCCTCCAGCACACACCCTGACCAGGGCTGGAGAACGTGGCCTTGACCGGAATCAGTCTATGGGCCCACATTCTATCCACTGAGCCAAACTGGCCAGGGCGCCCCACAGCTATTTCTGAAGCAAACACATAAAAGCAAGCACTTATTGAAAGCTTCATATGTGCTAAACCCAGTTATAACAGCTTTATGTGGGTTAGTTTAAGTGTCACCTACACTGTAGATAACTTAATTTTACATGCTTCGAATATAAGAAAATGCAACACCAGAGAAGTGAAGTAATTAGATCAGGGTCACACAGGTAGTGGAGTGGAGTCAGGATTTGGACCCAAGCCTTCTGGTCCCAAAGTCCACAACTTAACCACCAAACCACAGTGCCTGTGCATTACTGACTGATTTAGACAGTATGTGGCAAATAGTAGGAGCTCAGTAAATGAGGGGCGTTATTTATCCCAGAGGAGTTTAGGGCACAGCAGGTATTATAAGTGCATGTTTGTCTGGTACGGCGAAGCCATTCCTAACTCGTGGGCCCTGAAGGCGTTCCCAATTTCCCTGTCATTTCCCCTAGAGTGGTTCTCAACCTTCTGGCCCTTTAAATACAGTTCCTCATGTTGTGACCCAACCACAAAATTATTTTCGTTGCTACTTCATAACTGTCATGTTGCTACTGTTATGAATCGTAATGTAAATATCTGATATGCAGGATGGTCTTAGGCGACCCCTGTGAAAGGGTCGTTCGACCGCCAAAGGGGTCGCGACCCACAGGTTGAGAACCGCTGCGCCTGGACGCTCTTCGCTCCTCAGATAATCCGGGCAGATGCGGGAAGACCGAATCCTAATGAATGGGATCGATTCTCTCGGTTCTCTTCCTTGCCTGTTTTGTTCTTGGTCCTCGGCGCTCCTCAACGACGCGGGCCTCCCTCGGGAGCCCGCCCCCGCATTGCCGTGCGCACGCGCACTATCCCGATTGGCTCCACCCCCAGAGGAGTGACGGGCAGGACCAACCAATGGCGTTGTGAGGAAGGTGGAGCGGCGCCTCGAGGACGCCCCACGGGCCCTGAGCACTGAATATTCATGAGGGAGGCGGGTTGACGCCGCTTCCAGCCGCGACCGGCGCCATGAAGTGAGAGGGGCCGGGGTTTGCGGCTCGCTAGCGGGAGCGGGGTCCTGGAAGATGGGGGGACTGGAGGGCCCGCCCGGG
>NW_005356575.1:181127-181551 GCF_000412655.1 Myotis brandtii
CCTCTCTCGGTCCGACGACTGGGGAGTAGAGGGGCCGAAGGGGGGCCGAGGGGCCGCGGAACTGACCGGACAGCCCCGCCGCCAGGCTCAACGTGGACGGGCTGCTGGTCTACTTCCCGTATGACTACATCTACCCGGAGCAGTTCTCCTACATGCTGGAGCTCAAGCGCACGCTCGACGCCAAGGTGCGTGGAGCCCGCGGGGCCGGGGGGGCTGGACGGAGATCGAGGTCCTCGATGGGCAGCCCGCGCGCCCCAGCCTCTCCCCTAAAGTGGGACTAGTTACAGTAGCAGCAGCTGACACTCGGAGGCGGCGCTGCTCCGTGGTTGGGAAGGGTAGACGCTGGGCTCGGCTGCCTGAGCTGGAATCCTGCGTGCACCGCTGTGTGCCTTCGGGTAAATCACCCAACCTCCCTGTGCTGTAG
>NW_005356575.1:181727-188066 GCF_000412655.1 Myotis brandtii
CGTTACAGGAGGTAATTCGCTAATTCAGGGAGCGGTTCTCACCTGGGGGTGGTTTTGACCCCCCGGGGGACATGCGGCTGTGTCTGGAGACATTACTGGTTGGCCTATGGGGGAGGGGGGGTGCTGCTGGCATCTGGTAGGTAGAGCCCACAGGTGCTGATAAAGATGTTACAGGGCAGCCCTCCACGACCACATGCTATCCCATCCCCAAATGTCAATAGAGCCCAAGGTGGCAAACCCTGATGTGAGACACTTAGAAATACTGCCAGAAAAAAAGAAAAGAAATACTGCCAGGCGCAGAGTAAGTGCTGGAAGGGTTTGATAAATTAAAAGAAAAAGGGCTCCCTTAGCCCTGTGGCTCAGCTGGTTGAGCCCCCTCCCATGCCCTGGTTGAGGGTTCGATTCCGAGTCAGGGCACATCCTGGCTGTGTCTGGGTCCCCAGTAGGGGGTGTGCAGGAAGCAGCCCATCCATGTTTCTCTCACTGATGTTGCTCTCTCCCTGTCCTTTCCTCTCTCTCTCTCTCTCAAATCAATAAAAACGTATTGAGTCAGGGCACATCCTGGCTGCGTCTGGGTCCCCAGTAGGGGGCGTGCAGGAAGCAGCCCACCCTTGTTTCTCTCACTGATGTTGCTCTTTCCCTGTCCTTTCCTCTCGCTCTCTCAAATCAATAAAAATGTATTTAAAAAGTGAAAGAAAAAGGGGCTCACTATATTCAGATACTATGCTAAATGTTTAACCCACAGTTTCTCATTAGAGCTTATTAGGCCCATTTTAGAGATGAGGCTACTGAGGCCAGAGAGGTGAAGGCATTTGCCAAAGACCCCTCAACGAAGAGGTGGCAGGAGTGAGGTTCAAATCCACTGCTCCTGGGGCCCAGACTTTCAATTGCTGTGTTGTCCTGCCGTTCCAAGATGGTGGTATTAGTGGGGAGGGGGGTGTTCCCAGAGTTTGTGCCCCTGAAGTTCTGAGAGCCTGTGTCTTGTTCCTCTCACTCCCAACACGCAGGGTCATGGAGTTCTGGAGATGCCCTCAGGAACTGGGAAGACAGTGTCCCTGTTGGCCCTGATCATGGCATATCAGCGGGTAGGTGACCCCCTGGGCCTGTGGAGGGGGAAAGGGGAAAGGGGCCAGGGCTGAGCCCATTGTCGTTGGCAGGCATATCCGCTGGAGGTGACTAAACTCATCTATTGCTCAAGGACAGTGCCTGAGATTGAGAAGGTGAGCTGGGGCCAATCTTCATGCTCCCCCACTTTTCCTGGGCCTCCCTGGTCCCCCGGGTGGTTGCCATCACCGCTGGGGGGTGGGTGTTTGGGGCTGGGGCCTGGCTGGGCGGGGGCTTGTGCTTTCAGGGAGGCCAAGTCCCCTGCCTCCTGGGCTGGCACAGGTGATTGAGGAGCTTCGGAAGTTGCTCAACTTCTATGAGAAGCAGGAGGGTGAGAAGCTGCCGTTCTTGGGGCTGGCGCTGAGCTCTCGGAAGAACCTGTGCATCCATCCTGAGGTGAGTGCCCACGCCCCTCCTTGCCCAAAGCCCGGGGTTGAGGAAACGCTTCGTCCACCAGGAGTTTTCTCGGGGAGATCGGCAGGGGCCGCACACAGAGTTCTCTTCTCACTTTTCAAAGTCGACTCATTGCTCATGGCCAAGGCAAGCACACTTCTTCCGGGGAGCCTCCCCCCTTCCCCCCCAGCCTAGGAGACGTTACAAAGGCACTTCCTGGAGTCCAGCAGGCCTGGGTTCCTGGCTCTGAAGCATTAGTTGTGTAAATTTTTTTAAAAAATATATTTTTATTGATTTCAGAGAGGAAGGGAAAGAGAGAGAGAGAGAGAGAGAAACATCAAGATGAGAATCATTGATCGGCTGCCTCCTGCATGCCCACACTGGGGATTGAGCCCGCAACCTGGGCAAATGCCCTGACGGGGAATTGAACCGTGACCTCCTGGTTCATAGGTCGACGCGCAAACACTGAGCCACATTGTTTCTCTCACTGATGTTGCTCTTTCCCTGTCCTTTCCTCTCGCTCTCTCAAATCAATAAAAATGTATTTAAAAAGTGAAAGAAAAAGGGGCTCACTATATTCAGATACTATGCTAAATGTTTAACCCACAGTTTCTCATTAGAGCTTATTAGGCCCATTTTAGAGATGAGGCTACTGAGGCCAGAGAGGTGAAGGCATTTGCCAAAGACCCCTCAACGAAGAGGTGGCAGGAGTGAGGTTCAAATCCACTGCTCCTGGGGCCCAGACTTTCAATTGCTGTGTTGTCCTGCCGTTCCAAGATGGTGGTATTAGTGGGGAGGGGGGTGTTCCCAGAGTTTGTGCCCCTGAAGTTCTGAGAGCCTGTGTCTTGTTCCTCTCACTCCCAACACGCAGGGTCATGGAGTTCTGGAGATGCCCTCAGGAACTGGGAAGACAGTGTCCCTGTTGGCCCTGATCATGGCATATCAGCGGGTAGGTGACCCCCTGGGCCTGTGGAGGGGGAAAGGGGAAAGGGGCCAGGGCTGAGCCCATTGTCGTTGGCAGGCATATCCGCTGGAGGTGACTAAACTCATCTATTGCTCAAGGACAGTGCCTGAGATTGAGAAGGTGAGCTGGGGCCAATCTTCGTGCTCCCCCACTTTTCCTGGGCCTCACTGGTCCCCCGGGTGGTTGCCATCACCGCTGGGGGGTGGGTGTTTGGGGCTGGGGCCTGGCTGGGCGGGGGCTTGTGCTTTCAGGGAGGCCAAGTCCCCTGCCTCCTGGGCTGGCACAGGTGATTGAGGAGCTTCGGAAGTTGCTCAACTTCTATGAGAAGCAGGAGGGTGAGAAGCTGCCGTTCTTGGGGCTGGCGCTGAGCTCTCGGAAGAACCTGTGCATCCATCCTGAGGTGAGTGCCCACGCCCCTCCTTGCCCAAAGCCCGGGGTTGAGGAAACGCTTCGTCCACCAGGAGTTTTCTCGGGGAGATCGGCAGGGGCCGCACACAGAGTTCTCTTCTCACTTTTCAAAGTCGACTCATTGCTCATGGCCAAGGCAAGCACACTTCTTCCGGGGAGCCTCCCCGCTTTCCCCCCAGCCTAGGAGACGTTACAAAGGCACTTCCTGGAGTCCAGCAGGCCTGGGTTCCTGGCTCTGAAGCATTAGTTGTGTAAATTTTTTTAAAAAATATATTTTTATTGATTTCAGAGAGGAAGGGAACGAGAGAGAGAGAGAGAGAGAGAGAGAAACATCAAGATGAGAATCATTGATCGGCTGCCTCCTGCATGCCCACACTGGGGATTGAGCCCGCAACCTGGGCAAATGCCCTGACGGGGAATTGAACCGTGACCTCCTGGTTCATGGGTCGATGCGCAACCACTGAGCCACACTGGCTGGGCAGTTGTGTACTTTTGCGTAGGTGATTTCTGGAATCTGGGCCTCAGTTTTCCTTTCTGTTAAATAAGTGTAAAGTTCCTGCTTCATACAGTTGATAAGATTAGGTGAGATAATGTATGTGTAGTCCTTAGCATGTACAAAGAGCTAGAAGAATATGAGAAATTTTCATGATATGAATAGATATATGACACATAGAATATTCGTTTTTATTTAATTATGTTATAAAGGCACAGGGCTCACTGCACCAGAAATTGTTGTAAGCACTTAACGTGTAACTCATGGAGTATGTATTTTGTAAAATTATCTGTAAGAATTTGTCAGAAATAATATAGATGATGGAGGGTAATGAAGTAGCAGCACAGGCCTTGGCGGCTGATGAAATGGGAACGGGGGAGGGAAGGGCCGGCAGCCGCAGAGCCTTCCCGTTGGTGAAGGAAAGGTTTTGTGTTGGGGACAGGCAGCCTGGGCTGTGACGCTGCCACCAGCAGAGCCTCGGGGGGCACAGAGCCGGGCAAGGGCGAGGCAGTTTGTCAGACTGTGTGGTCAGACCCTCTTCTGATTCTGAGGCCTTGCCATGTTCCTGGTTGTTTGCATTTTGAAAGATTGAGCAGTTACCCTTGACCTACACACTAAGGAATCTTCAAGGCTTAGTGGTGTGTGTGTTTGTTTTTGAGGTTTAATTGACATATTTGTTTTGGGTGTACAACGTAATGATTTGATATTTGTATACACCTCGAAATGATTACTGCAATAAGTCCAGTCACCTTACATAGTTATAATTTTTTGTGTGTGATGTGAATTTTTAAGATCTATTCTCTTAGCAACTTTCAAATATGCAATATAGTATTCACTGTAGTCACATGCTGTACATCCTCAGGACTTGTTTTTTTAACTGGAAGTTTGTACCTTTTGACCACTTTCACCCATTTCACCCATCCCTACCCCACCTCTGGCAACCACCAATCTCCTATCTATGAGCATGGTTGTTTCTTTTTTCTTTTTCCTTAGATTCTCTACATAAGTGAGGTCATATGTAATTTGTCTTTCTCTGTGTGACTTATTTCACTTAGCATAATGCCCTGCAGGTCCACCCACATTGTCACAATGTTTCCTCTTTCATGGCTGAATAATAGTCCATTGTGTACAGGGCTTAAGGTTTTAAAAGTAATAATTTAAGAGTAACACTTTTGCCATTCTTTCACCCCTGCAGTAAGTCCCCAAGTGCCTTAACTGTTTATCATTGAAACAGGTTGAGGTTTGAGTTTTCCAAAAATCCCCTCGCTCCACCCCAGAGAGAACAGCTTCCCATCCCCCCAGGGGTGAGGTGTAGAGCCCCAGGTCCCGGGAGTGGTCCGGCTTTTCAGCCCGTGTCAGTGCTGAGATGCACCCCCCGCCCTGCTCCCCAGGTAACACCCCTGCGCTTTGGGAAGGATGTCGATGGAAAATGCCACAGCCTCACAGCCTCCTACGTGCGGGCGCAGTACCAGCGGGACCCCAGCCTGCCCCACTGCCGCTTTTACGAGGTGCCTGCCAGGACAGGGCTAAGGGAGGGCGGGCAGCAGCCCGTGAGCCCACCGCTCTGACCCCCAGGCACCCTCTCGATCCTCTCGCCCTGCCCCAGGAATTTGACATTCATGGGCGCCAAGTGCCCCTCCCCGCTGGCATCTACAACCTGGATGACCTGAAGGCCGTGGGGCGGCGCCAGGGCTGGTGCCCATACTTCCTTGCCCGGTACTCGGTGAGGAGACTGGCAGGGGGCATGTGTGAGGAGTGCAGGCTGCCTGCCCATTTGACTGCCTGTGTCTGTCTGTCTGCCTGTATCTCCCTGTGGGTCTGTGCCTCTGTCTGTCTCTATCAACTTGCTTATTTTTGTGCCTGGCCTGTGTTTGTCTGTCCTCGCCTCGCCTCTGTGGGCCTGTGAGGAAGGGTCGTGGTAGTGTGGGTGGGTGGGAGGTCGCGTGGTTCAGGGATTAGGGGTGGCAGGAAGGCTTGGTGTAACCCTCCTCCCCTCTCCCCTGCAGATCCTGCACGCCAACGTGGTGGTCTACAGCTACCACTACCTCCTGGACCCCAAGATTGCAGACCTGGTGTCCAAGGAGCTGGCCCGCAAGGCCGTTGTGGTCTTCGACGAGGCCCACAACATCGGTGAGGAGGGTGCCAGGGAGGTGATGCCAGCCCCTCAGGCTCCACCCAGGCTCTGCCTGCCTGAGCCGGGCCTTCCCCTCCCCCTCCTCTCCAGACAATGTCTGCATCGACTCCATGAGCGTCAACCTCACCCGCCGGACCCTGGACAGATGCCAGGGCAACCTGGAGACCCTGCAGAAGACAGTGCTCAGGTGGGGGTGCGGGCAGCAGTAGGCCCTGTGCCCGCCTGGCCCCTGCCGTCCGGCCCCTGCCTCTCCCAAGCCCCCATTCTCTGCCCGACCCGCCTCCAGGGACACCAGCCCTGTCCCGATGTCCCCTCAGGTGTCACCCGCTCTTCCTCCACCCCGTCTCCCTGCAGGATCAAGGAGACGGATGAGCAGCGCCTGCGTGAGGAGTACCGCCGCCTCGTGGAGGGGCTGCGGGAGGCCAGTGTCGCCCGGGAAACCGACGCCCACCTGGCCAACCTCCTGCTGCCAGACAATGTCTGCATCGACTCCATGAGCGTCAACCTCACCCGCCGGACCCTGGACAGATGCCAGGGCAACCTGGAGACCCTGCAGAAGACAGTGCTCAGGTGGGGGAGCGGGTAGCATAGGCCCTGTGCCCACCTGGCCCCTGCCGGCCGGCCCCTGCCTCTCCCGAGCCCCCGTTCTCTGCCCGACCCGCCTCCAGGGACACCAGCCCTGTCCCGATGTCCCCTCAGGTGTCACCCGCTCTTCCTACACCCCGTCTCCCTGCAGGATCAAGGAGACGGATGAGCAGCGCCTGCGTGAGGAGTACCGCCGCCTCGTGGAGGGGCTGCGGGAGGCCAGTGTCGCCCGGGAAACCGACGCCCACCTGGCCAACC
>NW_005356575.1:188304-191245 GCF_000412655.1 Myotis brandtii
AGCACGTGGTGCAGGAGAGCCCCCCCGCCTTCCTGAGCGGCCTGGCCCAGCGCGTGTGCATCCAGCGCAAGCCCCTCAGGTGTGTCCCTCCGGCGGGGGGTCGGGTCCCTGTCGGCAGCCTTGTGCTCTGCACCTGGGGCCTGGGGTCTCCATGTAGCCAATGTCAGGCGTGTAAGTGAGGAGTGGGGGCGAGGGAACGTGCCTGGCACCTGTTGACCAGAGCAGGCGGGTCCCATGCACCTGTGGCCTGGGGTCACTTGTAGCCAATGTCAGGCGTGTAGGTGAGGAGTGGGGGCGAGGGAACGTGCCTGGCACCTGTTGGCCAGAGCAGGCGGGTCCTAGGATCCTGTGTTGGGCAGGGGCCTGGCAGGCAGCACGTGGCCTGATCAGAGAATTTACCTGAAGCGTTGGATGGAGATGCTGTTTGCAGAGGGGTGGGCAGGGCGGAGGAGCCAGCAGGGCACCTGTGAGGGCTCAGAGGTAGTTCCACCCCAGGCCCTAAGGAGGGGCTCCTGACAAGACCCGGCAGGTGGGAGCCCCTGAGCCCCTCCAGTGCCTCCATTGCTCCCCTAACCCCAGCCTGAGGACAGGAGCAGGGATCTGGCAGGAGGACGGGGCTCGGACGCTCCTGCGCTTTCTGGTTAGGTCACCAGTCCTCTTTGGGCATTAGGCTCCTCCTCTGTAAAATGGGGAGGGGGTCCCCTTTCACGCAGGTGTCTGGGGGCTCATGAGAAAGCAGTGATGGCAGTGCCCGCTCTGTCGTAGGACTGAGGATGAGCTAAGCACTTAGTATCCCCTGCCTCATGAGGACACTGGCCCCGGGGGAAGCCATTGCCCCCTCACCCAGCACCGCGCGGGCTATTGTGCAAAGCCAGGCCTGAGGGCCGTCGAGGCGCTGGGCTGCTCTGCCTCTGACGGGTGGGGCGGCCCTCGGTGTGGCCTTGCCTGCTTCCCCCCAGAGGGGAGGCTTGTGAGGGCGGAGATGGGGTCCCCAGCACCACGTGGGCTATTGTGCAAAGCCAGGCCTGGGAGCGCCGAGGCCCGGGCTGCTCTGCCTCTGACGGGTGGGGCGGCCCTCAGTGTGGCCTTGCCTGCTTCCCCCCAGAGGGGAGGCTTGTGAGGGCAGAGATGGGGTGGGTGCTTGTGAGGGCTGACACACATAGCATCAGAGTCCCACATGCTCACACAGCCTCGCAGGCTCACACACGCTGTGCCCGAGGGCCTGCTTTGTGCTGGGGACACAGTGGTGACCGAGACAGCGCTGGCCCTGCCCCTGCCCTCCAGGCTCACAGTCTCAGTGGGGAGACAGACCCATCTCCAGACAGAGACCAACCTGAGCAGCTGGGGCGGGAGGGGGAGCCCAGAGGCACACCCGATCCAGCCGGGAGTTGGGGTGGGAGGGGGTGCGGAAGACAGACAAAGAAATGACATTCAGGAGCAGGTTTTAAACTCTAGAGCAGCGGTTCTCAACCTGTGGGTTGCGACCCCTTTGGGGGTCGAACGACCCTTTCACAGGGGTCGCCTAAGACCATCGGAAAACACATATATAATTACATACTGTTTTTGTGATTAATCACTATGCTTTAATTATGTTCAATTTGTAACAATGAAGTTGGGGGTCACCACAACATGAGGAACTGTATTAAAGGGCCGCGGCATTAGGAAGGTTGAGAACCACTGCTCTAGAGCCAGGTGGTCCTGCTCCATGACCTGCCTGTCCCCAAGGGGTGAGAGCCTGAGGCCCAGTGGTCAGTGTTTGTGGCTGGGTGGCCTGTGTGCATGAGTGTGACAGCGTGTGTGAGCCTGCGAGGCTGTGTGAGCATGTGGGACTCTGATGCTATGTGTGTCAGCAGGATGGCCGAGTGTGACTGAGGCGGATGAGGTTCTGGGTGTAAGTGTGTGACATGTGGCCGAGCAGGATCACGTGGCTGGGATTCTGGGTGTGGCTGTGGAGCTCCTACTTTGACGAGAACCTGCGCGTGAGATTTTGTGACCGTGTGTACGTGGGACCACGTGACTCAGGTGTGATTATTTCTCTGTGTGCCACTGCAGTCAGCTCTGCCAATGGGCGCTGTAAATGTGCGGGCATAGAGGTGACCGCGCAGCCCCAGTCCCTGCCCTCACTGGGGAGATAGGTGCTCTGACACCGGAGGAGGGTCTGCTGGTCCTGTCTGTCCTTCCCCCTCCCCCTCACCCTGTGTGGCCTCCCCACCAGGTTCTGCGCTGAACGCCTCCATGTGCGGGCACAGAGGTGACCGCGCAGCCCCAGTCCCTGCCCTCACTGGGGAGATAGGTGCTCTGCCAATGGAGGAGGGGCTGCTGGTCCTGTCTGTCCTTCCCCCTCCCCGTCACCCTCCCCCTCACCTCGTGTGGCCTCCCCACCAGGTTCTGCGCTGAACGCCTCCGCTCCCTCCTGCACACCTTGGAGATCGCGGACCTCGCGGACTTCTCCCCGCTCACGCTCCTGGCTAACTTTGCCACCCTAGTCAGCACCTACGCCAAGGGTGAGTGCACCTCTCCCTGCCTCGGCCGCCCCCTGGCAGCTGGAATCAGGATCCCATTGGATCCGGAGGGTTGTCTGTGGGATTCGGACACTCGGGACCTTGTGTGGGCTCAGGAGTTTGGGCTTTGAGGGCACTGGGGAGCCACCGACAGTTTTGAGTGAGCGAGCCTCCTGCTCAGATTTGTGCTGTCAGAGGCTCCCTCTGGCTGCAGACTGGAGGAGGGGGTGGGGGTGGGGGTGGCGATGGTATGAGATGAGGCCAGAGGGGTTCTCTGGGGTCAGCTCACACTTAGGGTGTGGTAAGGACCTGGTTGTTCTTTTTTAAACAGAATATATTTTTATTGATTTCATGCCGGGGTCCAGCCCCGGGGGTCCAGGGGTTCCCGAAGGTGTAGACGGAGTCGGCGAAGAATGTTTTACACGGAGACAGCGTTCAGA
>NW_005356575.1:191295-201853 GCF_000412655.1 Myotis brandtii
ATAAGGTCAAGCCTAATTATGCTTAAGAGGACTGTGCCCTCTAAGCTGGGACTTGTTTGTGACTTTGCCAACGGGTCAGTCCGAGGTTTAACCCTATAGCGGCTCCCCACAATTTCAGAGAGGAAGGGAGAGGGAGAGAGATAGAAACATCAGTGATGAGAGAAAATCATTGATCGGCTGCCGCCTGCACGCCCCCTACTGGGGATCGAGCCCACAATCTGGGCATGTGCCCCTGACTGGACTTGAACCCAGGACCCTTCAGTCCGCAGGCCGACACTCTTTCCACTGAGCCAGACTGGCCAGGGCAGGACCTGGTTGTTCTGTTCCTGTTGGCACTGGGGG
Organism: Myotis brandtii; assembly: GCF_000412655.1. Lineage (NCBI taxonomy): Eukaryota > Metazoa > Chordata > Mammalia > Chiroptera > Vespertilionidae > Myotis > Myotis brandtii. The sequence goes on from NW_005356575.1 coordinate 191,638, forward strand.
GCCACGGCAGGTTCTGAGCAAGGGAGGGGCAGGGGCAGATCTGCACTTTAGAAACATTCTTCCCGAGGGACTGGGGGCAGATCGATGGGGCCTGGCCAGGGCTGGACGAGAGAGAGGGAAGGGAAGGTGGCAGGTTCTGAGCAAGGGAGGGGCAGGGGCAGATTTGCATTTTAGAAACATTCTTCCCGAGGGACTGGGGGCAGGATAGATGGAGCCTGGCCAGGGCTGGACGAGAGAGAGGGAAGGGAAGGGTTGGGAAGGTGGGAGGTAGAGGCAAGGGCTGACTTGTTGCCTGGGTGGGGGCAGGAGCTGAGGATGATGCTCAGATTTCCAGCTTGCGGCGAGAGGGGAAGTGCCCCGGAGGCTCTCGCCTTTATCGGTCAGCATTCCCTTCCCTTCCTCAGCGTGAAACTGGCCCGGAGCTCAGTCTGATCCCCGGGGATTACTCTTCTATCCAGGAAACCAGGTCAGGCCTGGCCGGCTGGCCCGGCCTCGGGGAGCACAAAAGCCCATTCCCCCACCCCAGGGCCCATCAGAAGCAAGTCCCACCGGAAGGTTCCTTCTGCTTCCATTCCTCTGTCCCATGCTGTCTTCCCTCCCGGCTGCCTTCCTCCTCTCCTCCCCACTTCCCCATCTACCAGCACCTCACTTTCTTAATGTGTGCTACTCTTGTTTATTTTTTATTGATTTCAGAGAGAGGAAGGAAGAGGGAGAAAGGGATGGAAACATCAATGATGAGAGAGAATCATTGATTAGCTGCCTTCTGCACGCCCCCTACTGGGGATCGAGCCCAAAACCCGGGCACATGCCCTGACTGGGAATTGAACCATGACCTGCTAGTTCATGGGTCAACGCTCAACCACCGAGCCACACCGGCCAGGCACCACCTCACTTTCTCTTACCTGGAATACCCCGCCCTCCCCATCCTCCTCCTCCTTCCGATTGGCTTAGTAGGATGTCCTTTCTCCACGAAGCCCTCTCTGACTTCCAGGCTGGGCCTGGCCTCCTCTTCTGGGCTCTCCCGTCCCAGGCCTGCCACTCGTGTGGTCATTGTCCAGGGACAGGTCTGTGTCCCCATCACTGAACTGTGAGCCTTGAGAGGGCAGGGCCAGAGCTGTCTTGGTCTCTGCTGTGTCCCCAGCACAACGGGTGGGAGCTGTGAGCCCAGTGAGGGAGGCGACCACAGTGGTTCAGGCAGGAGGTGATGGCAATGACTGCGGGGGTGGGAGGTGGGGAGTCAGATTGCAGATCGACTTTGGAGCAGAGCCGATGGCCTCCTGATGGCTTAGACCAGTGGTTCTCAACCTTGGCTGCACATTAGAATCACCTGGGAATCTTTTTAAAACCCTGATTTCTGGGCCTCATCCTCCGGAAATTCTGTTTCTTTGTTACTAATGTTGTGGCCTCACCCCATAACAAAGAAACAGAATTTCTGGAGGATGAGGCCCAGAAATCAGGGTTTTAAAATGATTCCCAGGTGATTCTAATGTGCAGCCAAGGTTGAGAACCACTGGGATAAGGGCTACTGAGAAACAAGCAATTAACCCAAACTTAATGAGCTCTAAGCTGAACTTAAAAATCCTAAACTAGAAATGGTGTTGGTTCTGAGCACACGCGGGCAGGCTGGGTGTATTTTGGACTCAGGTGCCTGGGTTTTAGGCTTGGGCTGTAGGTGGCTGGTCCCGTTCACTAAGGGGGTGGGGACTGGTGAGGGGCATGGTCATCATGGGCACCCAGCATTCTCACCCGCCTCCGGTAGGTTTCACCATCATCATCGAGCCCTTTGACGACAGGACCCCAACCATTGCCAACCCCATCCTGCACTTCAGGTGAGCCCTAAGCCCAGCGGGGGTGTGAATGGACTGTGGGGCCTCAGTCCCCTGGCCTGGCCTTCACCACCCTCGTCTGCTTCCCACAGCTGCATGGACGCCTCGCTGGCCATCAAACCCGTCTTCGAGCGCTTCCAGTCTGTCATCATCACATCTGGGGTGAGGACCTTCTCTGTCCTGCCCTCCCCTTGGGGGCTCCTGGTTCTGCCCAGTCCTGCTAAGATCCCTCCTGTTGTCCCCACCACAGACGCTGTCCCCACTGGACATCTACCCCAAGATCCTGGACTTCCACCCTGTCACCATGGCAACCTTCACCATGACACTGGCCCGGGTCTGCCTGTGCCCCATGGTACGTGGGAAAGGGGTGGGTGACTTTCCTCCCTCTGCTCCCTCCGCTGATCAGGCAGGAGAGCTGTACAGCTCAAGGCACAGATCCTGGGTTCAGACAGACCGGGGCACTCCCTGTGGGCCTGCTCTCCCAGTCTCCGCTTTCTCATCTGCAAATGGGAATGCCTCCTCCGTGATCTCCAAGGCGGTGGAGGGGAGACTGAGCTGTGGGTGTAAAATGTGGCCCAGGCCAGGCTTTTGGTTAACATGGTTTTGCCTGGTTCATTGTCTGGCTGTGACCTTGGCAAGTGACCCTTCTGCTCTGAGTCAGTCCCCTCTGTAAATTGGGCAGCACAACACGAACCCTGGGTCCTTCGTCTGAAGCTCTTGGGCCAGGGGTGTTTGAGAATTTCCCCGACTTTAGAAACAAGGCGTGTGTGTGTGTGCTGTGTCAGACCCACAGGGTCTGAGCAGCATCCTCAGCAATTAAATATTTTATTTTTTAAAATGTTTTTATTGATTTTTTTTTTTTTTTAGAGAAAGAAAGGAAGAGAGAGAGAGAAACATTGATGAGAGAGAAACAATGATCGGCTGCCTCCCAAACGCCCCCTACTGGGGACAGAGCCCACAACCGGTGCATGTGCCCTGATCGGGAGTTGAACAGTGACCTCTTGGTGCATGGGACGGTGCTCAGTCTACTGAGCAATACCGGCTGGGCAGCAGTGAAACATTTTAAAGAGTCAAAAAGGGAGATCAGCCAGGACTTTGGACTCAGGGCTGGGCAGGTTTCGCTCCTCCATTAGTTTGTGACAGACTTCCCAGAGTGCTGCGGCTTGGGGAATGGCTTTTCCAGTGCTGCCCATGCACTGCACACGGTTTTGTGAGGGGCTGGTGGGGGTGCCCCAGTGGCTGTCAAGGTCACGGTGAGAAGCGTTCTCCTGGAACCGCCTGGCGGGAGCGTGCTTGCTGGTTGGGAACATGGGCAGACTTGGGTTCAGTTCCGTCTCTGCTGTTTATTTGCCATGTGACCTTGTGCAGGCGACTCACCTTTTCTGCGCCTTCGGTGATTTTTCCGTGCAGTACTGATAACGGGGTAGTTCCTTCCATGACACCGTGTCTATAAAAAGCTTAGAACAGCCCTAGCTGGCAACCAGACCCGCACATCACGGTGGGCGCTGCTGCTTCACTTATTGTGATGTCTCCTGCTCTCCTCAGATCATCGGCCGTGGCAACGATCAGGTGGCCATCAGCTCCAAATTCGAGACCCGGGAAGATATTGGTATGCTGCCCGTGGGAGCTCATGGCGGGGCTTGTTTGGGTTCCGAGAGGGGAGGTTTAGCAGTCAGTATGGCCTGTCTTGCTGTGGTAACAAATACTCCCACGTCAAAGTGGCTCCCCATAGAGGTTGCTTCTTGCCCCTGGTCCGTGCATTGTGGATTGCGGGGGCCTGCCCAGTGTCACCTCTGGGAACCTCCACCGTTGGGCACGTCACAGCTGTGGTGAGACGTGACAGGAGGGACCGTGGTGAATGGCACACTGTCTACGGAGGTGCCCACCTGGGAGTGGCACACAGCCACTTCCCTCATTTCATTGGCCATGGCAAGTCACATGGCCAGTCCTCCCACCGGCCTGCAAGGAGAAGTGGAATGTGTGTGTGAACAGCCCTACAGATGGCTCACTGGGGCCTCTGTGAGCCCCAAGTTCAAGACCAGGCATTAGACAGGAATGCTGACAGGGAGTGGGAAAGAGGGTCCAGGCCAGCGGAAGGTGCAACCTCTGACCCCTCCCAGCCGTGATCCGGAACTACGGGAACCTCCTGCTGGAGATGTCTGCCGTGGTCCCCGATGGCATTGTGGCCTTCTTCACCAGCTACCAGTACATGGAGAGCACCGTGGCCTCCTGGTACGAGCAGGTACGCCCGCCGTCCCTGCTCGCCACACCCAGGAAGGCCCTGGCTTCTCAGATCTTGGCTCTGCCCGTCTGTGTCATAGGGGACAGGAGAGTGTATAGGACACGTATGAGCAGTTTAAAGAACAAATAGTGTACACCCGGGGCCCTTCCCCCACCTCCGGGCTAAGAACTAGCATTACAGCCTCTGGGCCCTCAAAGGCCTACCCCTCAGGAAGGAACCACACCCTGCCCCCCTGGTCCTGGTTCCCTTGCTGGTCTTTTGGGGTGACCACCATGCCTGTGCCCCTCAGCGCATGTGGCTTGACCTGGGTAGCAGCAAGACTCTCACTGGGTGCTGTGCTGTAGGAGGAAGGTTCTGGAGAACTAGACTGGACAGAAACTCGGGCAGAGAGTTCACTGGGGGGTGTGGGCGAGGTCACGGGCTTTCTGGACACGGAGCCGGGACTGGGGGAGGCAGGATGCAGGGAGGGCAGGGGCTGCTCTGTCCTCTCTGCTTCTGAGCGCCCCTGGCCCAGCTCTCAGCGGGAGGTGAGATACGGACTTGGCGAATCCGAACACCAGGGAGTGGTGGGGTGGGGAGCTCACCCACTCATGGCCAAGACCTTGGTTCTGTCCTCAGGCTCTTTCCACACAGGGGAGGGGCTGCTGGCCCCCGAGCCCCACACCCTGAGTGCCAGCTGTGTCCTATTTAAGAAACCTTCGCCTGCCCAGGAGATGGTAGTCTCCTGTGTTTCCTAGGGAAGCCCTGTAGCTTTAGCTTTCACATCGAGTCTGTGAGCACCTAGGTTCCTCTTGGTGTATGGTGAGAGGCTGGGGTCAAGGTTCCAGTTTTCCCACATGGAAATCCGGCTGCCCCAGCTCCTCCCCTCTGAGGGTTCCAGGTGACCATCTGTGGGGGGATGTTTCTCAGCCCTCTGTCCTGTCCCCTTGTCTCTGTGTCTGTCCTGGCCACAGGTCTCTATTACAATGTCTGTCACATGTGAAATCTTGTCTCCACAGTCAGTGGCTGGGCGGGGAGGGTCCCGACTGGCTGTCTTGGGCCACATGCCTGCCCCACTTGTTCAAAAGTTGGGTGTGGGGACGGTTCCCTGCCAGGATCACAGGTTTCCTGAAAGGAGGCCGCGGTGCCACCGCCCTCCCTGCTGGGTCTCCACGGGGGAGAGAAGTGGTCTGTAACCCGGGAAGCCCGGGCAGAGCCGAGCTTAGCAGGGACATCCCAGAGCGTGACCCTCCTGCCGGCCACACTGACCCGCGTGTCCTTCAGGGCATCCTCGAGAACATCCAGAGGAACAAGCTGCTCTTCATTGAGACCCAAGACGGGGCTGAGACCAGTGTGGCCCTGGAGAAGTACCAGGAGGTGAGGCTGGGCCGGGGGAGAAGCTCTGAGGGGCCGTGCGTCTGTCTTGGCCTCCCCTCCGCAGGCCTGCGAGAACGGCCGTGGGGCCATCCTGCTCTCAGTGGCTCGAGGCAAAGTGTCCGAGGGAATCGACTTTGGTGAGTAGACTAGGCTCTCCCCTCCCCCGCAGCCTTCCTGGAGTCCTGGCCATTTCTGCTGCCCCAGGGGATGCCCACAGCCTGGGCACGCCCAGGGCCTCCCTTCCCTCCGTCCCTGGGTGCCCGTGGGGCCCTCGGAGCACCCCCACGCCTCCCACTCCTGGGCTGCCTGAGGGTGGCTCTCTCCAGCTGGTCTCCGGGGTAACCCCTCTCGCTGCCGCCCCACACAGTGCACCACTTCGGGCGGGCCGTCATCATGTTTGGCGTCCCCTACGTCTACACGCAGAGCCGCATCCTCAAGGTGAGCAGTGCCTGGGGTCGCAGGATGTTAGGGCACCTTTTGGGTGCTCCCCCAGGATTTGCACGGGGAAGGGGCTGCTGCAGAGGGACAGGCGTTAGGGACCGGCCCCATCTCACCGCAGGCGCGGCTGGAATACCTGCGGGATCAGTTCCAGATCCGAGAGAACGACTTCCTCACCTTCGACGCCATGCGCCACGCGGCCCAGTGTGTGGGTCGGGCCATCAGGGGCAAGACCGACTACGGCCTCATGGTCTTCGCTGACAAGGTGGGGGTCGGCCCGCCCAGCCTGGCTGTTCCCCTCATCATCGTCCCAGGGTCCTGACACCTTCCCCTCTCTCCCGCCTCCTGCTCAAAGCGGTTTGCCCGGGCGGACAAGCGGGGGAAGCTGCCTCGCTGGATCCAGGAGCACCTCACGGACGCCAACCTCAACCTGACCGTGGACGAGGGGGTCCAGGTGGCCAAGTACTTCCTGAGGCAGATGGCACAGCCGTTCCACAGGGTGAGCTGGAGGGGCCCGCCCTGCTTCCCTTTAGCCTCCCACGCGAAGCTGCTTGGGAAGGTCTCGCTTCCTCCCCACGCCCTCACCCAGCCTGCCCGCGACAAAGGGAGGTCTGTGTGCGCCCACACGCCCGGCCTGGGAACTGCTGGGAGTCCAGGGCTCAGACGCCAGCGTGTGTCCACGGTAGACAGGCAGGTGCCTGAGCCCCTGGCCTCACCCTCCCGTCCTTGCCTGCCAGGAGGATCAGCTGGGCCTGTCCCTGCTTAGCCTGGAGCAGCTGGAGTCCGAGGAGACGCTGCGGCGGATCGAGCAGATTGCACAGCAGCTGTAGCGCACGGTGGGGCAGGGCCATAAAAGGAGTTCCTGCGACTGCGAGTGTTGCCTGGCCCTGGGTCCCGGGGCTTGGAGGGGCCTCCGGGAGGCGTGGGAAGGCCTGTGCAGGATGGAGACCTCAAGCAGACATTCTTGGCGGCCAGATCGACAAACTTTAATAGCAGAGGAGAGGGCAGCCCAGTACACGGGGTGTCCCCAGGGCGCCAGGCAAGGAGATGAAAGGACTCCCCTCTGGTGGAAGCTGCAGGCACGTGGTCCTGTGGACTTTAGCGGGGGCCCAGGTCCTGGGTGCTGGCGCTGAGGGTCCGAGAGGCCTCACTCAGGTGCTGGTTGGGGAACTGGGGACAGGCACAAGGGGTGGCTGACGGGAAGGCGAGGGCAGGACACACCTGCTCCAGCTGCACTAGAGCTACCCGACCCTGACTGCCAGCCTGTCCACTGCAGCGGCTGTACTGCTCATTCTCCTGTACCTCATGTCCATCCCCTACCTGACCCCCAAGTAAAGCCCATCCATCCATTCTGTCCTCTGGTCCATTCCCACCTACCACCCCTGGCTCCCAACGCCAGCCTGGCCCCCCATTCCGTCCTTGACCAGGTGCCCCTGTCTCCCCTCACCTGGGCCCCAGTAGCCCTGGCTCCACCCACGTGCAGCGTGCTGAGGGACACGGCTCTCTTCATCCTGCAGAGGGAGCGAGTGAGTCTGGGAGGGCCTGGCTCCCGCCCTGGGAAGACCTCTCCAGCACCGGGTGTGACTGTATGTCAAGGGGAGATGGGAGCCATGGAAGGTTCTTGAGCAGGACAGGGGGAGCTGCAGCTATCAGGGCTCTTCACTGACCTGATCCAACACTCACCCGGCTGCTCCCGCCGCCCCCTCGCCTCTGAGACGGGAGACCAGCTTCTCGCTTCCACGCCGGATAGACTCACGGAGCTTGGAGAACGAGCTGCTCCGGCGAAGGGTCTGGGGGGGCACCAGGGACACGTCAGTCCCCACGTCCCATCCAGCCCCACTCCCACCCGGGAGCCGAAGCAAAGCCCGTCCTCACCTGTTGTTCTGCGTCACCAGCCCTGCCTGTGCTGGGGGCTCCTGGGGAACAGACGGGGGCATTGTGGTGGGGACACTGAGAAGCCCTGTGGGGGGCAGGGGGGGCGGGGGCTCACCGAGGGGGGCGGGCAGGTCTCTGCCTGTGCTGGGGGCTCCTGGGGAACAGACGGTGGCATTGTGGTGGGGACATTGAGAAGCCCTGTGGGGGGCAGCGGGGACGGGGGCTCACCGAGGGGGGCGGGCAGGTCCTCCGTGCTGAGGATTTCTTTGTATAGCTCTTCCGCTTGCTGGTACTTGTTCTGCTTCAGGTAGGCTGAGGCCTGCGGGGGGCGTGGCCAGGTGATCTCGGCTCCGGGAGCTCCCGCACTGGACCAGGCACAGCCCGGCCGCTCCCACCCAGGCCTCGCCTACAGCGGAGCTCACAGCCCCACCACTTCCTGCCTCAGTGACCAGGGCAGGGGGCCTCCTGGCTCAGCCTGTTCCCTGCTCTCCTTTGTGCCTCTGTTTCCTCATCTGCAAAATGGGGCCACAAGAACACCTACCTCCCAGAGTCCTTTGAGAAATGGGTGGTGCGGCCCTGGCTGGTGTGCTCAGTGGTTAGAACACCAGCCCATGCACCGAAAGGTCCGGGTTCAATTCCCGGTGAAGGGCACGTGCTTGTGTTGCAGATTTGATGCCTATGTGTCTCTCACATTGATCTTTCTTTCTCTCTCTTCCCCCCTCCCTCTCCACTCTCTTAAAAAAACACACACAAAAAAAACAATGGAAAATATGTCCTCAGGTGAGGATTAACAAACAGCAGCAAATGGATGGTGCAGGGGAAGCACTAAAGGATCCATGCTTAATAAACGCCTGATGCTGTCCCCGCTCTCGGCCCGTCTCCAGCTTCTTTCCCTGGGCTGCTCCCTGGCACCAGACCTGCGTTCCTGCCGCTTACGGTCCCACCAGCCCGGGCCCAGCTGGGGTCTCAGGAGCCCCTTCTCCACGGGCCTGGCGAGGGGGCTCCTGGCCTCTGGGGATCCAAGCTTAATAAACGCCTGATGCTGTCCCCGCTCTCGGCTGTCTCCAGCTTCTTTCCCGGGGCCTGTTCCCTGGCACCAGACCTGCGTTCCTGCCGCTTCCGGTCCCACCAGCCCGGGCCCAGCTGGGGTCTCCGGGAGCCCCTTCTCCACGGGCCTGGCGAGGGGGCTCCTGGCCTCTGCCTCCCACCCCGCACGTGCCTGGTCCCCGCCCAGGGCCTCACCAGGTTGTTCTTGGTCTTGGCCACGTTGGGGTCGTGGGGCCCGCCCAGGGCCTCGTAGATGCTCAGGGCCCGGGCGTAGTGCCGCTCCACCTCCTCGAACTTGCCCTGGTTCTGGCACAGCAGCGCCAGGTTGTTGAGCTGCTTGGCCACGTCCGGGTGGTCGGCGCCCAGGACCTAGGGGTCATCCGGGATGGGCAGGCCGCGTGACGCCAGCAGCCATCACCGGGGTCACGCGTTGGGGGTTACAGCATCCAAGTGGAGAATCGCACGGGGTTGGGCAGAAGTTACACCAAACTGGAGCTTCATCGGGTCAGAGGTCATGGTGGTCCAGAAACCACCTGGACCTTGGGATGCAGGTTCAAATTACTCTATCAAGGAGGGGTTGTACCAGGTTGGGGCACAGAGGTGAGTTAGGAGAGGTCAGAGTCAGGAGTCAAGGTCAAATGGAGGTCAAGCATGGTGGCTCCTGGGAATGGGTGCTCTAGGCTTAAACTGTTAGCTCACAACACCCAGTGAGACGGGCATAAAAGGTCAGGGCTCACAGGTTTGGGGCCACAGAGCCACAGAATTGAACATTTCAGGATCAAACGGGAGGGGCCTCAGGACAGGGCGCTGGGCAGGGCAGGGCAGGACCTTCTCGCGGATCTCCAGGGCGCGCTGGCACAGGGGCTCCGCCTCCCGGTACCGCCCACGCTTTCCATAGAGGACGGCCAGGTTGTTGAGGGTGGCAGCCACCTGTGGGGCCGGGGAGGCAGGTCAGGAGCAGGAAGGCACAGCCCCGACCGACCCTTCCTTCCTCCCGGGCCCCACTCACCGCGGGGTGCTCGGGGCCCAGTGTCTGCTCCCGGATCTGCAGGGCGTCGTGGAGCAGGTCTGTGGCTTCCTTGTACTTGTTCTGGTCCCTGTGGGGCAGCGCAAGGATGGAGGGGTCAGCCAGGGTGGGGGAGCAGGGGCCGGGCTGAACCAGGCACAGTGGCACCCTTTGGGGGTCCCTTCTGGGTCTCCCCACACCTACTAGGTCTAGCACCTCCAGAGCACTGCCCAGCCTCTGGCCACCCCAGGAATCGTCCCCACTCTATAGGGGTCTCTGTCACCCACACTCACTGACTCCTCTTTGCCTGGGTCCACATGGCCTCCGCAGATCTGTCCTCCTCCCCACCACCACTCCAGCGCCCCACGCCGACACCAGGATCCCCGCTTCCACCCTGCCCGCCCCTGCGGCCCCTCCGGCACAGCC
>NW_005356575.1:202322-203218 GCF_000412655.1 Myotis brandtii
GCCGGGATCTCGTAGCCCCCCTGCTGCGCCGCTGCGGCCCCCGCTGCCTCAGGACCTGGGGGTGGCAGGTACCTAGTCACTGCAGGCCTCCTGTCCCCTCAGCCTCACACGAGGGACACGTCCCCACCCCCCAGGGCTACAGCTGCCTCTCTGTCCAGCTGCCCTGGGGCCATGGGCCTGCACTGCCTTCTGAGGTTGGGATCCCAGGCCCCTGGGATGTGAACACAGGCACGTACCGCCCAGCCTCACCGCGCAGTCACCCCCACGGCCACCTGCTCCATCCTCCTGACACCCTGCCTGACCCCCCACCCCCTGCTCAGGGCCTCGGGGTCCAGCAGTCCCTCCCCAGCTCAGCCTTTCGTCCTCCATGGCTGAGCTCCCCGTCACATGGACCCACACCCACCTCTCCTTTCCTCCTCCTCGCTGGGGAACAGGGAGGCCAGGCTGTCTCGGCGGCGGGGGGACTCAGGCTGCTGCGGAGAGGACAGGATGTGGGGAGTCACGGGGTTGGGAATCAGTTTCAGGGATGGGGGTCCTGAACCCCAGGGTGTGAGGGAGGTGGTGGTCAGGGGCCTCGGGGTGTCCCGAGGGCTTGGTGAGGATCTGCAGGAACAGCTGAGGGCTCCTGCGGAAGTCCAGTGGGTTGGGGGTCTTTGAGGGCCTAGGACACTGGGCCCCGTGGCGAATGGGGAGCCATGGGTATCTAAGGAGGGCCAGGGCCCTAGCGTGTGCTGGCCACTGGCCCGGCCGCACACCTGGCTCTCCTCAGGTGGGTCGTACTGGCGCAGCTGCCCCAGGAACTCCAGGTGGCTCTTCTCCTCCTCCAGCTGCGCCACGGCCTCCTCGCTGGCCCGCAGCCGCCGCTGCGTCTCCTCCAGCTCCTCCCGCAGCCACGA
>NW_005356575.1:203401-203924 GCF_000412655.1 Myotis brandtii
AGGGCCAACAGCACCTGCCGGGGGCCGGGGGTCGAGAGTCAGGGGCCCGGTCCCTACCCTGCCAGACACCCCGACCCAGCCCAGGACCCCCCAGATTCCGCAGAGAGCCCTCTAGGTGACTCCAAGGGGGCACAGAGGCCGCCAGGGACAGACCCAAATCCTGCCCAGGGACCCCTCTGATGTCACCCAGGCACACAAATGATGCCCAGGGACTGCACGTCCCCCCATGTACCCCCAAGTGTCCCCAGGATCCACAGTTCTATGGAAGGTTCAGGGGTACTTGTCACACTCAAGGGCCCTGCAACACTGCCCAGGTACCCCATCTCTGGCCTAGAGCCCCCCTCTCCCAACCTGGCTCCCCTAGGTCTCACCTACCCCAGGCTTCACCCCCCGCATACGTGGCCCCTCCTCCCCGGACCTCCCCCCAGAGCTGGACCCCTCGTACCTGGGCTTCGCCCAGCCCCAGCTCGATGGCTTCCAGCGAGTGGCTCACCACCTGCTGCTTTTCTTCCAGCAGCTCCAG
>NW_005356575.1:203989-205885 GCF_000412655.1 Myotis brandtii
GCCCCTGCACCACTTGTCGCGTCTGCCGCACCAGCTCCTCGGGGTTCAGGCGCTCTGGGCCCAGCCCCACGCCTCCGGGAGCTGCCACCTGCACGGACATTGCTGCTCCTGGGGGGGGTGCAGCCAGGATTGGGGAGTCAAGCCAAGGCCAGGCCAGCCGGACCCTCAGCCTCCACGCCATTCGGACCAGCAGGGCCCCTCCCAGCTACCTCCCTTTCGAGCCATCCCGCCAGCCCTCTGCCTCGTACCCTCCTGCTTCCCGCCAGCACCCTGGTCCACACCCAGCCCGGCCAGCCCGCAACTGGGAACATTCTAGTCTACCTTTGCCTGTTCTCAGCCCCGAGAACAACTCCAAACCCCACGTATGACTAACCCAAAGAGGGCAACGCCGGTGTGTGGCTCCCCACCCGCCCCGGCTCACCTGGCCCGTCCTCAGTACCCCAAAGGCCCCGGGTCCCCTGGCCCCGACCTCCTGGCTGTGTGACCGGGAACGGGAGGCGCCTTCCTCCGCTGGGCGTGTGGGGCGGGGTGTGTGGAGGCGGCAGCCTCACTGTGAGCTCATTCTTAGGGTGTTTTTGTTGCGAACCAGTCAGACCGCTGGGGCTGGGAGGTAGGGCAAGAGGCGAGGGCCGAGGGGCTGGGGTGCCGGGAGCAGAGGTGCCTCTAGATGGGGGGTCGGCGAGGGGGACCCCATGTGTGGGCTCCCGGGCCCTGAGGAGCTGACAGACCCTGAGAGAACAGGGGTCCGCCCTCCACTGCAGACAGGCCCAGCCAGCCCAAGGCGTGTTGGGACACACATGTGACAGGCGTGGCCCATGGAAGTCACTGGCCATGTGACAGCTGAGGGTCTGAGGCCCAGATCATAACAGGTGGGGGTCTTACACGTGGGACTTCGTGTGGTTGTATGTGGGTGACAAAGCCGATGCACAGTTGGTGGTGCCTCTGGAGCCCTCACATACACACTCACACACAAACACACTCCCCTCTCAGAAATACAACCCACACCCTCCGCAGGGGTTCTTAGAAATACAGCCCGGCCAGCATGGCTCAGTGGTTGAGCATCGACCTATGAACCAGGAGGTCACGGTTCAATTCTGGTCAAGGGCACATGCCCAGGTTGTGGGCTCGATCCCTGGTGGGGGCGTGCAGGAGGCAGCTGATCAATGATTCTCTCTCATCAGTGATGTTTCTATCTCCCTTCCTCTCTGAAATCAATACAAATAAAAATAAATAAACAAAAAGAAATACAAAGTACGACACATTCTCCTCTCATAAATATAACACATTCTGGACACACTCTTCCTCCTCGAAAACATAAAACTCAATGCCCTAACCAGTTTGGCTCAATGGATGGAGTGTCGGCCTGCAGACTGAAAGGTCCCAGGTTCGATTCCGATCAAGGGCATGTACCTTGGTTGCGGGCACATCCCCAGTAGGAGATGTGCAGGAGGCAGCTGATCGATGTTTCTCTCTCATCAATGTTTCTAACTCTCTATCTCTCTCCCTTCCTCTCTGGAAAAAATCAACAAAATATATTAAAAAAAAAAAACATAAAACGCAATAAACATACTCACACACATCCACTCTTTCCTTTCAAAATACAGCACACTAACTCGGGCAAACACACACATGCACTCCCCTCTTGGAAACACAACCCAATGCACTGGTATATTTTCCTCTCAGATATAAAAGCCAACACACAACACGGAAACAAACTCTCTCGCCCGCACTGGGACCGTGCCGCCAGCAGCGGGTCCCCACTGCCTGCCCAGCGCCCCCTCCCTGCGCACACGCTCCCAGATGACGGACTTGTCACCATCTTCCCCACTTTCTCCAGCACCCCAACCCCTTGCCGGGCCAGCCAGGGATTTGTGCCCCTGCAGGTGGCACACACAG
>NW_005356575.1:206445-207083 GCF_000412655.1 Myotis brandtii
CACAGCCGCACAGCACGGGGGCTGTTCCCACAACGCACACCAGCTCCCACACTCACACGGTCCCCCAAGCAGCAAGCTCCCCTTCAGGTGCTCAGCCCGTGTGCATAACTGCACAGCATAGTCACACCCACACAGCCATCCTGCTGCACACCTCCCTGCCACTCCCCCATTGCACAGCCATGCAACCTCTTGTTCACACTCACACTTAATTCTATAAACAGTTCAACTTCCTCCCATACACACAGCGACACACATGCGGGGCATTACAAACACACCATCAGAGGTCGCCCACATTTCCACATCATTCACACAGTCCCTGTACGCCCTCCCAAGGCCACGCGAACAGTTCATCTCCCCTTTACACCCATACCTACGGCCTGACACCATCTCTGCACACACCTGAGCTTCCTACACCATCACACACACCTGAGCTTCCTACACCATCTCTCATACACACGCTATCTCCGTATGCTCGCAGGCAAGAGGTCCCTGTCATGGCCACACAACTTACCCCTGTCCAGCCAGCCCAGCCCCGTGCACCCCAGCTTCCCAGAAGCGGTCACTAGGGCCCCCCCTCCCTCCTCCTAAGCCCCGCCCTCGCTCCTGTTTACCTGCGCACGGGGGAGGGGGCGCAGCCC
>NW_005356575.1:207461-211262 GCF_000412655.1 Myotis brandtii
TTTAGCCGGTGGCCAGGGCCCCGCGGAAACTGCAGCACCTGGGCGCGGAGCCCGGAGCCTCCAGGGCCTGGCGAACCTGAGGATGAGTCCAGCGTGCGCGAGGCCTGGGAACGGGGCTCGGCGAGCTGGAACCTCAAGAACTCGGAATCTTGGGAACTTTGGGTCCCAGACCCGGGGCCTTCTTGCCGTTTCAGCCGCTGGGCCTTTGCCTCGGTTGTGCCTCCAGCCTGGACCTCTCTTCTCATACGTGTCACCATTTGTCTGGTCTCTTCGCAAAGGCTGCTTCCTCCGAGAGGCCTCCCCTGATTGCCCCTCCTAAATGACACCTTTTCACAAAAACGCTGCCTCATTTCCCCTCTTGTTTTGGTTCACAAACTTTTTAGGGCCTAAATGATATATTATTTCATGTCATATATCACATTATGACGTTACAGCACATTATTGTGAGGGGAGGTGATGTAATGGCTAAACTTTGGGCTCTGGGTTCAAATCTCATTGGAGCACTTAGCTGTGCAGGTCTTGGGCAAGTCACTTACCCGCCTTGTGCCTCGTATTTCCTCATCTGTAAAATGGGGATGGTCAAAGGCCGTGAGGATAGAATGAGTTAATAAATGGTTAGGAAGCATTTAGCAAATATTAGCTACTGATTGCATGTATGATATTATTGTCCCCACCTCCCCCCAGAATGTCAGCTCCTGAAGATAGGGCTCTGTATGGTCAGCACTGTATCTTTTTTTAAAAAAATATTTTCATTGATATCAGAAAGGAAGAGAGAGATAGAAACATCAATGATGAGAGAGAATCATTGACCGACTACCTCTTGCACGCCCCCTACTGGGGATCGAGCCAGCAACAAAGGCATGTGCCCTGATTGGGAATTGAACCAGTCATAGGTTGAACCTCCTGGTTCATAGGTTGATGCTCAACCACTGAGCCATGCCATCTGGGCAGCCCTGTATCTTTTGATTGATTGATTGATTGATTGATTGATTTCAGAGAGAGAAAGAGAAACATTGATTTGTTGTTCCACTTTTTTTTTTAAAGAAGGCGGAAATGGATCAGTAGCTGGAGAGGGTTGTAAGGTCAAGAAACTCCGTACTTTTTAAATTTATTTATTTATTTATTTATTTTTATTATTTTTATTTTATTTTATTGATTTTTTACAGAGAGGAAGGGAGAGGGATAGAGAGTTAGAAACATCAATCAGCTGCCTCCTGCACGCCCCCTACTGGGGATCAGCCCGCAACCAAGGTACATGCCCTTGACCGGAATCAAACCTGGGACCTTTCAGTCCCAAGGCGGACGCTCTATCCACTGAGCCAAACTGGTTAGGGCTTATTTATTTATTTTAAATATTTTTATTGATTTCAAGAGGAAGAGAGGAGAGAAAGAGAGAAACATCGATGAGAGAAGCACATTGATCAGCTGCCTGCTGCACACCCCCTACTGGGGATCGAGCTTGCAACCTGGGCATGTGCCCTGACTGGGAATCGAACCCGGGACCCTCTTGGTCCATGGGACGATGCTCAATCCACTGAGCATACCAGCCAGACTGTTGTTCCACTTATTTATGTACTCAATGGTTGATTCCTTTTTTAAAAATACTTTTTATTGATACTTTTAGAGAAAGAGGAAGGGAGAGGGACAGAGAGAGGCATGTACCCTGACCGGGGATGGAACCCTCAACCCTGGCCAATCAGGACAACATTCTAACTGAATTATCCAGCGAAGGCCAGCACTGTATCTTTAGCACTAGAAGAGATGACGCAACGTAGGTGCTCAATAAATATTTGTTGAGTGATTGGCAGACTGAATCAAGTCCTAGAAACGTCAATTGGTCCAGACAGGGCTCACATGTTCTAGCATCATAGAAAATAGCTCAAGGCGAGCTTTCCTGAACCCCTGCAAAGCCTGGTCCCTGCACTACAGAACGTATCCAGCAGGGGGCGCTGCTGGCCCGTGGACCAGGCCGTAGACTCCCAAGCCGCTTCATACCAGTTCTCCAAGCCGCAGTGCACAGGCTCCCTCCTCTGGGAGCTTTTTCTCTGACCTCCACAGGCTTCCTGAAACGTCCCTTCTGGGCTCCTGCAGCCTCCTGGGACCCACATCCCAGCCCTGCCCACTGCGGGTCATCGTCCCCCACACTGGACTCACTATTGTGTCCCCAACACCAGCCAAACACAGAGAAGGCACTCAGCGGGCGGGTGCTGGTTCAACGATGGAAAGTAAAACTCAGATTCACAATCTAACTTCTCCAGATGATGATGATGATGATTTTGTTAATCTTCACCAGAGGATATTTTTTTCATTGCTTTTCAAAGGGATTGGAAGGGAGGGATGGAGAGAGAGAGAAACATCGATGTGAGAGAGGCATATCGACTAGTTGCCTCCCGAACTCACCCGACGAGGGGGACAGGGAGTGAACCCACAATAATTCAGGTACATGCCCTTGACTGGGAATCGAACCCGAAAACCTTTGGTGCACAGGCTGATGCTCTAACCACTGAGCACACCTGCCAGGGCTCCAGACTTTTAGGGAAGATGGTGTAAGGGGGCAGCTGAGCCCCTCACTCCCAACTCTTTTGGCCTCAGGACACTGGGTGGTGGTTCTGGACCTGCCACACCCTCGTTAGGAGGAAGTGCAAGGACTGCAGCCAGGCAGCCCAGGTGCAAAGCCCTGCTGCGTCATCCGCTGGCTGTGTGACCCCTGAGCCAGGAACTAACCTCTCTGGTCCTTACGTTCCTGGTCTGTAGCACAGGACTCACAAGGGCAACCTCCTCTGTGACCCTGTCGTGGGATTAATGGGTAATCCCTGTGAAAGGCTATCTCAGAGCATCGCATGGAAAACAGTGTGTGTGTGGGTGCGGGTCGGAGCCTGTGGGAGGGAGTTGGAGCCAGGTAGATCTGAGTTCAAATTCTCCTGTTGTAGCCCAGGCAGCGTGGCTCAGTGGTTGAGCGTCAACCTATGACCCAGGAGGTCACGGTTTGACTCCTAGTCAGGGCACATGCTCGGGTTGCAGGGTGGGTCCCCAGTGGGGGACATGCAGGAGGCAGCCGATCAATGATTCTCTCTCATCATTGATGTTTCTATCTCTTTCGCCCTCTCCCTTCCTCTCTATAGTCAATAAAAATATATTTTAAAAAGAAATCTCCTGTTGCCATTTCCTTTCCATGTAACTTGATTGCAGGCTCGATCACCAGCCTGGGTCGGGGCATATGCAGAGGCAACCAATTGATGTGTCTCTTTCACATCAATATTTCTCTCTCTCTGTCTCTCTCTGTCCCTCTCTCTCCCTCCCTCCCTTCCATTCTCTCTCTCTAAAAAAAAGGAAAAATATTGGTGAGGATTAACAAAAAAATAAAATAAAAGTTCACTGACTTTAAGATTAGGACCCTTCAGTGAATGGTTATATCTCAATAAAAAAGTAACTTTAAGGAACTAAAATATGGGAGGCAGCCAATCAATGATTCTCTCTCATCATTGATGTTTCTATCTTTCTACCCCACTGCCTTCTTCTCTGAAATCAATGAAAAATATATATATATGTAAAAAGAAACTAAAATATGAATAGACGTGACCACGCATTCACTGCAAATATAACATTTTCAATGTAAATAATAAATTTGGAATAACAGAATGGAAAACAACCAAACCAAACCAAACCAAAAACCCTGAGATGCAACTAAAGCAACACCTAGAGGACAATGTATAGCTAAATTGATAAATATTGATTTGGATGGCAGGAGGGGAGTCATGAAAGACTATGTGATTTGCCTGTCTTCCCCCCCCCACCCCCCCC
>NW_005356575.1:211600-214019 GCF_000412655.1 Myotis brandtii
CCCCCCCCACCCCCCACCCATGGGCCTGACAGCCAGTCAATTGCAGGGCTGCTGCAGGCCCCGCCTTGCTCTCCAAGAACAAGAAGTAACGGGCAGGTCCCTAACTCTCTGGCTCTGGGGCTGGCTTGGATTTACCTTTGTCTTCTCTGAATCAGATGGCATCAGGGACCCCCAAGATTGGGCCATGGGGGACTGTGGCAGCCACCTCCTCAGGGGAGAGATAGGGACAGAGAAGGTGGTGGGAAACAGAGAGGGTTCGGAAGCAGGTCACTCTGCAATGCCAGGGCCTTGGGGTGCAAGGAAGTGTGCAGCTCTGGCATTCCGGAATGCCAGCTGTGACTTTGAGCCACTTCCTTGCCCTTTTCAGCCTCAGAATCCCTCCTCTGTAAAATGGGGCCTCGGCATAAAGAGGTAGGACCTGGAGGGATTATGAATACAAACTCAGGGACGGACTATCTGGCCTAGCCTAACGCTGCTACTCCTCAGCTGTGTGACTTTGGGCAAATGTCTTGACCTCTCTGGGCTTCGCTTTCCTGATTTGTAAAATTGCAGTACCCACTTCATAGGACTGTTGGGAAATTACACTGATTAATACACATAAAGTGCTTGGACCCTGAAGCCAGACTGCTGGAGTGATAAAGGGGGTGTGGGGAAGTGGGTACAAATGATCAGGGCCTGAAGACCTGCAAAGGGACTCTGGGTTGACAACAGAGTCTGATGTTGTCGAGAGGCCTAGAAACTATTTTCTCCACAGCCCTGAGCCAGTTTGTCTTTCAGTTCTGCTCCTTTCCAGCTGTGTGACCTTGGGCAAATCACTTAACCTCTCTGTGAGCCTTATTGTCCAGAGTGGACTAACTGCAGAGGATTCTGGGAAACCAAGTTTTTAGAATTGTTGGCTTCTCCAAAGGAGGCCTTCATAGGGTGGTGAACTCCCCAAACATAGGCTTTCAGAGCTGTGTGGCCAGAAAGAACGCCAAATGTCCCTCTAAAGCAGTGGTTCTCAACCTTCTGGCCCTTTAAATACAGTTCCTCATGTTGTGACCCAACCATAAAATTATTTTCGTTGCTACTTCATCACTGTAATGTTGCTACTGTTATGAGTCGTAATGTAAATATCTGATATGCAAGATGGGCTTAGGTGACCCCTGTGAAAGGGTCGTTCGGCCGCCAAAGGGGTTGCGACCCACAGGTTGAGAACCGCTGCTCTAAGGGATTATGAGGGGCCCAGGGGGCTGAGCTGTGCCACCCACCAGTTGTGTGATGTGTCTGGGTCCCGTCTCTCCCCTGCTCACAGCCCACAGAGGCTCCCCTCCCTCTCACAGGGGCTGGAAACTCCCCCACAGCCCCTAGGGCCGCACAGGTCTGCTCCTGTCCCCTCTCCAGCCTCCTGTTCTCCCCCCCACTGTCCCTCTGCCCCAGCTGGGCCAGCCCTGGGCATCCTCCCAGCCTCTCAAACAGGCCAAGCCATGCCCACCGCCGGGCCTTTGCACCTGCTGCTTCCCTTCCAGATTCCCCACATGGTTGGCTCCCTCAGGTCTCTGCACCGGTGTCACCTCCCAGAGGCCTGACCTCCCCTCCCCTCCCCTCCCCTCCCCTCCCCGGCTGTGCCACCGCTCATCCCTTACCCTCTCTCATGTTCCTTCAAAGCCCTGTTGCCCTGACAGGACAACATGCTGTTCACTGTCACTAAACTGTCACTCCATTAAGGCAGGGGTGGGGCTGTTTCCTGCTGTGTCGGCAGTGAGCGCATGCATGTTAAAATGATAAATGCGTGACCAGCCCGGCCGGGCGGCTCAGTGGCTGAACCAGGAGGTCATGTTCCATCCCTCCCTCAGGGCACATGCCCGGCTGGGTCCCCGGTGGGGGGCGTGCAGGAGGCAGCTGATCAATGCTTCTCTCTCATCACTGACGTTTATCTCTCTCTCCCCATCCCCCTTCCTCTCTGAAGTCAATAATATATATACTAGAGGCTCGATGCATGAAATTCGTGCAAGAGTAGGCCTTCCTTCCCCCGGCTCCGGGCACCGGCTTCCCTCTGGCACCTGGGACCGTGTTTCCCTTGCAGCCCCAGCTTCATCCAGAAGGTTGTCCGAAGTAGGTCCGGTCTAATTAGCATATTATGCTATATATATATATATATTTTTTTTAAATGCATAATGATTCCAGCCCAGTTCCTTTTAGTCCCTGGGCCTCGGCTTCCCTAACCACGCAGGAGGCCTTTGCAGGCTGACTTTGCTGGGAAGGGACAGGTGGAGGAGAGACCAGGGTCTGGGCCTCAGGGAAGCGTTTTCTAGGGCCCCCCCCCGCCCCCCCACCAGGAGTCCGGGGAGAGCGGAGAGCACCCTTCTCCCTGGTTCAGCCCCCACCTGCCTGGGAGCCCCGGGGATGAACCCCAGAGGGACGGCCCCAGGGAAGGGCA
>NW_005356575.1:215004-215204 GCF_000412655.1 Myotis brandtii
GGGTCCAGGGTGGGCTCTGTGCCCGGGCAGCGAGGTGAGAGGCTCAGCTGCCCTCCAGCCCCTCCCAGCCAATGGCACGGCCCAGGCCCCACCTATATAAGGCCAGGGCTGCAGGCGCCTCCTCCGGGTCAGTGTTGCGCCCAGGACACAGACAGCCCTTTCAGCACAGCCCAGACAGGTACCGCCCGCGGTGGGAGCCA
>NW_005356575.1:215397-220390 GCF_000412655.1 Myotis brandtii
GCCTGGGCTGTGCTCCGATGGTTGGTCACCAGAACTGGGCGCCACACGCGGTGGGAGGGTCTGGGCGTCACCTGTCAGGGTCTTTGCATGTGTGACCATGTGGGTCCCTGTTGGACTCACAACAGTGCAACGTGTCTGCCTTTCTGTGGCTCCTGCTCAGGGGGCCTGTACCCTGGGTGTGTCGCTGAGCTTGGGGTGTGCGAGAGGGACTGTTTATGGTGGTGGTGGTGGTGGTGTGTGTGTGTGTGTGTGTGTGTGTGTGTGGCTCTGGGCTATTTTTGCTCTGTCTCTCGGGCTCACCCGCCTTGCTCAGCGCCTTCCCCTGGCAGGTCCCTAGCAGGGATGGGGGTGGGTACACCCTCTGAAGGGGGGTTTCTGGGCTGGAAGCCCTTGAGCCCTGAGGCCTGGATGCGTGTCCTCCCGGCCACCCTGGCCCACCTGTCTCCAGCCTGCTGACTTGGTGCAAGCCGAGCCCCTGGAATGTGGGGAGAGCAGGGGGAGGAGGTGGCAGCTGGGGGGCGGGGGGGAAGAGGAGTCTGCCAGACTCTAAAAATAATTTCCAACCCTGGACAGCAGCTCCTAAGGTCTTTCATGGGTCCCCCCACCCCCACCCCCAGCCTGATGTCTCAGCCTTCGGCTTACCCTGGTCCCAGTCTTCCCACCGTCCTGTCTGCTTCCCATCCCTGGAACTGGGAGTGAGCACCCCATGCCTGCCACCACTGCTGAAGGGTCCTTCCTCTCTGGGTCTTGTGAACGAAAGTAATAATAACAATAATAGCAGCCATTCCTGTAGGTACAATTCGACGCCAGGGCCTGTGCTCAGCCGGCCACATGCCTGAGCTCAAAGAATCCTCCTGGAAAGCCCCTGGGGAAGGCTCAGTGCACAGGTGACAGAGGCTCAGAGAGGCTGAGCAACTGGCCTGGGGTCACACAGCAGGGAAATGGCAGAGGTGGGATTTGAACCCAGTTCTGCCGGCCCCAGAGGCTGAGCTTTTCTTCCCAACTGAGCCCTGCAGGAGACTTGTCAGCAATAGCCAGGCGGGGGAGGGGGGGGGCAGCCACCCAGCCCTCCTTCCCTCCCTGCCCCTCACCCCTTGACTGAGCCCCTGGAATCATATCCAAGAAGCTTCAGAGAGTGTCCCTTCTCTGCTCACACTCATTCCCAGCAGCACCTCCACCTTTTTGCCAGCTCCTCACACAGACCTTTACAACAACAACAGCAGCTGCGCAAAATAAAGGCTGACTGTGTGCAGGCACCATTCCAAGTGCTTTACACACATTAACTCCTTTAATCCTCCCAACTTCCCCATGAGGTGAGCGCTATTCTGACCCCTATTTTACAGATGAGTGATTTGAGGCACAGAGAGGTTAAGCAACTTGCACAAGGTCACACAGCGTGTAAGTGGCAGAGCTGGAACTGAAACCCAGGCTGCCTGATTCTAGGACCTACGTTCTTATCCAGGCCACAGTGACCACTCCAGCCTGAGGGTCCCCCCTCCTGGAGAAACTGAGTCTCTCGAAAGGTTATTAGTCAAAATACATCCTGTCAAAACGCAGCGGCTCAGAGAGGGGCCCTGCTTGCCGCAGGTCACTCAGCACGGGAGTCAGGCCTGGCCGCAGCGCCTGCTGTGTGTTCCCTGGCCGATCTCTGCTGGAGGCGGTAACCTCCCCTCCTCTCTTCCCACCAGGCCCCCCACGCCGCCGCCATGCCGTTCGGGAACACCCACAACAAGTACAAGCTGAACTACAAGCCGGAGGAGGAGTACCCGGACCTCAGCAAGCACAACAACCACATGGCCAAGGTGCTGACCCCTGACCTCTACAAGAAGCTGCGAGACAAGGAGACTCCTTCTGGCTTCACTCTGGACGATGTCATCCAGACGGGTGTGGACAACCCAGGTCAGCAGCGCGGGGACCCGAGGGGCGGGGCCGGGGAGGCTGCCTGCCGGGCTCCATCCTACCTTCCGGCCTCAGTGTTCCCATCTGTAAAGTGGGGACCATATACGCACGGGGCTGTTGTGAGAAACAAACGAGTCCGTGTGCGGGAAGGGCTTGGGACAGGACCTGGCCCACAGCAAGCCACTCGCTAAATGCACAGGAGTTTCCTGCGAGATTCCCGGAAAGCCCTTCACCCTCCTGGGCCCCTACATGCTAGAGCGGCCCGGGCACAGTGGGCGCCAGCATCTGGCATCTGGCGGGCGCACTGGTGCTGTGGTCCCTCCTCCAAGGACACCGGCCAGGCGAGGGGACCAGGTGGCAGGAGCGCAGGTCCCAGCCTCCGCCCCCAGCTCGTCCTGGGGTGCAGGAGGAAGTCCTGTGTTTCCCCCAAGAAGTCAGAGGGCCTTGCCAGTCTCTTATGTGTGGAAGCTGATGGTCTAAGGTTCTGGAACATTCTAGGGCAGCGGTTCTCAACCTGTGGGTTGCGACCCCTTTGGGGGTCGAACGACCCTTTCACAGGGGTCGCCTAAGACCATCGGAAAACACATATATAATTACATATTGTTTTTGTGATTAATCACTATGCTTTAATTATGTTCAATTTGTAACAATGAAATTGGGGGTCACCACAACATGAGGAACTGTATTAAAGGGTCGCGGCATTAGGAAGGTTGAGAACCACTGTGCTAGGGGGAGGTTCCCTGGCCTGGGGACTCGGGGTGGTGATATTTTTAGTCCCTTGTGCCTGGTCCCCTGGGGCTCGTCCCTCTCCTTTGCCCTGTCCCAGCATCCTCACCCACACGCCCCCTCACCTCTCCCAGCCTCCCCTCCAGATGTGACCTCTTCACACTCACACACACACACACACACACACACACACACACACGCCCGCACACGCAGTCTACACCACACCCAGAAGCCCAGGCTGCTGGGGACGAGCCCCCCTCACCTCACCCGACCCCCAGGTCACCCCTTCATCATGACCGTGGGCTGTGTGGCCGGCGATGAGGAGTCCTACGTGGTGTTCAAGGACCTCTTCGACCCCATCATCCAGGACCGGCACGGGGGCTACAAGCCCACCGACAAGCACAAGACCGACCTCAACCATGAGAACCTCAAGGTGGGCTGCCCCGAGGGGGGAAAGGGGAGGAGAGGGGAGGACAGAGTGCAGAGAGAAGAGCCAGGGGAGACGCAGGCGGGAGGGCACTCAGAGAGACGCAGAGACACAGCGATCAACAGATGGAGAGAAACACAGGGAGAGGGACAGAGGAAGACAGACAGGAGACAGAGGGACAGGAGGGAGGGGGGCAGAGAGAGAGAGAGAGAGAGAGAGAGGAGCCAGGCACAAAACAGACCTGTAGAAAGGGAGAAACGGAGAGAGAGGATGGACAGAGTCAGAGACGGGGGAGAGACAGGGAGAGAGATGAAGAGAAACAGAAGCAAGGGAAGAGCGGTATGGAGAACAGACAGGGACAGACACACGGGAGAGACAGATGGAGAGATGGAGAGACAGAGACAGAGAGACAGACGGGAGAGACAGAGATGGAGAGACAGGTGGAGAGACAGAGATGGAGAGATAGACGGGAGAGACAGAGATGGAGAGACAAATGGGAGAGACAGAGAGACAGAGACAGAGAGTCAGAGCCCGGGCGAGGGGTGGGGAGAGAGGCCATGGGGAAGGAGGCGTCTAAGGAAGCAGCAGAGAAGCCCGGGGAACGGGAGGGTTTGGGGGCACTGGAGGCCCTGACACCCCACGTGCCCTCCAGGGTGGAGACGACCTGGACCCCAACTACGTGCTCAGCAGCCGCGTGCGCACGGGCCGCAGCATCAAGGGCTACACGCTGCCCCCCCACTGCTCCCGCGGCGAGCGCCGGGCTGTGGAGAAGCTCTCCGTGGAAGGTGAGCCCGCCCCGCCCCCTGCCGGGGTCACCGGCTCCCCCAGGGGCAGATCTCTGGGCCCCCGGAACCCCCATGTTCTAAACGTGCAAGCTGCTTGGTAAACCCTGGGTGCCGGGCGAGGGACAGGGCCGCATCCTCCTGGTGGGAGTGTTGAGGGACCCTGAGCAGATCCATGCGGACACCCGGCTGCGCCAGGTCCTGAAAGGCACCCAGTCACCCAGCAAGTGTCTATGGCCGGGCTGGTCCTGTGTGTGGAGCTGGGGCTCCCAAGATGAACAAGACAAAGTCACTGTTGTCAGAGCTGCCAGGCTGGTGGGGAGATGAGAGGGTGTAAACACAGAAACCCAGAAAAGAACAAGGTAATTCCAAAATGCAAGCCAAGAAACAAGGGGCGTGGCAGGGAACGGCCGGGTGTGTTGGGGGGAGGCTGTCCTGTGAAGAGGAGTTGAGACCTGACCGATGAGGAGGAGCCGACCTTGGGAAGAGTGCCAGCAGGTAGCACAGCAAGTGCAAAGGCCCTGAGGTGGGAGGAAGAGCAAGGAAACCATTGTGGCTGGAGCGAGAGGGTGAGGAGATGAGGTCAGAGGGGGATGGGGGTCAGGTTGGGCAGAGCCTTATGGGCTGTCAAGAGGACTTCGGGGGACCCTTTTCCCCTTCTCTACTTGGGAGTCTGTTCTGTGGGACTCCTCCCCCTCCCTACATGGGAGTCTGTACTTGTTCTTTAATAAATCTCCATCTTTGCTATACCAAAAAAAAAAAAAAAAAGGACTTCGGCTTTGAGTCTGAGGGAGGCGGTAGCCATGGGAGGGTGGTGAGCAGAGGAAGGACAGGTTCAGATTTCCGTGGAGCCCTCTGGCTGCCAAGTGGGGGGCAGACTGTGGGCAAAAGTAGGAGCAGAGAGACCGTGAGGGGGCAACCATAGTGGTCCAGGTGAAGGGTGCAGGGTGACAATGGAATGGGAAGAAAGAGTATGTTTTGGAGATTGAACCATCAGAACTCATGTTGTTCTGATAAACGTTTAACTGGCTCTCAAAAAAGCAAAAAAAAAAAAAAAAAAAAGGCCCTGATTTGCAGTAACTGCCAATTTCTGTGGTGTAAATTCTCCCACGATGGCCAATGTTAAGTTATGACGTCATACAGAGATGGGAAGAGATGA
>NW_005356575.1:220859-224463 GCF_000412655.1 Myotis brandtii
CTGAATCGAACCTGGGACCCTTCAGTCCACAGGCCGACGCTCTAGCCACTGAGCCAAACTGGTCAGGGCTAAGATTACTTTATTTTTAATTATAGAGTATATGGTATATGATATATAACATATAGTATATGATATAAATAATGTATATTATGTATATAACTAATTATGAGTTACATAAATATGCATATGTTCAAATATACTTATCATATACATAATATATATTTATCATACATATGATAATAATTTTTACTGATGGCTCCCCAAATCCTGAGACTGTTTGGCCAGCCAGTAGGCGTGGCACCCCCACACTAATGCCTGCAGGTGGATTGGACGTGAGGGTCCAGGGAAAGGGACAATCATGGTTGCTGGCTTGAGCACATGATGTGGCCTGGCAGACAGGGGAGGAGCACGTTTGGATTGGCTGCCTCCTGCACACCCCCCACCAGGGATTGAGCCCACAACCTGGGCATGTGCCCGGCCTGGGAATCAAACCGTGACCTCGTGGTTCATAGGTCGATGCTCAACCACCGAGCTATGCCAGCCAGCCTACCTTTGTTTTAAATATAATTTATTTCGTTTCTAAGATTACTTTATTATTATTTTTTAATATATTTTATTGATTTTTTTTACAGAGAGGAAGGGAGAGGGATAGAGAGTTAGAAACATCCATGAGAGAGAAACATCCATCAGCTGCCTCCTGCACACCCCCCACTGGGGATGTGCCCACAACCAAGGTACATGCCCTTGACCTGAATCGAACCTGGGACCCTTCAGTCCACAGGCCGACGCTCTAGCCACTGAGCCAAACTGGTCAGGGCTAAGATTACTTTATTTTTAATTATAGAGTATATGGTATATGATATATAACATATAGTATATGATATAAATAATGTATATTATGTATATAACTAATTATGAGTTACATAAATATGCATATGTTCAAATATACTTATCATATACATAATATATATTTATCATACATATGATAATAATTTTTACTGATGGCTCCCCAAATCCTGAGACCGTCTGTCTGGCCAGCCAGTAGGCGTGGCACCCCCACACTAATGCCTGCAGGTGGATTGGACGTGAGGGTCCAGGGAAAGGGACAATCATGGTTGCTGGCTTGAGCACATGATGTGGCCTGGCAGACAGGGGAGGGGCACGTTTGGGGGGTCATGAATTTGGGATTAGACGTGGTATTTAGGCACCTTTAGGACATACATGGGGCCAAGGCCCAAGCCCGTCCGGGGCAGCAGTGTGGGGGTCCCCGGGGCCTTCACACCCCGCTTCAGGAGGGACAGGCTGCTGACCACTCCTCCATGTGCCTCTCAGCCCTCAACAGCCTGACGGGCGAGTTCAAGGGGAAGTACTACCCTCTGAAGAGCATGACAGAGCAGGAGCAGCAGCAGCTCATCGACGACCACTTCCTGTTCGACAAGCCCGTGTCCCCACTGCTGCTGGCTTCAGGCATGGCCCGCGACTGGCCCGACGCCCGTGGCATCTGGTGAGACCCCTGTGCCAAGCCCTGCCCTCCCTCCAGCCTCCTCCAGTCCCCCCAGGACCCTCCTCGTTCCTCCACCAAAGGCAAGACCATAAGTGATTGTGTTTCCAAGAACCGGAAAATGACCTCACCCCCCACCCTTGCCAGCCCTGTGGTCTGTGTCACATTTGGGGAAACTTGGACTAGAGAAATGGCAGTTAGGACCTTAGACTTGAATGAGACTCTGGGTTCAAATCCCAGCGCTGCCACTGACCAGCTGGGTGACCTTGGGCACATCCCTGAACGTTTCTCTCCCCAGGTTCCCATCTATAGAGTAGAGGTCACAGTACTTTATAGCTGTGGGGGTTCTTGTGAGGGTTAATGAGTTCATGTATGTAAAGTATAGAAAACAGTGCCTGCCCCATAGTAAGAGCTCAGTACACCTTGCCTATTAGTATGATCCTGTTTGTGTTTTTTGTTGTTGTTTTTTTTGGTGAATCCTCACTGGATTTTTAGGGAGAGTAGAAGAGAGAGGGAAAGACAGAGAGAAACACCGATGTGAGAGGAACACATCGATTGGTTGCCTCCTGCACGAGCCCCAACCTGGGCCCAGCCGGGGAGGAGCCTGCAACCAAGGTACGTGCCCTTGACGGGAATCGAACCTGGGACCCTTTGGTCCCTAGGCCGATGCTCCATCCACGGAGCCAAACCGGCGAGGGCTAGTATGATCTTTATTACTAACGGCTGTTGAGAGTAAGGCTTTCTGTAAATCTCTGAATCCCCGATTCTGATAGTCAAAGGTTTAGAAAGGTTTTGAGAACCTAGGTTTCAAGTGAAAGGAGAGTAGAGAGCCTAGGGCCAAGATTTACAGATAGGATGATTCTAAGATTTCAAGATTTTCAAGATTTTTAGGTTCTAAGATTCCACTCATTTCAGATTCTGTGATTCCCTGGTTTCAGATATTTCCAGACCGGAAGTGTCACGGTTCTCACTGAGACTGTGGCCGAGATGTCACCATATGATAGGAAGGTTCTCTGGTCCCGAGACCAGATGTAGGGTTTCCAATATTTATCCATCTTGACTCCGGGCTTCTGAGGATGAGATTCTGAGAGTCGGTACTTGAATGCTGTTCACAGACCTGAGCCCCTACGAGTCCTGGTTCCAGGATTTGAGCTCTCACGGGGCGTGTGCGCTAGTCCGCAGGTGTGGGCTGCGGTTCTGCGAAGAGATGCCGCCTCATCCTGCCCTCAGCCCGCTGCCCTCTAGCGGTGGGTATGTGTTTGGAGAGGGCGCGAAAGGGGGTCCCCCGGAGCTGATTCCTTGGCCTCCGCTGCACCCCACCTTAGGCACAACGACAACAAGAGCTTCCTGGTGTGGGTGAACGAGGAGGATCACCTCCGAGTCATCTCCATGGAGAAGGGGGGCAACATGAAGGAGGTTTTCCGCCGCTTCTGCGTGGGGCTGCAGAAGGTGGGTGCCTGCCCTGGCGACTGACTTCTGACTGCGCCCGGGACGCCCCGCCCTCTTGGCGAGGCCCCGCCCCACCCCACCCCCCAAAACACCAGCCACCAGCCCACACACTCCCAGCCCTTTCCAGGGTCACGCCCACTGGCAGCCGGCTCCTCCCTATACTCCCCAAACTCCGCCCCTTCGGACGCGTTCAACCCCATTTCAAAGGCCTCGCCTCCTGGGGAACCCAGGCCCCACCCCACACTCAAGCCCCGCCCCCAAGAGCCCAAAGCCACGCCCTTCAGCATCCTGCTGTGATCCGTGCGGTCGGTCCTTTCCTCTCAGGGTTCCCCAGCTGCGTCCCCTCAGGACCCGGCCCCCACGCACATCCTCACGTCCCGTCCCTTCCCACGCCGTCCGGGTTTGGGGCGTTTGGGGGCGCCCGCTGGCGCTGACCCCGGGTCCTCTCACCTGCCTCAGATTGAGGAGATCTTCAAGAAAGCCGGCCACCCCTTCATGTGGAACGAACACCTGGGCTACGTGCTCACCTGCCCCTCCAACCTGGGCACCGGGCTGCGCGGAGGCGTGCACGTGAAGCTGGCACACCTGAGCAAGCACCCCAAGTTCGAGGAGATCCTCAGCCGCCTGCGCCTGCAGAAGCGGGGCACAGGTGCG
>NW_005356575.1:225057-225419 GCF_000412655.1 Myotis brandtii
TTCGGTGGCGGATGGGGAGGTGGGGTGTCCCCGCGAGCTCTGAGGGTCGGCAAGGGCTGCCCCTCCGAGCCTCAGTTTCTTCCCCTGCAAATGCGCATCAAAACAGCTTACCTCATAGGCGTCGGCATATCACCATGGTGACCGAATACACACGGTGTACGTCCCCGCCCCCTGGGGGCTTCGGTTTCCCAACTAAAGGGGCAGACGGTCGGGTTGGACCCCAGTGGCCCAGCTGCAGAGCGCACTGCCCACCAGGCTCCATTTCCTTGCTGGATAGTAGGGGGCGAGGTAACTGAAGCCGGAGGTGTGGGCCCCGACGGACAGCCATTTAGGAGGCTCTGCGAGCATGTAACCCTCAGTGC
>NW_005356575.1:225483-227747 GCF_000412655.1 Myotis brandtii
CCGCTCCCTCCCCTGGCCCCCGCTTTCTGCTCCCGCAGGTGGCGTGGACACAGCTGCCGTGGGCTCCGTGTTCGACGTGTCCAACGCCGATCGGCTGGGCTCGTCCGAGGTAGAACAGGTGCAGCTGGTGGTGGACGGTGTGAAGCTCATGGTGGAGATGGAGAAGAAGCTGGAAAAGGGCCAGTCCATCGACGACATGATCCCCGCCCAGAAGTAGGCGCCCAGCCCGCCCGCCGCCGCCCGCGGCCGGCCTGCAATGGCTTGGTCACCGAGGGGCCCCACCCAACCCTTCTCGGAGTTCCTCTTCCAACCAGAGTTCCAACCAATGGGCTCTCCTCTGGGTTCCGGCCAATGAAAAACCTCTACTTTTCCCGAGCTCTGCAATGGGGAGCGTCCTCCACACGTGGCGCTCATGCTTTTCTCCACTCAAAGCAACAAATAAAAGCAATGGTGGCCTTAACTTTGTGGGCACGTTATTGAGGGAGGAGGGGGGACTTTTGTAACTGGCTGCTATGTGACCTCGAAGTGGTTTGCCCTCTCTGGGCACGTTCTGTCCCCTATGCGGCCAGGTTAGGGTATAGCGCAGTGATGGCGAACCTTTTGAGCTCGGCGTGTCAGCATTTTGAAAAACGCTAACTTAACTCTGGTGCCGTGTCACGTATAGAAATTTTTTGATATTTGCAACCACAGTAAAACAAAGACTTAAGCCGGGTCCCTTCCAACCTCGGCTCCTGCTCATAGTGGCTCAGGTCGCAAACACAGGGCGCGGGAGGGAGGAACCCAGGTGTGTCCGGGACCTGAAACTGGCCCACATGCAGGTCCTCACTGCGCCTCCTGATGCTTTCCACGGGCCTCCTGTGAGGTCTGACTTCCTCCCTCTGCTGCTGCTACGTCTTTTCACCTTCACTTTGCCCAAGAACCTGCCATAGCTCCGGTGTTCCTTAAAAGGCATTCCCCCTTCCAACCTCGGCTCCTGCTCATACGTGGCTCAGATCTCAAACACAGGGTGGGAGGGAGGAACCCAGGCGTGTCCGGGACCTGAAACTGGCCCACATGCAGGTCCTCACTGCGCCTCCTGATGCTTTCCACGGGCCTCCTGTGAGGTCTGACTTCCTCCCTCTGCTGCTGCTACGTCTTTTCACCTTCACTTTGCCCAAGAACCTGCCATAGCTCCCGTGTCCCTTAAAAGGCATTCCTATTACCTGTCAAGCCGGAATGCACTCCGTTTGCTGAGGCTCATTTTTCCTGTCCCTCCTGGCAGTTCCTCTATATACTCTTTGCTCCTTACACTTGCAATTTCCACCTTGATGTCTTTGTGAAAGCTGTTTCCTCCTCCAGCAGGGACTTGGGGCAGAGTATCCCCATTAAGTCTCCAGAGATTGGCCTTTTGGAGAGCTTGGTCCAGAGGAGCAGGAAGGAGGAAACTGAGGCCCAGGGATCCCCAAGAATCCCCAGAGAGATGACAGAAATAGGAAGGGTAGGAGCGGCTCTCAGGATTCCTTTAGACTGTCCCCAACTGAGGACCCATCGCCCAGGGATCCCCAAGAATCCCCAGAGAGACGACAGAAATAGGAAGGGTAGGAGCGGCTCCCAGGATTCCTTTAGACTGTCCCCAACTGAGGACCCATCACTAAGCCCAGCTCCACCCAGAGGCCACACAGGTCACGGCACTGCAGGGGGGACAGGCTGAGTCAGTCAAATCGGCAGACCAGGCGTCTGATTTGTCACCACTGTGTCCCCAGCTGCCATGCCCACCCTGCCCATTTGCCTCATATGTCTTAAACCCAGCCTTTTCCTCCCCACCTTCGGTCGGTCCTGCCCCCACCTCTTCCCTACTCTTTTATAAAAAATTCATTTCTTGATGAGAGAGATCTATTTGTTGTTCCACTTATCATGCATTCATTGGTTGCCTCTAGTATGTACCCCGACTGGGAATCAAGCCCACAACCTTGGCCTCTGGGGACAACGCTCTTACCAACTGAGCTCCCTGGACCTGGCCAGGGCCCTGCTCCCTCCCTTCACAGCACAAACCTGCCCCTGCCTCCCCCTTGCTCACAACCAAGGGTTCCCCAGGGCCCTCAGAATAGGGCCCAGGCCCCTCTCCACAATCTTCAAGGCCCTGTCAACATCTCCAGCCTCCTCTCACCCTGAATCATAGGCCATTTGCTGAGGAACCTGAACTCCCTTGCTTCCCAGCCAATCAATCATACAGGCTGTCCCTCTACCGAGAACTCCCGCACCATGCACCTCACCGCCCCACCTAG
>NW_005356575.1:227853-233567 GCF_000412655.1 Myotis brandtii
TGCTCAGTCTGGATCAGCACCAAGGACACAGCTGCCTCCTTCACTGAGCTGAGCCCTGAGGGCAGGGCTGGGGCTGTCTTTGTCACCACTGTGTCCCCAGCACAGGGCTGGTTCCCCCACTCCACCCCTTTCCTGGCCTCTCAACTATAAACAACTTTCAGCAGTTCACTCTCCTGGCCTCCATGACAGGGGTGCCTTTCTGCCGCAGGCCCTGAATTTTTCAACGCCCATCACTCAATCTCTGCCACCCTTATTCCTCACATGACTTCCCTATCAGCCTCATGAGGAGCTAGGGTTGACCCTACCATGCCCCAAGTGGGCAACTGAGGCACAGTTAGGGCTCCTTCCTGCACACAACCCTCCACGGCTCAGTGCCTGGGATATAAACCCAGCTTGCTCACTTTGGCCCACAAGGTGCTGGGTGAACAACACCTGCCTTCCCATACTGGACTTTTAATAGACAAGCAGTCCTCAACTGCTTGTCTATTTAAAAAAAAAATTATATATATATGGTTATTCCTCATCTGAGGATTTTTCCATTGCTTTTCAGAGTGCAAGGGAGGGAGGGAGAGAAACATCGATGTGGGAGACACATCAATTGGTTGCCTCCTGCATGAGCCCTGACCCGGGGGCAGGGAGCGAATACGCAACCCAGGTATGTGCCCTTGACCAGGAATCGAACCTGCGGCCCTTCAGTGCACAGGCAGACGCTCCAATCACTGAGCAACTGGCCAGGGCAACTGCTTGTCTATTGATCTTTCATTTCCCTGCTGTTCAGGACTCATGGACTTTCCTCTGTGGAACCTTGACATACAGCCTTTGCCACCTGAATCTCAACAATTGGTTCAGGGATGGTCACATGACCTATCTGAGCCAATTAGAATCTGCCTTGGAACTTTTGCTGGAAGTTGGCAATAAGGAACTTCCTGCTGCAGGAACTAAACTGGAGTGATGAAAGTTGGAACTGCTGGGGTCACTTTGCCAACAGGGAGTGTCTACTGGATAAAACTACTAGAATGAAACTCACGCTGAAGAAAAAAAAAAAAAAGCAGAGATGAGATGGCCTGGTGCCTGGACCCAGCCACACCCAGTCAGGCACCCCGACTACTAAATAACAAGCAAACAAATAGCTTTTAGCTTAAATGTAGATGGATTATTAGTCCTAATTCAGCATTGATCTTGCTAATTCTCCCGGCCACACACACACATAGCAGCCCCAAAAATTACCCACAGTTCTCTGAAGATATGCCATGCATCCCGGCTTTTGTCCAGGGTATACCCAATACCTGGTTAACTCCTACTCATCCTTCAAAACCCAACTCTGGCATCGGTTCTTCTGGAATGCCTTCCTCAACCTCCTTTCTCTTCTGGGATCCCCAAAACAATGGTTTCTTTAGTGTTTGTCATAACCCATGTCCCCTGTAGACAGGGCTCCTCCTGTCTCCATGTCCAGCACTGGGCCTGGCACGGAGTAGGCACCGATCAATGACTGTTTATTGAATAAATGTACTACTGGAGTAGGAAGTGGCTGAGAGTCCAGTATAACATGTGGGTGGGCGCGTGAGTGGATGAATGGGGGTCCCACCTAGGAACTGGGGGCCTGTGGATGAGGCTTTCTGTTCTACAATCATCCTTGACCCTCATACCCCCACTACTCCCATTCTGCAGATGAGAAAACCGAGGCTCAGAAAGGAGAAACCACTGGCCCAGTCACACCCCTCCTCTTCACCTCACATGTAGATGAGGGCAGGGAAGGAAAACCCCAGGGACAGCGTGGAGGAGGGGGACTTCCCTAAGTTTATTGGACAACAGGCTGCAGGTGAGGGGCCGAGAGGAGGAGGGTGGGGGTGTAATAACTTAAAAACCGGAGGCGACAGCGGCAGCTCCTCGAGAGATCTCTGCAGAGGGAGGGCTTGGGGGTATTTACAAGGATTTGTACAAAGTGCCCCGCACCGGCCTGGGGCGGGGAGGGGAGTTCGAGCACGACGGGCAGGGAAAGGGAAGGAGTCTGCCTCTGATCCCCACTCCCAGCCCCCAAATTCGCAGGTCTATAGGCTCAGCAACTCTTCCTGCCCCGGCCCAAGGCCTAATTCTTGAACTGTTGGGAGGAATGAAAAAGTGTCCTCAGTTTTCCTCCGGCCCCTGACCTGCCCCGAAGTCTCCTCAGGTGCCCGATGCAGGTGAGGAGGGTCAGGACTGGCTGAAGGCGCCCCCTGCTGAGCCCTCTCACCCTCCTCTCGTGCCTGCATCCCCAGAGAACAGCAGAGGAGACAGTCTTTGCCCCCAAATCCAAGTCAGGGCAGCTGGAAGGATGACCAGAGAGACCCCCTCCCCGACCCCTTTCCTCCTGTAGACGTGAAGGAGACGAGGGGGAGGACAGGACCCAGGGCCGTGGCTCAGAGCTCGAGGTCGTTGGAGATGCGGGTGACGAGGGTGCGGAAGGCCAGGGCAGTGCCTGCCACGCGCCGGAAGAGAACTCCCCGCAGGCCCGGCCGGGGCAGCTGGCAGACCTCCACTTCGAAGTGGGACAGGGGCTCGGGCCCGCCCGCACCCCCGTGCAGGCAGGCCAGCAGGAACGGCTGTGGCTGGCGGCAGCGGCAGCGGGCGGCCGCGGTGGCCTGGCGCAGAGCTGCCATCAGGGCCTCGGGTGGGCGCGAGCTGGTCAGCTTCACACTCCAGGGGAATCGGAGCAGCCGGGGGGCGGTTTCCGTTTGATCCCAAGGTAGATGGCAACTGAGGAGGGAGGACATTAGAGGTCACAGATGGGAGAGGAGAGAAAGGCAACCCACTGTCCCCTCTTCAGGACAGGCGCCTAGGTGTCCCCTCTGAGCTGTCTCCTTGTCATCCCCGGGCAAAGTTTCAGCTGGACATACATTCCCACGTCTCCCTGCAGCTGGGCACGGCCTTGCCTCCAAACTCCAGGATGCAAGTGGAAGTGACATGCGTGCACCTGCACATACAGCACCTCCTCCAGCGCACACTGCAGGCCCTGGCCCCTCGTGCCCCACGTCCTGTGAGCTGTATCAGCGGCAGCATGAGGCAGCCTCTGCTGTGAAGGTGGCGACCGGCTCTAAGGGACGGTGATGCAAGAACCTGGCTCCCCGAATGAGCCCGGGGAATGGAGCTGCCCTGCCAGCCTGGCCTGGCCACATGGTTTGTGTAAAAGAGAAATTTATTCCTGTCTATTTTGGGGTCTCTTTGCTCCAGCAGCTGGGCTTGTTTCTTAACTAATACATCCTTCTGGTAAGAACAGTCACTTTTCCCTGGAGGACCAACCCTCTCCACTCTAGACCACGGTTCTCACCTAGAAGGGGTACTTGGGAATTTCTGGGGGCTTTCTGATGGTCACAATGTCTTGGGATGGGAGCACTGTGGGCATTGATTAGCTTGTGTATGGGGAGGGTCAGGGACGACACATGTTCTGCAATGGGAAGAGGGCCCTGCACAACGAAGAAATATCCTGCCTCGAGTACCAAGGGTGTTCCTTCTGAGAAGTACTGCAGATCTAGTCTTTCTGGTTTAGGTGGGGCTGACTGCCTCTCAGTGCCAAGGGTAAGCACAGGACTCAGTTCTGGCCAATGAGAGCATCCCATCTCCCTGGTTACTGTGATTGGCTCAAGGATGAGCACATGATTATATCTGACCAATCAGAATACTCCATCCCTCTGGCCATAGGTATTGGTTGGACATGTGACCAGGCCCCAGCCAATGAGAGCCAGTCCTGGGACTTTGTTGGAACTACTGGGGCAGCTCTTTACTTCCACTGGGGGGCGGTCCCTAAACTGGTATCATGTCAAACTAAAGTAGGGCTCGGCAAAGTATAGCACTGCTTGCTTTTTGTAAATAAAGTTTTATTGGAACGTCAGCCAGACCCATTCATTTGTATTGAATATAACTACTTTTGTGCTACAATCGCAGAGCTGAATAAGCATGACAGACTGACTATCTTGGGATCTAAACTACTTTCTACCTGGGGCTGTTAGACTCTGTCTGCCACCAGCTGGCCCAGAGCTGCTGGCCACCACTCTGCCTCATTGGATGAGAGGAAAGGAGGTGTGATGTCTACAGGGGGAGGAGCTGGTTATAGATGGGAGAGGCTGAAGTTAGAGAATGTCAAGAGCAGGTGCTCAAGGACGGGGAGGAAATGAGGGGCAATCGGCAGCGCAGAGAGGAAGAGCTGCTGGCAGAGAAGGGCGGTCACAGGGGGATTCAGGGAGTTGGCCTTAAAGGATGAGACTCAGTCCCGTCTAAGGACCAGGGGGCAGCGGGGGAGGGGCTGAGGGAAGCGGGGTCTGAGGCACGTGAGGGAGAGGGACAGTGTGGCAGTCGGGGGTAGGCACATGCACTTACCTTGTGACCTCAGGTCCCCCGATTCTCTCAGGTTCGTCTGAGACCCTAGGGGAGGAGAGGGGGCCAGAGTGTTTAATCTGGACACAGGAGCCTCCGCTCCCCCACCCCACCGCCTCCAAGACTCTGGCAGCCCTGCCTTGGCCCCCGTGCCTCCCTGCTGGCTGGAGCTGGGCAGGGGAGGGCCTGGAGTCGGATTTGCTCTCCTTTTCCAAGCCCAGAACGGGAGCCCATTCTGAAATGGTTAGTGCAGGTCGTAGGAAAGATACTGAAGAATTCGGAAGACAAAAGAACAGGCAGGTGGGCAGAGACACCCACGTGTAGAAGGGGCAACACACACACACACACGCACCCCTTCCTCCGGCTATGCTCCAACGACCCTCCTCCGTGAGGCCGGCCCCTTTAAAGCTGCACCTTCCCTTTCCCACACCCTGACCCCCCTTCCCTGCCCTCGTTTCTCTTTCGTACTTGTCGCTACCTGACAGTCTACGTATTTTACTTATTTACTGCTCACTGTCTGGGTCCCCTGGTGGAATGCTGGCTCTGCCCGGGCAGGGCTTGGCAAAGTACATCTTGTTCACTCTACTCCAGTTTGGATTGTGCCAAACACACAGCAGGTGCTCAATGAATAATAATGGCAGACGTTTATAAGCATTTTCCAAGGCAACATTCTAAGCTCGGTCCACAGAGCACCTCACTTAGTCCGCACAGCAACTCCATGAGGGAACCACTGTTACTACTATCCCCATTTTAGAGAACAGTGAGGCCCAGAGAGGCCGAGTGACTTGCTCAGGTCACTCAGCAGAGCTGGGGTCTAAACCTCATGAGTCTGGCTCCAGAGGCCAGACTATTGTCTATTAAATGAGTAAATGACCCCACATACAGACCGCCTCTCCCATTCAGAGCACCCCCGCCCCCCCCACGCCTGCACGCACAGCTCGGACATGCAGACAAGGAGGCAGAGCCAGTGAGAGCAGAGGGTGGACAGGACTTACTGATCTTGGATCCCTGGGGCAAAGAGGCGCCCGAAACGCAGCGGTTAGAGTTCTGCCGTTTAGAGGGATCGAGGGTAACCCTGTAGTGTGAGGAGGGAGCGAAGGGTGACGGAGGAGGAGGAAGATGAGGAGGAGGAAGTGGAGGAGGAGATGATATCGAGGTAAAGGAGGCAGAGTTGAGTAGAAGACAGGTTAGGCCCATCAGCCCCCAACCACGACCCCTGTCCCCCATGTCCCGTGGGGCTCACCTTCGGGTCAGTTTGGAGGTCAGCTTGGTAAAGAGGTTGGTGGTGGGGCGGGGCCGCCCGGTGGGCAGGGGTGTGGCCTCGTGGGCCAGTGTGGGAGAGGCAGGGGGCCCATTCTGCACGCCCC
>NW_005356575.1:233621-239668 GCF_000412655.1 Myotis brandtii
CGGACCTGGCCACCGTGGAAGGTGCTACGGATGGTGGAGCCCCGTGCCAGGCGGCTCCGCTCCCCTGATGGGGGAGCCAGGCTGTGACTGGAGGGGGAGGCGGGGGGCACCCGTGGGGTACCCGAGCTGTGGGCAGAGAGGAACAAGTCAGAGAGGGACCCAAGGCAGGCCAAATCCCCAGTCCCGCTGATTCGTCACTGTCCTGAGATCAGAAACTTCTCCCAGCCAAGAGCTCAGAGGCAGGGCGAGCTGTGCAAGGAAGTGTGTATGGCACCGCCCCCTCCGGAGTCAGCCCTCCTTACCTGTCCCTTCTTCAAACTCTACCCGCTCCAAACGGCCCCTACCCCAGCCCTCCTCTCTCCACACTCAGCTATTGAATAGCTTCACATACATTTTTGGGTGAATCCTTTGCTATTTGCCATCCAAACCTCAGGAGCCAAATCAACTTTGCAAATACTTTGCTATCTCAACTTCCATTATCCAAACTTGGGAAATGAATAGATGCGTACGTCAAGGGTACCTATAGTCATTATAACCATCTCTCAACAGGTGACAATAAAGAGGAAGGGACCTGCTTCTTGACTCTCTCAAGATGGGTGTGAGCAGTGGTGGCCCCACTGTCCCAGAACCCTCCTCTAGCCCCTCCACGTCTCCCAGTTCTCACAGGAGGCTCCAACTCCAATCTCCATCCTTCCGGGGGCCCCAGCACCAGCCTGGATCTCAAAGAGGGAACCCTGACTGTGGCAGACGCCACTACCTCTCCCTCAGAATCCTTCTTGTTTTCTATAGTAATCAAACCTTTAACGAAGAGCATGAGTACCGCACAGGGCCACCCGGCCAGAGACTACATTTCCCAGCCTCCCTTGCAGCTAGGGGTGGTCATATGACTATGCTCTGGCCAATAGAATAAAAACAAAAGTGCTTGGTACTATTTCTGGGTCTAAAAAGAATGCTGTTTGCCCTCTACTTTCTTTCTGCCCCCTCTGGCTCGTTGGGAAATGGTAGCAACTGCTGCAGCGGCCTGAGACCCAGATCGGAGCCTCATGTTGAGACTGGCAGACTCAATCTGGGTTCCCAGAGGACTACACCTCCACCTCATTTAAGTCATGATACCTTGGGGTCTCTTTGTTTCAGCAGCTGAGTCCATAACCTAACTACACACTGTCTCTTGACTAGAACTGGAAGGCCATGCATTACAGTGATTACAAACAGACTCTAGAGTCAGTCTAGACCAGGGGTGGGCAAACTTTTTGACTCGAGGGCCACGATGGGTTCTTAAACTGGACCGGAGGGCCGGAACAAAAGCATGGATGGAGTGTTTGTGTGAACTAATATAAATTCAAAGTAAACATCATTACATAAAAGGGTACGGTCTTTTTTTTTTTAGTTTTATTCATTTCAAACGGGCCGGATCCGGCCCGCGGGCCGTAGTTTGCCCACGGCTGGTCTAGAATCTGCTTCTTGACTTACCAGCTGTGGTGCCCTGGACAGTTTACTTAACTTTTCTGTATCTCATTTTCTCAGCTATAAAATGGATACCGGGATCTACCTCACAGAGTTAAGGGCATTCAACCAGCTAAGGTGCAGAGGCCTGGCCCAGGGTTCCTGCCTGATGAATTATTATTTTTATGTCCCTACAGTCCTGGTGGGCAGGAGTGCCACTATCCTGAAGTCCCCCCACCCCGACTCCTGGACTTGAACTCTGACAGGAACAAATTCATCCCTTTCATGCCGCAGCCAGTCTGCACTGGTTCCCTCACTCGCCAGCTGGAAGAGACTGAACAGACACGAGCAAATAAGTTTGAAAACAAGCCAACCAGAGGATGTGGAAGCTGTGACATTCTGGGGCTTCTAAGTTCTAAAAATGGATCATTCAAAAAAAAAAATAAACTCAGATTTCTAAGGCTCGTGGGCAGAGAACAGGGCAGACTGCTTCCCCATGCTGACTAATTAATTAAGGGAGGAGGACTTTCAGGGGAGTCTGGGAGGGGGAGGACTCGGGCAGGTACATACACTCCCCAGTACCCATGGTACCCCCGTCCCCCAACATCTACCCACCTCAGATCAAGGGGGCCCTGCTCACCTCATCCCACTCCCCGCTCCCCCTTCTCCACTGCCGCCCCCTCCGTACCTGTTTTCTTTGCCATTTGGCAACAGGGACGGGCGCTCAGCCCCTGGGCGTTCCGTGCAAACGTAGGTGTTCCTGCGGGTCATCATGCTGGGAGGGAGGTTGTTCTGTGAGAGACAGGGCCAGGAGGGGAGTGAGGGCATGAAGGGACACTCCTTACCCCTCACTTTTACCCTCTCTGGCCTCCCTCATTATGAACAAGGAGAGGCCTGTGTGTAAACTGATGGTTGACCCTGGGCTAAAGGAACCAAAGACACGAGGCTCCTGGGCCATCCCAGCAATCCAGGCTGAGTCACAGGAGGCCCCTGGGGCTGGGAGGTTCCAGGGGCAGCCTCGTCCACCTCTCTCCCGCCCCACCACCCCTTGGTAGAGACCAGCAAACTTTTTTTTTTCCCAACAAACTTTTAAAACATATCCATGCTACATGGTGTCTCTGCTTTGCCTTGGCACAGACGGTCTCATCTGCTTGGATATTCCTCCTACCTTCCCCCTGACTCACTCCTCTGTACATCTGAGGTGTCGCTTCATGATCTACCCCCACCCCCAGCTCCAGCCTGAGTCAGGTGCCGCCTCTGGCCTCCCCCAAGCAGCCTTCAGCACTCTGTACTGCAACATCTGTTCACATGTACATTCCTCCCTCACAGAACCGTGAGTTCTCGGAGGACAGAAATATCGTATCGGGATTATGTCGCCTCATAAACTGCACTGGGAAGTGAGCCCTCTTCTCTAATTCAGGCTGTTTGTCGAAGACTGGTATTTTTTATGTTTGGAAGAATTCTGCCAGTTTAGAGCCATCTGGGTCTGGAATTTTCTTTATGGGAAAGTTTTCAATTCTGGAGTCAATCTCCTTAATAAGAATATACGACTGTTCAGGTTTCCTATTTCGTTTTGTTCAGTTTGGCTCACTGTGTCTTTAAAGGCATTTGTCCATTTCAGCTAAGTGGTCAAATCTATTGGCTTAAAACAACAAGAAAGCCCACTACATGGGAGAACATATTTGCCAATGTTATTACTGATAAGGGTTTAATCTCCAACATTTATAGGGAACTCATACAACTCAACAAAAGGAAGATAAACAATCCAATCAAAAAATGGGCAAAGGACCTAAATAGACACCTTTCAAAAGAGGACATTCAGAAAGCCAAGAGACATATGAAAACATGCTCAAAGTCACTAATCATCCGAGAGATGCAAATCAAAACAACAATGAGGTACCATCTCACACCTGTCAGAATGGCTATCATCAACAAATCAACAAACGACAAGTGCTGGAGAGGATGTGGAGAAAAAGGAACACTCGTGCACTGCTGGTGGGAATGCAGACTGGTGCAGCCACTATGGAAGACAGTATGGAGTTTCCTCAAAAAACAAAACATGGAACTCCCATTTGACCCTGTGATCCCACTTCTAGGAATATATCCCAAGAAACCAAAAACACCAATCAGAAAGGATATATGCACCCATATGTTCATAGCAGCACAATTCACCATAGCTAAGATCTGGAAACAGCCTAAGTGCCCATCAGTAGATGAATGGATTAGAAAACTGTGGTACATCTACACGATGGAATACTATGCTGCTGTAAAAAAGAAGGAACTCTTACCATTTGCAACAGCATGGATGGAACTGGAGAGCATTATGCTAAGTGAAATAAGCCAGTCAATGAAGGAAAAATACCACATGATCTCACTCATTCATGGATAATAAAGACCATTACAAACTTTTGAACAATAATAGATACAGAGGCAGAGCTGCCTCAAACTGATTGTCAAACTGCAGTGGGAAGGCCAGAGAGGGTTGGGGGGCAGAAGGGAGGGGAGTAAGAGATCAACCGAAGGACTTGTATGCATGCATATAAACATAACCAATGGACATAAGACACTGGGGGGTAGGGGAGGCCAGGGGATTGTTAAGGGCAGGAAAAAAAGGAGACATATGTAATACTCTTTGTAATACTTTAAGCAATAAAAAAAAAAAAATCTATTGGCTTAAAGTAGTTCCTACTACCTTCTTGCTATCTCTTTGCTACAGCACAGTCCCCTTTTCATCCTGATATTGGCAATTCGTGTTTGCTATCTTTTTTCTCCATCAGCCCTGCTCGGGGTCCAGTGCTGTCACCAACCTTTCTAAGAACCAGCTTTCGGCTCTGTTGATTTTTTCTCTAATGTACATTTGTTTTCCCTTTTATTGACTTCTCTTCTATTATTTCCTTCTTTCTCCTTTCTGGAGGGCTAGTTTGCTGTTCCTTCCCTCCTTCCCTAAGCTGCGGGTTTATTTGAACACTAACAGTAGCTCTCAATGAGCGCTTACTGAGCCAGACACTGTGTGAAGGACTTTATGTACAAGATTCTCATCTCACAAGGACCCAAGTTTTTTAATGAGCTCATTTCACAGGATGGAGTCCTACAGCTTAGAGAGGTAAAGTCACTTGCTCAAGGACACACAGCTCATCAGTGTAATTCAAACTTCGGTCTATATGGCTTCAGAGTCCGGACCACTTTCCTAGTACCTGCCTGCACGCTGGTCTCCCACTGTTGAGGGCGTTTGGTTTCCCCAGCTGCACCCTGCCACTCCAGGAAGCTACAGGAGAAGCCAAGTGCTACACTCCTCAGACTCGTCGGCGGCTCAGGTTCTGGACAGGAACGGGTCCTGTCAACCTTCTCACACATAAAGCCCCGACTTCCGCTCTCACAGGCCAGGTCCTGCGGCCTCTGCTTCAGCAGGGCCCCCACACCATCTTCCAGGTGCTGATGTCACGGGGCCTCTGGCTGAGGGTGAAGCCCTGGAGTCTCGCACTGCAGCCATGACCGTGTGCTCTGGAATTCAACAAGCTGCCGGCAGCCTCAGGGGGGCAGCTCCTGGTGGGTCTGGCCCGCTGACAAGGTGTCATTCCCACAGGTCTAGTCTTCTGCCTGCTTCTCCAGGCCCTCCTACAATTTTATAAGCACCACACCTAGTTCCCTGTATTAAATCCTTCCTGCACGCTGTATGCCTCTTTCGGACACTGAATGCTAATTTACACTTGAGCACCAAGCACAAGATCAGACAAAGAGAGAACGCTCAGCAAATGTTTGTTGAATGAATGAATGAGTGAACGATGTAACAAGGAGTCCTGTGGGTGGTCTGGGGAGCAGGATGGGAAACGCCAAGGTCTGAAAAAATGTGAGCCCAGCGGCATCTGCAGGCCGGGCCTCAGGTGGTCGTGCCCGACCCTGCCCCAGCCCCGGCCACTCACAGGGGTGCTCGTGCTGTCCTTCCGCCGCTCCGGGATTTCTGCTTTGTTGGGGTTGTGGGCACTGCTGACCATCGGGCTGGAGGGGGGCAGCCCTCGGCTCCCGCTGCCCGCAGCACTGCAGCTCGCCTTCCGGCTCGGCAGGCGCTCCTCCTTCAGCTCCGCCTCCCCCGTGCTGGTTGGGCTGCGCTTGGGGTGCAGGGGTGTGGGGGATGGGCCGCCTGGTGGAGGGAGGGGACAGTTAGGGCTGGCATCACCTGGAAAAGCCAGAACCTACACTGGGTGACCCTGGGAACCTCAGCATTCCTCCCTGGGCCATATCTCTGTGTAGGCGACTCTGACAGGGGCTGTCAGATTGACCCAGAAGCTCCAGAGTGACCCGAAGCACGCGGAGGCAGGCGATGTACGGCATCATTCTTTTCTTTTAAGGCCCAGAGACTGGGAACAGCCTAAATACCGCTCAACAGGCAAATCCTATCTAATAAAAGAGTAATATGCAAATTAACCATCACTCCATCACAAAGATGGCGGCACCTAGTCCCCTTAGCCCCACCACTGAAGTGTCCAGGCCTGGTGGCCAGGCAGGTGGCGGGGGAGGGATGAGTGCTGAGGCATCGCTGCTGGAGTGTCCGGGCTTGTCACCTGGCCGGGGGCCACGGGGGCAAGCGGCGAGGCACGATCCGCTCA
>NW_005356575.1:239917-240507 GCF_000412655.1 Myotis brandtii
CTTGCAGGAATCTTCCTGCAACGGGCCTCTAGTAGTTAAATAAATCAAGTCATTCCACACAATGGAATACTATGCAGCCTTTAAGAATGAGAAAGCTCCGCCCAGCTGATGTGGCTCATTGGTTGAGCATCGACCTATGAACCTGGAGGTCACCATTTGATTCAGGTCAGGGCACATGCCTAGGTTGCAGGCTCAGTCCCCAGTAGGGGGCGTACAGGAGGCAGCTGATCAATGATTCTCTCTCACCATTGATGTTTCTACTTCTCTCTCCCTCTCCTTTCCTCTCTGAAATCAATAAAAATAAAAAAAATAAAAAGAATGATTATGTAACAATATAGTGATCTTCAAGACAGACTGCGAAGCAGGCCTACACTGTGCTATCATTTGCACAAAAAAGGAGAAAAGTGCCTATCTATACATATCTACTATATCACCTTGTTCATATATGAATATCTCCAAAGAGCTATCATCTGCATCAAAAGAGGAGAATGTTACCTGTACAGTAAATTAATATGTTAACATAGTATTTATATCTTTGTATGTCCCTTTTCTTTCTCCTTTTCACCTTCTCTCTCTCTCTCTCTCCATAT
>NW_005356575.1:240623-261186 GCF_000412655.1 Myotis brandtii
CATTGATGTTTCTACTTCTCTCTCCCTCTCCTTTCCTCTCTGAAATCAATAAAAATAAAAAAAATAAAAAGAATGATTATGTAACAATATAGTGATCTTCAAGACAGACTGCGAAGCAGGCCTACACTGTGCTATCATTTGCACAAAAAAGGAGAAAAGTGCCTATCTATACATATCTACTATATCACCTTGTTCATATATGAATATCTCCAAAGAGCTATCATCTGCATCAAAAGAGGAAAATGTTACCTGTACAGTAAATTAATATGTTAACATATTTATATCTTTGTATGTCCCTTTTCTTTCTCCTTTTCATCTTCTCTCTCTCTCTCTCTCCATATATATATATAGATAGATAGATACACACACATTTATTCACCCAAGGATATTTTTCCCATTGATTTTTAGAGAGAGTGGAAGGAAGGGGGGGAGAAGGAGAGAGGGGAGAGAGGGAGAGAGAGAGAGAGAGAGAGAGAGAGAGAGAGAGAGAGAGGGAAACACCACTGCAAGAGAGACACGTTGATTGGTTTTTTCCTGCATGTGCCCCAACT
Source organism: Myotis brandtii (assembly GCF_000412655.1). NCBI lineage: Eukaryota > Metazoa > Chordata > Mammalia > Chiroptera > Vespertilionidae > Myotis > Myotis brandtii. The sequence goes on from NW_005356575.1 coordinate 241,175, forward strand.
GGGGCCAGGAATGGAACCTGCAACCCAAGTACATGTCCTTGACCAGGAATCGAACCCAGACCCTTCAGTGCTTGGGACGAGGCTCTAACCACTGAAAAACACTGGCCAGGGCTACCTCATTATCTATATATATAAAAACCTAATATGCAAATAGACCGAACGGTGGAACAACCGAACAACTGGTTGCTATGATGTGCGCTGACCACCAGGGGGCGGGCGCGGAACATGGCGGGTGTCAGCAGCAGGTGGCAGAGCACAGAACATGGCAGGTGTCAGCCACAGCGGGATGGTGGAGCAGGTGAGTAGGGGAGCCAGACCAAGGTAGGGCGCTGGTCGCTGTCATCGGGGCGAGCCTCTGCTGGTTACAGAAAATTCTTTGCTCCCATGTGCCACGGTCCCGCCAGGCGCTTGCACCTACTGCTGGTGCCAGTCCCGCTTGCACCCGCTGCCGGGGCCAGAGCCACCACTCGCACCTGCTGGGGCGCCTGGCGCCAGCCCCTATCACTCGGCACTGTCAATGGGTGCAAGTGGCGGCTGCAGGCCCTGATCACCCCTCAGGGCTTCTCCACCTCCCCCTGCTCCTGAGGGGTGATTGGGGCCAGCAGCTGACTCTTGCGCCTATTGCCGGCAACGGCCCCGCTCGCACCCACTGCCAGTTCCGGAGCTGCCACTTGCACCCACTGCCAGTGCCCGGCGCCGGCCCCGATCTCTTGGTGCCATTAGTGGGTGCAAGTGGCGGCTTCTGGCCCCGATTGTCCCTGAGTGCTTTTCCACCTCCCCCTGCTCCTGAGGGGCTATCAGGGCAGCAGCTGCGCTTGCATCCACTGACAGTGCTGGCCCCACTCACACCCGCTGCTGGCGCTGGCCCCAATTGCTCCATGCCGTCAGTGGGTGCGAGCAGGGCTGGCACCATCAGTGCATGGGAGCGGCAGCGGCAGCAGCTCCCACCGGCAGACAGGGGACTGGGGACCAGGGCCATGGAGGGAGGGGTCGGGCGGGGGCATGGAGGATGGCCTGAGACCCGCCCCTGGGCCTACCACAGCCTTGCAGCCCACAGTTCCTTTCAGGGTGCACGAATTTGTGCACTGGGCCCCTAGTATATTTATAAATAAAACCTCTTCAAAAGAATGTATATAATCCATGTATACTCAAATAAACTCTTGAAAGTTTAAAAAAAAACAAAAAAACAATGTATATAAAACCAGTAACAGTGGCTGCCTCCAAGGAGAATGAATGGGGTGGGGGTGGGGCTCGCAGAAATGTATTGAACGAAAACTATTTTACTGTTTACCCTTTGCATACTACCAAAATTTAAAGCCTGTGACTGTTTTAATTTCAAAAACAAATCTGGCCCCTTAGAACATCTTAGGAATTTATGGTTTCAGAACCAGGGGATTAAACATGTTCTAGAAGTTCAGTCAGAACTGCTAAATCCTCAGGAACCTTAATGGTCACCGTCCAAGGACAGTAATCTCCATGACGACAGACGGGCACCGACAGACACGGGCACTGTCAACGATCCTTTCCCTGAGAACCCTGGGAGCCCAGGTCTCCACGCGGGGCTTTAGGGGGTATAGTGTTGTACCATAGGATGTTGGAGTCACAGCCTCTCTAGCACTTTCTGGGCCAGTCTTGCTATTTAAAGGGGTGGGGGAGCCCTCGCTGGCTTGACTCAGTGGATAGAGTGTCGACCTGCCGACTGAAGGGTCCCCAGCTCGATTCCAGTCAAGGGCACATGCCTGGGTTGTGGGCTCGACCCCCAGTGGGGGGTGTGCAGGAGGCAGCCGATCAATGATTCTCTTTCATCATTGATGTTTCTATCTCCCTCTCCCTGTCCCTCTCCCTTCCTCTCTGAAATCAATAATAAAAATATTTTAAAAACAATAAAAAATAAAGGGGTGGGGGAGCCCTGGCCGGTGTGGCACCGGTTGGGCACCAACCCATGCACCAAAAGGTTACCGATTTGATTCCCAGTGAGGGCACGTGCCTATGTTGTGGGCTCGATCCCTGGTAGGGTGTGTGCAGGAGGCAGCCGACCAGTGTTTCTCCCTCTCTCCCCCTCTCCCTTTCTCTCTCTCTAAAAATCAATAAAAAAACCTTTAAAATAAAATAAAAAAGGGGGCGGTGGGGAAGGAGACCCAGAGGAGGGGAATGGCTGGACCGCCCAGAACCACACTGAGCTCCTGACACTCCTCTCCAGGTACAACTTGAGTTGGTCTCCAAAACCGAGAGGTAAGGAACCGAGGGCCTGGGAAACGATAAGGTGAGGTAAGGAAGAGAGGAAGGAGAAACCCAACGAGCAGAGGAAGCGAGACACGGACAGTGTCTGCTCTGGGTCTGGCTGCTTTTCCGGTCTCTGATCCTGCCCTGAGCCTGGCTGTGCATTCCTGCCCCCAAGGCCCGTGCGATGTCCCTGCATCTCTATAGGCAAGTCCTCTCTTCGAGGTGATGGACTCGAGCGGGTTGTTGCTTGCTACCCGAGAGCCTGACGGTGGGGCGGCCATACTCACAGAAGTCGCTGTGCCTGCGCTGGCGGTGGTAGGTGGAGGAGGAGCTCCGCTGCCCTTTGCTGTGGCTGGTGCCTTTGCCGGAGCTTGTCCCGTTGGTGGTGTCGCTGGGCGCCCGCACCCTTGCCAGGGCCAGTGCTGGGGCGCCCCGGTCCCCGCCCTCCTGCAGGAGGACAGACAATGAGCCTCAGCCCCATGTCCTCTCGGCCCCAGAAGTCCCTCCACCCCAGGCAGCCCGAATCCCAAATGCCCCTGGTGCCTCCTGACCTCAGTCTTCCTGCCCAGCAGGAGGTAGGTGGCGGTCACTTCGTTGTACTTCTGGCTGGTCAAGGCCTCTTTGATTTCTTCCCGAGTGTAGCCCATACCCACCATCACCTCTGAGAGAGGGGGACGGAGAGGAGGCTCAGGCCCTCAGGCCCTTCCTTCCCACATCAGCAATGCCTACTCTTTGGCTGGTCCAGTGCCCACTGTCCCTTCTGCCAGGAGGACTCTGATTTTCCTCGGCAGAACATCCTTTCCCACGCAGATCACTGAGCGGATGCCTGCCTGCTCCAAGCCCCGAGGGCAGGAAGATGACCCAGGCCTGGCCAATCAGAGCATTCCACCCCCAGGGCCAAACTGACTGGTTCAGGGGCGGCCAATGGGCACCAGCCTAGTGCTTTCGGTGGAACTGTAGGAAGTGGCTCTCTTCCTGACGAGGTGCCCAGACCACTAGGCTATGCTGCTGGCAGCTTGCTCCTGGCGGGAGGGCTGCCTGGAAATAAACCTGCCTCTTGGCAGATTCCCAGCTGCCTCTGAGCACCTGGGTCCAGCTGTGTCGAAGGCTGACATCCCGGCCTGTTTAGTTATGTGAATAACGTCACTCTTAGGTTAAACCATATTACATTGCTGGTATTGAGGATTTTTAAGCAAACGGCGACTTCGTATGCTTCGACCTCTTATTATCACCATCATCTGGTTTAAGCCAGAATGGCTTGGGCTTTCTGTGACTTACAACCAGGGAAGCCCTGATTAAGGACCTTCTGACGGTGGCCTGTTTCCTCAGCTGTACACTGGAGGGTTACGGGGTGGCCCCTAAGGGGCTCTTCCAGGGCTAATGCTTTGGGGGTCAAGTGTTCGAAGGTTCTGGGCTGGAGGGATGGGGACCAAAGGAGTGGAGGGTGAGTCACGGGCCAAGGTAGGGACTTGCCCCAAACTCGCAGATTACCGATGGCCGTGCCCCAGCACTCCGGAAGTGCTCCGACATCCCTGTGTGTGTGTGTGTGTGTGTGTTTAATATACTTTTATTGATGTCAGAGAGGAAGGAAGAGAGGGAGAGATAGAAACGCCAATGATGAGAGAGAATCATGGATCGGCTGCTTCCTGCACGCCCCCCACCGGGGATGGAGAGCGCAACCCGGGCATATGGCCTTGACCGAAATCGAACCCGGGACCCTTCAGTCTGCAGGCCAACGCCCTATCCACTGAGCCAAACCAGCTAGGGCCATTCTTTTGTGTTTGAATAGTCAAAGCTAACATACATCAGCACTCAGTACATGCCTGATATAAAGTGCAGTATGTAGATTACACTCCCAGTCAATTAATATTCATAACACCCTGTAGGATAGTTCTATGAATATGCCATTTTACAGACGAGGAAACAGACGCACTGAGAAGGGCAGCCACTTGCCCAGGGCCACAGGGACTGGCGCCAGGCTCCCGCTCTCCCCACTGCCTTGCCAAGTCGCTGAGGCACCAACCGGAGGGGTGGGGCTGGAGGGCTCCTCCCCTGGCCCTGGGGCCCGCGCTCGCTGACCCTCACCGATTCGCTTGGTGTCCCCGAAGTCCTCCTCCGGCTCTGTGTATGGCTTCAACTCCTCACCCTCATAGCCGATATTGATCCATTTGTCTTTCATGATTTGCTGCAGGAATCGGAGCAGGGCAGGGAAGGGGGAAGGCATGTCAGGAGAAGCCCGGAAAAAATATAGGTTCCCACCCCCACGGCCTAGCATCCCAGAAGTGAGGGCTTCCTGAGAGCGAGCACCTCCTCACCCCATTTCCCGGGCCCCCTGCCCCCTGCTGGAGCCTCCAGATGCCACCTCCCGCCCCCACATCATCTGGGTCCCCAGCACGCTGTAATCATCCTAGAAGCTCATTAGCTAATTACTGGCGTGGCAGGGAGTGGGCGAGGCTGCTGGGTCGGGGGGTGCATCAGGATGGGTCTGGGAGCCTTTTCCTGGGCTGCCCGGCTCCCCCCACCTTCCGGCCGAGGACCTTAGCAGGCGGGTGGGGAGAGGACAGGTGCAGGACAAGAAGGCAGCCGGAGGGGTGTGGGGCCGGCTTACCTCCAGAGTACAGCGTTTAGCGGGGTTCAGCACCAAAAATCTGCGCAGGATGCTCTCACAGTCGGTAGACATGTAGAAAGGGACCCGGTACTTCCCCCTGAGGACTCGCTCCCGCAGCTCCTGAGGGGACGGGGTTACTGGGGGAGGGGTCCGCCCGCCTCCCCACCCCTCACACACACACTCATCTCTCACTTCTGTCCCAGTCCCCGGACAGAAGTGACAGGAGCCCCGAGTCCCAGCCCTGAATGAGGCGGGTGAAACCCCACCACTCCCTCCTGACCTCAGTTCCCCATCTGTAAAATGGGAGTATTGTGCCAAATGCAGCAATTTTCAAAAAAATATTACCAGTTTAAAGCTACTAACTTCTCATTCAGAGGAAACCTTACAGAGAAAGTGAATTCTCTAAGCCAGGTGAGAGGGGTGGCAGGTGAGTTAGCCTCTGGGCTCAGTCTCTCTATCTGTAAACAGGGACCCCAGCACCCACTTCAGGGGCCAGGGAGTGAGTGAGTTTATAGCAGTAAGTGCCCAGCACGCGCTAGGCCCCGAGCAGCACTATTTAAATATTAGACGTATACAAGGGAAGGGGGAGGGGACTCCTGCCCACGCCCCTCCATCCCTGTACCTTCCCTCGGACGTGCCTGCCTGCCCTTCTGAAGAGCTCGGAGGCTCTGCAGGTCTCAAAGGATGAGCTCTCATCCGCTGACCTTTAAAAATAATTTTGTTTTGTTTTGTTAATTCTCACCTGAGGATATTTTTTCCCACTGCTTTTCAGAGTGGAAGGGATGGAAGGGGGGGAGAAAGAGAGAGAAACAGATGTGAGAGAGACACATTGACTGGTTGCCTCCTGCACACTCCCCGACTGGGGGTGGTGGGTAGGAAGCGAACCCACAACCCAGGTATGTGCCCCAAACTGGAATTTAGCCCAAGACCCTTTGGTGCATGGGCAGGCGCTCTAACCAGTGAGCAACACTAGCCAGGGCTAAAATTTGTTTCAATTTATTGATTGATTTTAAAGAGAGAGGAAGGGAAAGTGAAACAATTTGTTGTTCCACTTAGTTATGCATTCATTGGTTGATTCTTATATGTACCTTGACTGGGGATCAAACCCACAACCCTGCATATAGGGATGATGCTCTAACCCAGCAGTTCTCAACCTGTGGGTCACGACCCCATTTGGCGGTCGAACGACCCTTTCACAGGGATCGTCTAAGACCATCCTGCGTATCAGATATTTACATTACGATTCATAACAGTAGCAACATTACAGTTACGAAGTAGCAACGAAAATAATTTTATGGTTGGGTCACAACATGAGGAACTGTATTTAAAGGGCCAGAAGGTTGAGAACCACTGGTGTAGTGGGTTAAATAGTGTCCTCCAAAATTCATGTCTACCTGGGACTTCAGGATGGGACTGTATTTGGAAATAGGGTCTTTACAGATATAATTAGTTAAGGAGGTAGAGAGGAAATCATACTGGATTTAGGGTGGGCCCTAAATCCAATGACTGGTATCATATAAAAAGAGAAGGCCATGGCAGATGGAGGCAAAGATTGGACTCATGCTGCCACAAGCCAAAGAACACCAGGGAGCTACCGAAAATTGAAAGAGACCAGGAAGGATCCTCTACTGGAGCCTTCAGAGGGAGCTGGGTCTTGCCCTCACCTTGACTTTGGACCCTGGCCTCCAGAACAACATTTCTACATGAAGCCACCCAGTTTGTGGTATTTTATGGCAGACCTAGGAAACTAACACAGCAACTCAGCTTCCTCATCCATAAAACGGGGTGGACTATGACCTTTTGCCCAAGATGACTGGGAAGTTTAAATGAGACCAGTTATATAAAGCCCTAGACCCGTGCTTGGCACATAATATTCAGTAAAAAATGATCACCCTCACTTTTCATGAGGTTTTTGTCCTGTAAGTAACCTAGAAACAACCTCAGATTTAAATTGTGATCACTTATGTTCTGAGTCTGATTAGTTCAGGAAGTACTTTAAAACTGTTACACTGTTTATCAAAACTGGCTTGAACATCCTGCATTTCCAGTCATTTTATTTTTAAATATGTGGCATTTTTTAAGGACCAATAAAGCTTTCTGCTTCCTACTTGTGATAAGTGTTTGAGAAAATGTTTTCCCTGTAGATTTAAATGGAACTTTTACTCATTTAACTCATTAGTTTTGTCTCAGCAGTTACATTTTGATAGCATTAATTTTGATGAATAGACTAGAGAGGTTACTCCCTGCCCATGGGATGCGGTTCACTCCCTGCGTGCAGGAGGCCGCCAGTCAATGTGAGAGACACATCGATGTTTCTCTCTCCCCGCCTCCTCCCTCCCTCCCTTCCACGGTTTCTGAAAAAGCAATGGAAAACACATCCTCTGGGGAGGATGAACCAAACAAAGAGAAGAGAAAAGATCTCCTGGCTCATGCTCGGGGCACAGAACGCTTATTCTGCGACAGTGAGCCCTCTCCTGCCTCAGCTCAGCGCATGCTCGGTCGCTGTTACAAGCTGGTCCCGCAGTCCTCCCTAGACAGAGCGGGAGACTGACCCTCAGAGAGGCCGCCGCTCAGCTGAGACCACGGTGAAGGGCTCCCTCCCCCTCACCACGCGGCCTCTGCTCTGATGGCCTGTCCTCAGCAAAGACTTCCTGGCCTCCTGACCGTCCTCCAGGGCCACTCTGAGCAGGGCTGGGCGTTTCTGCAGTGAATCCCCACCCGGGTCCAATGGTGAGAACACACGGGCACCCACTGAGGCAGGTTCTGCAAGGTAACCGGCCGGAACTGGACAGCAACGCCACGTGAGGAAGGACAAAAAGAGGCGGAGGAACGGATCCCAGTGGAAGGAGGCTAAAGAGATAGGACCAGAGAACGCCACGCGGGAGCCGGGGCGATGCTGGAGCAGAAAGGGGCTACCAAGGATGTTCCTGGGACGACGGGTGGAATCTGAGCACAGACCCTGGGTGAGAGGCCGGGATGCACCGTCGCTGGATTTGCTGAGAGTGAAGGCGGATGGGAAAGGCCTGGTCTCAGGAGACACCTGCTGTACGTCGCCTTTTAGGGATAAAGGGCATCCTGCCTGCAACTAACTCCCAAACGTTCCATTAATAAGGAGGGTGGCAATGACATGCCGTAAGCACATATGGATACGACGACCGCGGCCAATGCTAGCGACTGGCGCATCTCCTGAAATTTGTTCTCGCCCTGCAACCTTTCTGTAGACGGGCAATGTTTCAGAATAAAAAGTTCAAAGAGAAAAGAAAACCACCGCACTAGAGCTCCCCCCGCCCCATTCCCACCCTTCCCGGCTTCCCCCCTAGCACTGGCCAGCATCTGAAATAATACATCGCGCTTATTTATTCGGTTTTTGGCCTGGCTGTGCTGCTGGAATGTCGGTCCATGAGGGCAGGGTTTTTTTTGTTTTAAGTGCACAATTCAGTGGTTTTTAGTACATTTTGAGTTGTGCAATCATCACCACAATCTATTTTAGACCATTTGATCACCCCGAGAGAAACCCTGTTCTCCAACTTCCCCATCCTCCCCTAGCCTTAGGCAAACGCCAATCTGCTTTCTGTCTTGATGGACATTTCATAAGAGCGGAATCATACAACGCGTGGACTTTTGTGACTGGCTCGTCCCACTCGGCGTGTGTGCAGGGACGGCCCCTGGTGTGGCACGTGAGAAGGCGGCGGCTCCTGCCTCTCTTGTCCACACAGTATCTGCAACACCCAAAGCAGCCTGACCCAGGGACGATGGGCAATAAAAATGGACTGAGCGAGCCAGGATTTGAACCCCAGCCCGCCAGCCGCAAAGGCCCCGCCCTGAACCCCGACACAGCACAGTCCATCTGGGATGGCTCTGCCTGACCCCACACTGTCACATGACCTCAGGCCAGCCCGCCCCTCTGCACGGGAGCTGTGTTGGGACGAGGCCCAGAGAGCTCCTCCCAGGAGAGTAAGACCCCGCGCCAGCCCTGCCCAGCACCTTGAGGTTGTGCCCGTCGAAGGGCAGGGAGCCGCTGACGAGGGTGTACAGGATGACGCCCAGGCTCCAGATGTCCACCTCCGGCCCGTCGTACTTCTTGCCCTGGAACAGCTCCGGGGCGGCGTACGGGGGGCTCCCGCAGAACGTGTCCAGCTTCGAGCCCAGCGTGAACTCGTTGCTGAAGCCAAAGTCGGCGATCTTGATGTTGGCCTCGGCGTCCAGCAAGAGGTTCTCGGCCTGGGAGGGAAGGGGAGGGCCGAGGGTGGACGCGTGCGGTGGACAGGAGCACGGGCGCCGGAGCTGGCCCGCCCAGACTGACTGCGGCCTGGCCCCGACTCCCTGTGTGACCCTGGGCAGCGACTGACCTCTCTGCGCCTTGGTTTCCTCCTCCATAGAATGGGGGTAATCACAGTCCCTACTTCAGAGAATCGAGTGAATCTGCATAAAAGGCCTAGGACAGTGGTCGGCAAACTGCGGCTCGCGAGCCACATGCGGCTCTTTGGCCCCTTGAGTGTGGCTCTTCCACAAAATACCACGTGCAGGCGCGCACGTACAGTGCGACTGAAAACGATATTCTGCACCCGTTAAGTGCCATGTAAATTTAGCTATTATTGCCCACGTGGTCTGCGGAGCTGGGGGTCCTCAGGCCCGCGCCTGCCCTTCTCTGAGCCTCAGTTTACCCAGCAGAAACTAAGATGAGACTGACTATTTAAGACCCATAAAAATGAAAACAACCATTTTATCTAATACTCATTACACACCCACTACACACCAGGGGCTGTGGACTATCATTTATTTTATGAGTGGCTGCATGGCACCGGGTTAAAGAGGACAGATTCTGGGAGGACCTCGGCATCAAATGCCATCTCCGCCACCCACGCTCGGTGTCTGGGAGGGGAGCAGAGGGCCGAGGGTGGACGCGTGCGGTGGACAGGAGCACGGGCGCCAGACTCGGGTGGGTTGCCAGACTTCTGTGCCTCCGTTCCCCCGGGTAAGCTGAGGATGCCGCAGCACCTGCCTCAGAGGCGGTTGCGGGGTGAGGCATACAGCACCCACCACAGTGTACGGGACACAGTCGGCACTCACACATCTTTCGTACAGTTAAGAGGTTTGGTCTGGCTTTGGCGGCACGTGTTCCTGTAATCGCCATTTCACAGTCGAGGAAACGGAGGCTCAGGGAGACGCCTCGTGTCCGCAGCAAGACAGCGGCAGCGCTGGCATCCAAGAGGCCTGGCCGCCCGCAGCCGAGCGCGGAAGGAGCCTCGGCACCTGCCTCTCCCGGCTTTGTGACTAAACCCAGCGCACAACACCCACCGTCAGCGTGGCCCGTCCCAACACGGCCCTGCCCGGGCCCAGGCCTCCCTCCCTCCTGCTTCCCCACCTCTGACCCAACGGGAGGATAAACCCACAAACCCACTTCTCAGAGAGCCTTCAAACCCCCACCCAGCTCTGAGGTGGCACTGCCCTTTGTGGCGTGTGAAGCTCCGCAGTCCAGCCCCTGGTCTGGGCTGGGCGGTCCCTCTGGTGCACTCATCAGGTCCTGAAATCCAATTGTTAGCCACTTCCAGGACCCTCCACCAGGGGGCGCGCCTCCTCCAGGCTGATCTTCACCATCATCGTTACCCTCACAGGGCACCTTAGAGGTGGCTTTCTCAGAGGGTAAGGGGGGTACTTCAGGGCAGCACAGGGAGAAGGGGCTTTTAGGAACTTCTCCAGCCATTTGACAGTGGAATTTTATGTTTTTTGAATCTAATAATAATTTTAAAAGTTGGGCTTGTATTTTGTACATCTTTTCTCATTTCATTTATTGTACTTTACAAAAGTACCTGTCCGCACCGGATAGGGAAACAAAGCTGGCCCCTTCTGAAGAACCTTGAGAAGCCCTCCCTTAAGCACAGGGTCTGGCACATAGCAGGTGCTCAAGGAATCAGGCAAGCCGACTCTATTCGAGCCACACAAACGTTTATCTCTGGTCTAAGAGGAGAAGTCCTGAGATGTGGGGTTCTCTCGGGTGGGAGGTGTGGAACAGGGACCCCAGAACCCGAGCTACAAGGGGCTGCTCCTACTCGGCCACTGAGTCCCCTCCCCGCCGGGCACTAGCCGTGAGGGTTCTCGTGCAACTTCCTTCTCGAGCCCAAAGATGCCCGGGAGATGAGACCTGGAGGCAGGGTGACTGTCGGGCTTTGAAATCTCAGTTCTCAAAGATTCCCGAATGTTCTAAAGTCTGACAGCCAAGGCTGAGTGAGGACTCTCTCTCGCCCAGTGTCCTTGTCGCCCAGTGTCTTGTCTGGGACACACGTAACCTCGGCGTCGAGGACACTCTGTTTCTTCCTCTTTGTTTGTTCCTCCTGACCCCACCCCTGACTCGCTCCCCGCTCTGCTGGCCTTGCTTTTGCCACGAAAGGCTTGGGACGAAGGCCAGGGGCCCTGGGTGCTGAGGGAGGAGCCTGTGGAGAAAAGGTGGCCTGGAAGAGGGTACAGGCGAAGCCCGGGGGGCCGGAGGTGGCTGAGCTGGGAGCTGGTGGTGGGGAGGGGGCTCACCTTCAGGTCCCTGTGGACAATGTTTTTCTGGTGACAGTAGTGCACAGCCGATACAATCTGGGGGAGAGGAGGGAAGGTCAGTTACCTGAGGCCCTCCAGCCCCCAGCTTCCCTCAGGGACCCCGTGAGCCCACTCACACCGAGGCTCTGGACCCAGGCCTCCCCGAGGCCCAGGCTGATGCAGCACTTGCATATCCCATCGCCCTGACACAGTCACGGCGGGAAACGCTGCGGGACCTGCAGACACACACCGCCCCTCGGGCACCCAGCCCTCACCCGCAGATATCAGGACACCCTCCCGGCAGCGACCTCAGAGCAGCACACGGGGGACTAGCCCTGCCTGACTTCCACGTCTGAACACATGCATGAGGAAGGGGCACACCTGCAGATGGACCCGTGGCCCCACACACCAGGGCTGAAGCCCCCCACGTCTCAGGCAGCTGTGTCAGGACTGCTGGACAGTCACGGGCTGACACCCGCACTCAGATCCCTGTACCCATCAAACGTACACCTGCTAAGCACTTGGCTGCCGGGCACCCTCACATCTGTATTCCCTCTTACCCACACACTTGGGCACCCTCGCACCTGCGTATCTTTTCCCAGCACCCCGACATCCTCACACCTGCATGCCCTCTTACTTACATCCCATTGCCACATACACCCCATTGCCACATACCTGGACAGCAGCACCTTCTTATCTACCTGTACGTCCTTCCACCATACACTCTTGTTCACCAACCTATATACCCACACCTGGCCCCCCTCACCCATACACTCAGGCTGCACGCACTTTCCCCCGCACATCGACACACTTACAAACCTGGGCACCCACATACCTAGTTCTCACACATCTTCAAATCCACACTCCTCCACTCACACCTCGGCACCCTGGCACCTCCAGGTCCCTTTAGCCACACTTCCACACCCTGGGCACACCCTCGCACCCACATTCCTGACACCTGCACAGCTGGCACCGTCCTGCCTGACTCTCTCACCCACTGAACTGGGCACCTGCACAGCTACATCTGGATATCTTCACACCTGGGCATCTGCACACCCATGGACACCCAACTCTCTACCTTCACCCCCACCCCCGCCGTCATTGGACAATCCAGATCCACGCCCAGCAATCAGACTCTCGTCCCCAGGGACCCCACCCAGCCCCACCCACAGCCGTAACCCCAACCTGTCGGAACTTGGCTCGAGCTTCCTTCTCCTTCATGCGGCCATGTGACACGAGGTAGTCGAATACTTCTCCTGCAGGGCAGAGGCCGAGGGGGTGAGGGTGGGGTGTGGAGGGGGCGCAGCGAGCAGGGTGGGGCGGGGAGGGGCCTCACCAGCACTTGCATATTCCATCACCAGGTACAGCGTCTTCTCGGTCTCGATCACTTCGAAGAGTTTCACTGCAATGGCGGGGGGCGGGGCGGGTTATGCAGGAAGAGACCCCGCCACCCACCACATCGTAACTGTGTGGATGGCTGAGCCATGACACCCTCACTCAAGAACACTCAGTGGCTCCCTACTGATGGCAAGACTTTCCTCTCCTCAGCCCCACGTTACACCTCTTATATATTCTCTCTCACAAATGTCAGCTCAGCTCCATGCAGCCAGGGATTTGTGCCTGTTTTCTCCACCGCTGTATCCCCAGCATTGGCACATAGTGGCCACCCGATCAATATTTACCGAGTGAAAAAACAAAGGATGAGTAAGTGGTGCGGCCACATCCAGGCCAGGCTTCTCTCGGTAACGAGCCCTCTCTCTCTCCCTTGCCTAATGACAATGACAATGGTTGCTACTGATGACAACAATCAGACCAGCTCCCACAGCTTAACGCTGAGCTGAGTGTTTCGCATGCACAATCTTATCCAATCCTCACAACGACCTTGAGAAGGCCCCACATCACACCCCCCGCAGAGGAGGAAACTGATGCTCGGAGAGGTTAAGTGACTTGGCCAAGGCCACAGAGCCTGTGAGCAGGGACAGCGCTGTGAGAAAACAGGTCTTTCTAACGACTGTAACTGCCAATCCCGCAGTGCCTCAACTCTCCCCGTGCCCTGGTGCCCTGCTGGGCAGCCTCGGAGCCCACGCCCTGCCCTCCTCACCGATGTTGGGGTGGTTTAGGCCCTTCATGATACGAACTTCTCGGAACAGCTGGAAGAAAGGGGAAAGAGGAGGGTGGGTGGTCTTGAGGACCCTCTTCCCAACCCTACCCCCACGCTGCTCCCTCTCCCTGGGCCTCACCTTCTGCAGGCTGCTGGGGTTCAGCTGGGTTTTGTCGATGATTTTGATGGCAACCTGGAGGTGAAAGAAAGGGGGGAAGGTCAAGGTACCCCAACTCAAGATCACCTGGGATGGCCTTCCTTTACCCCCTCTCACAGAAAAACCTCAGCCTGGGCCATTCCTAGTGGATAGGGAGCCGGGTCTCAGGACCTTTGCACATGCTGTTCCCACCGTGTCCAGTGCTACCCTTACTTTTATAGGGAAATAGTCCCTATTCTGCAGTGAGGCCTGGATGGGGCTGCTCCAGGGGCCTGTGTGAGTGTGTGACCGAGACCTTAAGGGGGACCTTTGTGAGGGCATCTCAGAACATTCATCCCCCCCATCTTTGTTTTAGATGCACAAACTGGGGGCCAATAAACAATAACTGAAGCTAACCTCACCGACCAGTCACACGTGCGTTACAAATGATAACTCTTCCAATCCTCACAGAACCCCTGTGAGAGGAGTGCTAGAATGACCCCCACTTTACAAACGGGGAAACTGAGGCACAGAGCTGTTCAGTCACTTGGCCAAGGCTATGCGGCGAGGAAGTCTGCAGGCTGGGATCTGAACTTCCGTAGCCTGACAGAGTCTACCTCTTAAACACTTAAAACTACATGTGCACATTTTTAGTTTTAAAAGAACTCTGAGGTGGTCATCACGTGGGGGGATCAGACTGCTATTGAACTCTCCTTATATTTATCTCGTAGCTGAGATTTTATTTTGAATTTCACCTGGGATAGAGCACCGTAAGTTTTGCCATAGTGAGGGCCCTGTCAGTCTTAATCCAGCTTTAAGTCTATAGCTTTTACAAAGGGTTTTGGGGCCACCCCAGGCCCCCTGGATTACGAGTCTTCCCCTGGGAGGCCCTGTTCCCTTAGATGCCGGTCCTCTCTGAAACCCCTGGAATCATGTTCAAGATCCACACGAGGGAACGGCCTGTTCTTTGTGGGGGAGAGGGTCCCTGGCTGTCCTCACATTCTCACGAGTGCGTTTCTAATTTGTCAAACATTTTGTACGCCGATACTGAGACGATCATATGGTTTCTCTCCTTGAATCTGTGGATGTGGCGAAATACATGAATAAATTGTGAATCTGCAAAGAACTGTGCATTCCCGGCTAAACCCAGCTTTGCCATCACACGGCTTTCTGACTGCTGGACCTCTGTTCACACGTGAGGCTGACATTGACTTCTCAGCTGCTTTTGCGATGGTTGCTGAACTCGCACTGAACACCCGTTGGCAGTGGAACCTCTTTCTTTAGTCTCCGGAAGGACCGGCATAAAATGGGCACGTCTGGTACAATTTGCCCATAAAACCACTGGGGCCTGGTGTCTTTCGTGTGTGCAGCATAGACAGCGAAAGGGCAGGAGAGGGCTCGTCCGAGGCGGGAGAAATCACGCCCGTCGTTTGCTTAAAATGGAAGGCGGTGCGGAGGAGTCCTGAACCCACCCACCACCTTTTCTCCTGCTGAGTGTGAGTTGGAGGCCTCATATCTAGGTTCCCCGTCTGCCTGGGCCCTTTCTGCAGCAGTGTTGCCACCCGCAGGGCGTAGGGGGAGGAAGGGAGAGTGTGTACTTGAGAACTCCAATGAACCTTGTGTTCTCAAGATCACTGGGAGACCTGCTGGAGTCCAAGTCCACTATGAAAACAGGGCGGTGCCCAGGCTCACACACAAAGGCCACACAAATTATTAGAAACACCACGCACAGCTCTGCCCGTGAGCTGCGATTGCTGACCGTCTCAGGGATGCCTGAGATGGGTTCTCTTCTCCTACTTGGGCTGCTCTGGAAAAATCTGAGATGTTCTGATCTGTCCTAAGGAGAGGCAGAGACTCACCTGAGGTCACAGAGGAAAACGGGGGCCAAGCCCACCGCGCCCCACCGCCCACCAAGCGCAGGTGCTGCAGGCCTCCTGCCCAGCCCCGCCCGTCCCCTCACCGGCCGGTGAGGATGTGCCGGGCCAGCTTGACTTTGGCAAAGTTGCCCTTCCCGATGGTCCTCAGCAGGCGGTAGTTGCCCACGTGGGGCTGTTCCTCGGGGCAGGAGGCGATGGAGTTCCGGCAGCGGGCACCCAGGGATCGGCTGGACCAGGATGGCCCCTTGTCCGAGGAGCGGCTACTGCCCAAGGTGCCATGCTGGGTGGGGGAGACGGAGCGTGAGCCGCGGGCAGCGCCCGTCCAATCCGCCTTCAGCGGAGCCAGCGCTGGGGTGGTTAACTCCAGCCACGGCCGCTTCCCGGGCCCAGGCCGGAGATAAGCAAGATGCCTTTGGGTCTCCCCTCTCTCTCTACAAAAGGACACCTCCAAGAACAAAGACGCTGGGCACCCGCCAACTCTGCAGCATCCAGGTTCCCAGACACCAGGCCTCTTCTTCAGCCCTCCCTGTAGTCAGTCTACCCACAACTTCCCTGCTACCGGGACCTCCACCAGCTCTACAGTATTTTATTCCAAATGCTGCAGCCCTCAGCCCCAATCAACGTTGACCTCAACCTGGTCTCAACACTCCACCCCGACCCTCACTGCCTCCAACATTCTGTTTTCTCCATCCCTGTCCCCATGCCAGCCCCCAAATTCGATTCCAAACCCAAGTGCCAATACTATATTTTGTTCCCAGTTTAGTTCCCCTAACAATTTCTTCTGATCTCAAATTCAAGGCCAAACACGGTCACCAAGTGTCTTTCATTCTGCCCTGACATCATTCTAGCCCCACTGTAACATTCCTTAAACATATTCTTGTTCCCTCCCTCACCGCCCGCCCCCCCGCCCCCTCCCCCAGCACTGTGGCTCCCTTCGAGCCCTGGCCGCTGCCTCCCCCGCCATCGCTCCTATCTGTCCCCGACACTCTGTTCCGGCCGTCCTGTCTCTCCCCTGCAGGTCACCTGCGTGCCCAGGCTGCCCTGTCCTGATTGTGAGCCCCAGGGACAGTGCCTCCCTTTCAGGGCTGGGGCCCAGGGTGTAGGCGACAGAGGCAGCCACAGGCCCCAGCCAGGCCGGCTCTGCTCGGACCCTGTGCCCTGCTCAGAAAGCTGAGGAAGAGAGAAGGACAGGTAGGCGACGAGATGAGGGCCCGGGGCTGCTCCTTGAAGGACATCTGCCAGGCCACTTAGCAGTGATGATGACCAGTATTTAATGAATGCTGGCCATTAATGCATCATCACCCCCATTTTACACGGGGGGAAACTGAGGCCCAGAGCCTGGATCCGAGCCCAGACAGTTCCCCCAGAGTTGTTCTTCCCCATCACCAAAACCATGTCTCACACGGCCACACTGTTTTTATTAAGCAGCTTTTCCTAGGGGCCAAGTCCTGGGCCAACACACACCTCATCTACATTTAATTCCCAGAGCCCGGGAGAGAGGCACCTGCATCCTCTTATTCCAGAGGAGAAACTGAGGCTTGGGGAGAGACGGGGCCTTGTCAAGGTCACACAAGAAGCAGGAATCGAATGTTCCCCACACGGGGCAGAAAGAACCACCCCGCTGAAGCCCTGGCCTCCAATGTGGGTCCAATTAGGATCAGCGTTCTGCAGAAAGGGACCCCAAGGCTGAGACAGGATCAGTACCCTGCCCAAGGTCACAGGGCAGGCGGAGCAGAGCACCTGGGATTCAAACCGGGGCCTGCAGACTCCTGGGTGCTGAGCTCTTTCCCACATCCCACTGGGCTGCTCACCACCCCGGCCTCCTCTGGGGGGAGGCAGGAAGGAAAGTGGAGATCCCGGCTGATAAGGCCCCGGATCCCCACCGAGATAACAGCTGGGAGAAGAATCCCCATCAGGTGGCACCAGGGGAGCCAACTGGGTGTGGGCTGGCACCCCACTGAAGGCAGTGCAGCCGAGGGACCCCTGCAAGGGGCAGCTGGGGCAGTGGGTGACAAAGCCCCCAGGGGCCGGGGGCGGGAGCTAAAACTGGCTGGCACCACCAGCTGGCCCAGCTCCCTCCCGCCGGCTGGCGCCCCAACACCGGGGCCTGTTGCTAGGGAACCTCGAGAGAGGCTGGGGGGGAGGGCCTGGGACTTGGGGTGGGGTAGCATGACCCCACATGGCCATCAACATGGTGAACACGTGGCAGGAGAGGGCACTGCAACCTCAGATTCCAGAGGGAGAGACGTGACCCCGGCCAGGACTGACAAGAAGGCCTTACACACTAGAGAGGAGAAGGGGACTAGATCTCCCCAGATCCCCACTAGGCACAGATCTCAACAATGAAACGAGGAAGTACTCAGGTGAGCCCCATTTTACAGATGACTAAACTGAGGTTCAGAGAGGTGAGGGCACTTGCCTGCGGTCACACAGTTAGGGAGGGATAGAAACTAGATTTGAACCCATGCTCATCTGAATAATCAAAGTAATAATAATGATTAATAACAGCAGCTATGTGCTTGACCTTGTCTGTTTTATTCACATAATCTCCTTGGCTCCTTAAAACATCTCTAACAGGGAGGTGCTATCATCAACCCCATATAGAGATAAAGAAACTAAGGCTTGCCCTAGCCGGTTTGGCTCAGTGGATAGAGCATCGGCCTGAGGACTGCAGGGTCCTGGGTTCAATACCGATCAAGGGCACATGCCTGGGTTGTGGGCTCGATCCCCAGTAGGGGGCATGCAGGAGGCAGCCGACCATTGATTCTCTCTCATCATTGATGTTTCTATCTCTTTCCCTCTCCCTTCCTCTCTAAAATCAATAAAAATATATTTAAAAAAATAAAAGTAACTAAGGCTTAGCCCTTGCCAGGTAGGTAGTTCAGTTGGTTAGAGTGTTGTCCTGATATGCCAGGGTTGTAGGTTCGATCCCCGGTCAGGATGCATTCACTTGCAACCAATGAATGCAAAAATAAGTGGGACAACAAATAGGTGTTTCTCTTTAAAATCAATGAATAAAAATTTAAAAAATATGTAAATAACAGAAACAGGCTCTGAGCAGGGAGTGGATCTGTAGGCTCACGAACCACGATGACAGCGCTGGGTTGAGAATCCACGGCCATCTGACTCATCCCCACAGTCACAATAGTGTGAGCACGTGCGGAGCGCGTCCTGTGTGCCGGGCTCTACCCGGATCAGCCCGAGTAATCCTCTGACTCAAGGGATCACCCCCACTTCCCAGGGCAGGCAACTGAGTCTCCGAAAGGGAGAACCAGGAGCCTGAGGACACAGGCACACCAGCAGGCAGGGCCAGCACTTGAACCCAGCCAGGCCTGTGGGCCCCCTGGCACTTTTTGTAGTGACTGGAGGTGGGGTGAGGGGGGGCTAGGGGTACCTCATTGGAGACTCCAAATCAGAGTCTGGCCTATGGTATGATGGGTGGCAGGGGTGGCGGCGATCTCTATGAGGGAGGGTCCTGCAAGGAGAAGGAGCAGAGAAAACCTCTCTGGTGGGGATCAGGAATGAGAGGGGCTGGGGGGAGCAGGGACCTGTCAGAAGGCTGGGGGGGGCGGGGGGGGGAACGGGACAATAACCCAGCTGGGAGAGTCTGGCATTGGTTGGTGGGAGGGTCTTCAGAAGCACCGAGGGCGATCAGAAGCCAGGGGAGTGGGGAGGAGGGTCTCTCCCGGATGGCTCTGGGCTGTGGTCTAGGGACAGGGGGCCTGGGGATGATAGGAAGGGTGCAGGCCGTGGGGCGGTGGCAGGGAGGGGCCGAGGGGCCCTGGGCCAGGGGCCTGCGTTGAGGAAGCTCCTGGAAGCCAAAGAAGGGGTTCTGTAGGAGGAGCCTTTGGAAAGGTCTGGGGTCTGCAAGTCCTGGGCAAGGGGAGCCCAGAGGGAAAAAGGCTGGGCCTGTGGGGGTGAAGGGGCCTAGAAACTGGAGGGGAACGGCTTCCGGAAGACAAGACCAGAGAGCTGGGAGCCAGGGCAAGGCCAGAGGCTTGGAGCCCAGGAGTCTTCTGGAAGGAGGGCCCGGGGTCAGGCCGTGCGAGCTGGGGAAGACCTCCAAAGCTGGGAGAGGGTTTTTCTGCGAGGGAGCGGCCCTGAGGCACGAGAGGGTTCGAGGCCTGGAGATCTGGGGAAGAGATGGTGCCCTGCAGGAAGGGCCTGGAAGAAGCGGGGACCCAGGGGTTGGGGGACCCAGGGGTTGGGAGCAGTTGGCATAGGGAGGGTGAGGCCTGGAAACCCCGGGCTGGGCTGGGGGCCTGGAAGTTGGAGGCCAGAGGGTCCGGGAGCTCTGGGGGGGCCCGGGTGCTGGGAACCCAGGGGCAGGGCCGCCTGGAAGATGGGCCCCGGCCTGGGCGTGGGGAGACCTTGAACGAGCTGGGAAGCGCCCTGGGCCCAGGAAAGGTGGGAACCGGCTTCCTGCGAGGGGTGCCCACGGGAGCAGGAAAGGCGGAGGGCAGGGAAGGAGAGGAGGGGGGCTCCTGGGGAGCCCGGGACGCAGATCCGGCCGGAAAGGCCGGAGCCAGAGGCAGGACCGGG
>NW_005356575.1:266775-267780 GCF_000412655.1 Myotis brandtii
GGGGGGGGCGGGGGGGGAACGGGACAATAACCCAGCTGGGAGAGTCTGGCATTGGTTGGTGGGAGGGTCTTCAGAAGCACCGAGGGCGATCAGAAGCCAGGGGAGTGGGGAGGAGGGTCTCTCCCGGATGGCTCTGGGCTGTGGTCTAGGGACAGGGGGCCTGGGGATGATAGGAAGGGTGCAGGCCGTGGGGCGGTGGCAGGGAGGGGCCGAGGGGCCCTGGGCCAGGGGCCTGCGTTGAGGAAGCTCCTGGAAGCCAAAGAAGGGGTTCTGTAGGAGGAGCCTTTGGAAAGGTCTGGGGTCTGCAAGTCCTGGGCAAGGGGAGCCCAGAGGGAAAAAGGCTGGGCCTGTGGGGGTGAAGGGGCCTAGAAACTGGAGGGGAACGGCTTCCGGAAGACAAGACCAGAGAGCTGGGAGCCAGGGCAAGGCCAGAGGCTTGGAGCCCAGGAGTCTTCTGGAAGGAGGGCCCGGGGTCAGGCCGTGCGAGCTGGGGAAGACCTCCAAAGCTGGGAGAGGGTTTTTCTGCGAGGGAGCGGCCCTGAGGCACGAGAGGGTTCGAGGCCTGGAGATCTGGGGAAGAGATGGTGCCCTGCAGGAAGGGCCTGGAAGAAGCGGGGACCCAGGGGTTGGGGGACCCAGGGGTTGGGAGCAGTTGGCATAGGGAGGGTGAGGCCTGGAAACCCCGGGCTGGGCTGGGGGCCTGGAAGTTGGAGGCCAAGGCTTCCAGCGAGAGGAAGAGGCCAGAGGGTCCGGGAGCTCTGGGGGGGCCCGGGTGCTGGGAACCCAGGGGCAGGGCCGCCTGGAAGATGGGCCCCGGCCTGGGCGTGGGGAGACCTTGAACGAGCTGGGAAGCGCCCTGGGCCCAGGAAAGGTGGGAACCGGCTTCCTGCGAGGGGTGCCCACGGGAGCAGGAAAGGCGGAGGGCAGGGAAGGAGAGGAGGGGGGCTCCTGGGGAGCCCGGGACGCAGATCCGGCCGGAAAGGCCGGAGCCAGAGGCAGGACCGG
>NW_005356575.1:268484-271028 GCF_000412655.1 Myotis brandtii
TGAGCGCGTCGGCGGGGAGCGTGTTCTCACAGGCGAGGAGCGACTCACCGGAAGAGAAGGGGAGAGAAACGCCCGGGCTGGGCGCCAGGGACGCGGAGGAAGACTCGGGGAGACGCAGAAAGAGACAAAAAGAGGAAGAAAGAGGGAGCCTCGTAGGGAAAGAGAGGCACAAAGAGAGACGCAAAGAGGCACAAAGACTGAGACCCACCCCCGGGGGCAGGGAGAGACGGGAGACAAAGAGATGCGCAGAGACGCGAATGGAGAGAAAGAGGAGAGGCAGGAGCCCCCGGAGGCAGGAGCCGGGCAGATGGCACCGTCCGCCTTCCCCTCCCGCCATGGGTCCTGGGCCCCGGGAAGCTCTCGGGGACCTGGGGCCGCCGGGGCGCGGGGAGATGGAGTCCTGGGCGGAGCCACTGCGGGGAGTGCGCTCCCACCTCCCGGAGAGCTCCCGGCCGCAGGGCTGTGGGGCAGCGTCCTCCCCTCCGCACTCCAGCCGGGGTCTGGGGACTCTCTCTGTCCTTCAAGGGCAGGCATTTGCCTTTTCAGCCTCGGTTTCCCGTCTATAAAGCGAGCGGGAGGGAGGGTCCGCATGCTGCCTTCCTGGCAGGGCGGAGGCAGGAGCAGGGGAACCGCAAGCTCAGACGCTCTCCTGAAGGATGAGCTGAAACCACAGAGGCCAGGGCTGCACTGAGGGCACCCGGTGCTGTGAGGACCAGCCATGACCTCTAGACCAGAATGGGAGGAAAGAAAAGAGGGGCAGCCACAGTCCCGGCCCCACAATCACACGGCCCTTGGTTGGAGGCCCTGCCCTGCCCCTGCCCCTATCTAACCTTCTTCTTCTTCTTTTTTTAAAATGTATTTCCTTATTGATTTCAGAGAGGAAGGGAAAGGGAGAGAGAGATAGAACATCAGTGATGAGAGAGAATCATCAATTGGCTGCCTCCTGCACGCCTCCAGCACGCCCCCCACTGGGGATTGAGCCCGAAACCCGGTCATGTGCCCCTGGCCGGAATCGAACCTGGAACCCTTCAGTCCGCAGGCCAATGCTCTATCCACTGAGCCAAACCGGCCAGGGCTAACCTTTTTGAACTTCAGTTTTCCTTTCTCAAGAATGGGTGTGATGATAACCGCGATATGATGGAGCTGGCTCAAGCGAGCTGATTGTTAAAGTCTCAGGAATTTTGGAACTGGTTGTTAAATAGTCATCATTAAAAATCAAATTGTGCAAACCTACAATTAAATACGTTATATTTAAAACAAAGGTAATAAATATTCATCACACCCTAATCATTTTGCTATCATCTGTGATCCTGAGGTCATTACATCTGCATAGGGAAAGTGCTGGATAATGAACTACTGAGCATCTTGTCCCCACCAACAAATAAACACTTTCAGTTATGGCACCTTGAAATCAGCCATGGTGGGAACATTTACACCATGGAAATTGGCAAATGCTACAAATTGAGACTCCCTACCACCACCCCTAAGAGCTGCTTGTTAAACATTTACCAGCCTATCCCTGGTGGATACTATCAGCTACATGGACTCACAGAGGCTTCCTCTGTGGCAGGCTCTGAGGGCTTTATCCTTTCTGCACCCCGTGGGGTTGAACCGTCATTATGAACCCCACTTACAGATGAGGAAATGAAGGCCCCAAGGAGAAAAATCAGATGCTCATCACACAGCTGGTCAGCTGCAGGGCTGGGACTTGAACCCAAGCGCCTCCAAACTCCAGAACTTGGGCTCTTAACCACTATGGTTACTGTCCTTGAATAACAATATTGCAGCCTCCGTCTGCAATAAATTAATGAGCCTATAAAAGTAAAGTGCTTCCCGTGGGAACCGAATAGACCTTCATAAGTGGGCGACATTACTATTATTATTCAGCAAATGGGGCCCAAGGAGTCTCAGGGATGGTGGGAGGTGGAGAGGGAAGAGTTCAGGGTTGTTTAGAAGATTTGAGATCACAAGGGCTCTGCTCAGTGAGGAGTGGGGACTTGGGAATGGGTTGGGGGAGCTGAGTCACCCCTAATCCCTTCCCAAACCTGGCACAGAGCTGCAGTTCTTCCGTGCACCACACGGGGGCAGAAGATCACCTTCCTTCCTACACATGTAAGTCCCACCCTGGCTCCTCACCCGAGGATATTTTCCCATTGATTTTTAGAGAGATTGGAAGAGAGAGGGGGGCGGAAAATGTATCTGGAATTAGATTGTGGTGATAGTTGTCATAACTTTGAGAATATACTAAAAACCACTGAATTGTACACTTTAGAAGTTGAATTTTATGGCATGTGAATTATATCAATAAAAATTAAATCTGAAAAAGTGAGAGGGAGGTCTCACAGTGATCACAGCCCCTAACAGGCCATTTGGTCCCAGCCTGGGCCTCCCTCCGCAGGCATGGCTCAGTGGTTGAGCATCGACCTCTGAACCAGGAGGTCAAGGTTTGATTCCTGATCAGGGCACGTGTCGGGGTTATGGGCTCAACCCCCAGCAGGGGGCATGCCGGAGGCAGCCGATCAATGATTCGCTCTCATCATTGAT
>NW_005356575.1:271040-277718 GCF_000412655.1 Myotis brandtii
TATGGAAATAGTATATATATATATTCCATACTCAATGTGGAAAAGATAGAAACAATACAGGACAAAGCATTTTTTTTTAAAAAAAAGCTCCTACCCCAACGCCCACTGTCTGGCAAACCCAGTTGGACAGAAGCCTGCAGACTTTGGACTCTGAATGCCTGGCCTGCTTCTCCCAGCCGCTTGTCCATGGAGCCCTCGGGGCTGGGGCTGGAGAGGAGCAGAGACCCTGAGCTCAGCTCCTGACCATAATGCTGATCCCAACCCCAATTTTGCCTGGGCAAGTGCTCACCCATCCCAGCCCAACAAAAGGCCACCTAAGCCTAAAACCCAGCCTTAAAAGTACCCCTAATCCTGCATCTAACTTCACCCAACCCCCAATTCATCCCCAACCCCCACTGCACCTGCCACCTCCATCCTCAGCTTCCACTCTGACTTATTCCCATTTGTATGTTCGGTTAACAAATATGTTCTGAGCACCTACTCTGTGCCAGGCACACGGTTAGGGGCATAGAGACGAACACCAGACCATCTGCTTTGGATTTACATTCGAGTAGGAGAGTCAGAGAATCTACAGGGGAGACAGAGGAGTCTGATTGGTTCCCACCTCGACCTCGGAAGGCGCAATGAAGAAATCAACCGCCCTCGCTGGTTTGCCTCAGTGGATAGAGCGTCGGCCTGTGGACTGAAGGGTTCCGGGTTCGATTCCGGTCAAGGGCACATGCCCGGGTTGCAGGCTCGATTCCCACTGGGGAGCATGCAGAAGGTAGCCAATCAATGATTCTCTCCCATCGTTGATGTTTCTGTCTCTCACTCCCTCTCCCTTCCTCTTTCTCTCTAAAAAATAAAAATAAAAATCAATACAACATATTTTTAAAAAAGAAAGAAATTGACCAATCAGAGCCATGTCCCTGGTTTGGGGGGGGCGGAGGGTAGTGCAGGAAAACAGAAGTGTTTTGCAGAGTCTGAGGACAGGGGCTTTTTGGAGAACAGCCCCGTTTCCAAAGCTATGCCAGTGCCAACATTTAGGCCTCCAGTCCTGGCATCTGGGCCGGGCAGAACCTTCCTCCTTGTCTTCTCCCCACAGCAGGAAACCCAGAGCGAGAGCTTTGGGCCCACATCCAACTGAAGGGTTCCGGGTTCGATTCCGGTCAAGGGCACATGCCCGGGTTGCAGGCTCGATTCCCACTGGGGAGCATGCAGAAGGTAGCCAATCAATGATTCTCTCCCATCGTTGATGTTTCTGTCTCTCACTCCCTCTCCCTTCCTCTTTCTCTCTAAAAAATAAAAATAAAAATCAATACAACATATTTTTAAAAAAGAAAGAAATTGACCAATCAGAGCCATGTCCCTGGTTTGGGGGGGGCGGAGGGTAGTGCAGGAAAACAGAAGTGTTTTGCAGAGTCTGAGGACAGGGGCTTTTTGGAGAACAGCCCCGTTTCCAAAGCTATGCCAGTGCCAACATTTAGGCCTCCAGTCCTGGCATCTGGGCCGGGCAGAACCTTCCTCCTTGTCTTCTCCCCACAGCAGGAAACCCAGAGCGAGAGCTTTGGGCCCACATCCAGCAGGGGGTGTCTCCCCAGGCGCCCAGGATGGTGTTGTCACCTTGGGAGGCGTGAAGAGCAGGCAGGGGGCGGGGGTCCGATTCCGGCCGGGCCGGGGCAGGGTGGGGGCCAAACCGCAGCCTGGCCTAAAAGGGCAGACAGATAACAAGTCCTTCCCACCCCTGGCCCCAGAGAGGGAGGGGTTTCCTGACAGGAAATTGACCTCCTCTAACCCCCCCTCCTCAGATCCAAGCTCTTAGCAGTCCTGGCTGAAGTAGCCTCAGGACAGGACAGGACAACAGCAGGGACAGAAGGACAAGGCTCCAAGGACAGAGGTGAGAGCGCTGGGGTGCTGGGGTGCTGGGGTGGGGGTGGGACTCGCCGCCCTCCAGGAATGTGGCGCGGCCCAGAGATGGGCTAGACCAGGATTCGAGAAAACATGTGTCCTGAAGCCAGGAGAAGCTGGGCAGAGGGAGAGTCTGGGGGCTGGTCTCCGCAGGGTGCCAGCGAGAGGGCAGGGGGAGATGGGAGCAGGAGGAGGGTGCAGGGGGTCCTGGGGTGCAGAGTCTGCAAGGCAGTGGAGAGCTTGGAACGGAGAGAGAAGAGGTGAGATGTGGTGGGGTCTGCTGTCCCCGGGTTCAGGTGGGAAGGCCAAGGCCGAGACCAGGGAGGGATGGGTGTCTCGCTCTATCCCTAAGGGACGGGGTCTTGGAGATGGGAGAGGGGACAAGGGTTGGGATGGAGATGGAACAGGAGAGGTGATGGGAGGGTTGGGTGTGAAGATGGGGATGAACTTGATACAGGCTGGGCTGGTAGGGGTTGTCTGGGGAAAAGGCTGCCCTGGGGCGGTGTTGGTTGGGGTCGGGCTTGGACGCACCATCTGTAAGGACATTTCTCCGGTGCGGGCCCTGGGGGCAGGAGGCCAGGACTTCTGCAAACAGGCCAGGCGGCCGGTGGAGGGTTCGGGTCCTTGGGGAAAGGCTGGCAGCGAGGAAGAGGAGGAGGAGTCCAGAGAGGGAAGCTCTGGTGGCCAAGACATCCTGCAGGAGCCGGGGGGCTGGGGGCTTGGGGATGCCTCGGAAGTGAGTCAGGGGTCTGGCACCGGGAGGCAGACAGGGGCTGGAGGGCAGGATGTGGGAGCCAGCTGGCAGAGGGGGTGTTGGAGCCAGGAAGGGGAAAGACGTCGGGCGAGTTTTGGGAAAATGTTGCAGCCAGGTCTGAGGATGTGGGTTTGGGGGTTCTGGATCCAGTTCGGGGTGGACCTGGAAGCCAGTGGGAGAATGTCCAATCTAGCTTGGGCGGCGCTGACTTCAACTGGAGGGACACGGGAGCCCCCCATTTTGAGGAGGTGGTGGAGTTGGGGAGATGTTGGAGCCAGTTCTGGGGGACGATGGAGCCATTTTGGGGGTGAGGGTGAGGTGCACAGAAGAAGCCTATTTGGAGGATGAAAGACAGAGAAATCAGTGTGTGAAGTGTGTGTGTGTGGGGGGGTGGTATCGATTGCCCTCAGCCATGGGGGCTGAGGCAAGGGGTTGCCATGGCGACTGCCTCCCCGGGGGATTCGGGACAATGAAGACTGGAGAGAGGGGCTCGGAGGGTGTTTCTAGGGAAGGAGGCTTAAGGAAGGACAGCTGAGGTCTGGAGACTAAAGTCGGGAGGAAAGAAGGGAGCGCCCCACCAGAGAAGGGCCCCAGCCCTGCCCGCTCAGGGCTCCGTCAGCCTCGCCTGCTCAGACCCAGTTCAAGACAACGTATCCCGCAGTAGGAGACCATCTGGCAACTTGACACAATTTTCCGTAGTCACACAGCGGAATAGCATGCACTGTTAAAATAAACCCGCTACAGCCCAAGCCGGCGTGGCTCAGTGGCTGAGTGTCGGCCTATGAACCAGGAGGTCACCGTTTGATTCAGGTCAGGGCACAAGCCCGGGTTGCAGGCTCAGTCCCCAGTGGGGGGTGTGCAGGAGGCAGCCGATCAATGATTCTCTCTCATCATTGATGCTTCTATCTCTCTCTCCCTTCCTCTCTGAAATCAATACAAATATATATATATATATTTAATAAACCTGCTAGAGCCACAGAGACAGGCATGGGTAAGTGAGTGCGCACACACACACACACACACACACACACACACACACACACACACAGCAAGTTGCAGGATCCACGTAGAATGACAGCGTTTGTAGAGTTTGCGACCACGGAGAACGATCAGTTATTATTTCTGGACACAGGTCTGTGTGGGCACAGTGGCAAGGTCTCCTGGACATTCGGAAGCTGCTTCCCTCGGGAGAGGGCTGGGCTGGGCGCTCAGGACCGGGCGGGGCACCGGGGTCATGCATTTGCAATGCCTGATTCTTAAAAAAGAATTCTGAACAAATCCAGCCAGTGTTTGCTTTAGATGCAGCTAGGCCTGCAGGCACAGAGCTGCTGGTGAAGTGTGTCCCCTGTACTTCTCTGTGTGTTTGGAAAGCACCCTCGCATGGCCCCCCAGGGCCCCGGGACAAGGCCTCATCCCTCGCCAGGGCACGGGGTCCTGTGTGGCTGCTCCTCCCTGACCTCTCCCCTTGACTCATCATTCCTCTTCCCCACAAGGAATGAAGTCTTCGCCTCCTTCTTTCATTTCCTGTTTATTACCCATTCATTCCCCAAATGCCTGTCCTGGGAGCTGGGGACACAGTGGTGACAGAGAGAGCCCTGCCCCTGCCCTCGTGGGGCTCACAGTCCGTGGGGGACACAGGACCATCCCCAGACAGTGCCGACCCAGTGGGCTGGGCTGAGGGGGACACGTGACCCAGCCTGGGCATCGGTAGGGATTCCTGGAGAAGGGAGAGTTGGGGCTGCGTCCGAAAATATGAGTAAAGCGTGGAGAACAGGCTCCCATGTAAAAAGACCAACGGATGCTGAAACCCAGAGGAGTTTGGAGCAAGGAGGAGAAGGTAGGACAGCACTGGTGAGGCGACAGCTGGCAAGGGAGGGGCCTGAATTTTGTCCCAATGGCACTGGGAGCCATGGAAGGTTAAGAGAAGGGGAGGGGCAGGTTTGTGCTTTAACAAGATCCTCAAGGGTGGGCTGGAGGGGCCAAGACTGGATGTTTGGAAACCAGGGAGGAGGCAGGGAAGCAGAAAGGGGCTTGGGCCATGGAAAGGGACGGAGACGAGGGACTAAGGAGATGAAATGGGCAGGAAGCTTCGAGCTCGGTGCCGGCAGAGACTGGGTCTTCCTTGGCCACCGCTCCGTCCTCGAAGCCCGCACAGCGCTGGGCCCAGGGAAAACACCTAGGAAGGTGTTTCCTTATTGTGGTAAAACGAATAACAAAATTCAACATATTAACCTTTTTTTGTTGTTGTTAACTCTCACCTGAGGATATGTTTCCATTGATCTTTTAGGGAGAGTGGAAGAGAGAGGGAAAGACAGAGAGAAACATCGATGTGAGAGAAGCACATCAATTGGTTGCCTCCTGCACATGCCCTGACCAGGGCCTGGGCAGGGGACGAGCCTGCAACCCAGGTACATGCCCTTGACCGGTATCGAACCCAGGACCCTTTGGTCCACAGGCCGATGCTCTATCCACTGAGTCAAACTGGCTAGGGCCATTTTTATCTTTTTAAGCTTAATTTTTAAAAAAAAAAATTCATTTAAGAAAGAGAGGAAGGGAGAGAGAGAGAGAAGCATCAACTTAATTTATTCACTGGTTGTTCTTGTATGTGCCCGGCCAGGGATTGAACCCACGGCCTTGCCATATGGGGGTCATGCTCTAACCAATGGATTGGCCTGGCCAAGGCCGTGTTAACCATGTTAAAGTGTCCTATTCATTGGCATCTAGTAATTCCCAGTGTTGTCAACCACCCCTCTATCTAGTTCCAGATGGAAACTTTTCATCCCCCTACACGGAAACTCTGTATCCATTAAACAGTGACTCCCAGCCCCTGGCAACCACTAATCTCCCTGCCTCTGTGGACTCGCCTCCTGTGGATACTTCCCAGGAAGTGTTGCTGAGGGAATGAAAGGGGTAGAGGTGACAGGGTACTGACTGGACAGGGGAGATGAGGCAGGTGTGCAGGTGTGTGACCCGGATAACGGGGGTGTCTGTGTCCCAAGCCGTCTGCCCTTTGCTGCTGTGCCACCTTGAGAGGCGCCCTTCCCCTCTCTGAGCCTGTTCCTTCAGGGTGCCTGTGGGTGAACTGGGATGACAACCACGCGGGGCGAGTAAGGTGGGGGGAGGGCCTGGAGCCGATGCCCTGGGAGAGCCCAGGCCCCGGGGTCAGACAGGTCTCAGAGCGTGTCCTGCCTTTGCCCCTGAATCACTGAGGGACGTTAGGCGAGGGCCTTTGCCCTTCTGAGCCTGTGTCCTCGTCTGCAAAACGGGCCGAATAACAGTGCTCACCTCATGGGATGGTGAGGGCTCAAGGCATCAGTGTGTGCGGAAGGACTGTCATCAACATATTTTTATTTTTTATTGATTTCAGAGAGGAAGGAAGAGAGAGATAGAAACATCAATGCTGAGAGAGAATCATGGATCGGCTGCCTCCTGCACACCCCCCACAGGGGATCGAGCTGGCATCCTGGGCATGTGCCCTTGTCCGGAATCGAACCCGCGACCCTTCAGTCTGGAGGTGGATGCTCTAGCCCAGTGATGGCGAACCTTTTGAGCTCGGCGTGTCAGCATTTTGAAAAACCCTAACTTAACTCTGGTGCCGTGTCACATATAGAAATTTTTTGATATTTGCAACCATAGTAAAACAAAGACTTATATTTTTGATATTTATTTTATATATTTAAATGCCATTTAACAAAGAAAAATCAACCAAAAAAATGAGTTCGAGTGTCACCTCTGACACGCGTGTCATAGGTTCGCCATCACTGCTTTAGCCACTGAGTCAAACCGGCCAGGGCTGTCACCAGCATATTAACGGCCCATTATTTCCCCCCCAGGTCCCCCGCCTGGCAAAATGCCCATCCTGAAGAGCCTCCGGGTGGCAGATGCCAAGGTGCCCAGAGCAGGAACCCTGCCCCAGAGGTCCTCTCGGAACCCCTTTGAGGACGTTCCCGGGCTGGAAGAGGAGGAGCCTGGACGGCTGGGGACCCTGCCCAACGGGACGTCGTGTGGCCGCCGCGCCACGCTGGAGAAGCTGGCGG
>NW_005356575.1:277939-281693 GCF_000412655.1 Myotis brandtii
CGCCTCCCTGGCCGAGAGGGTGGTGCCTGCAGGCGAGGCGGCTCCTGAGCCCCCGCCCAAGGTCCGGGAGCCCCCAAAGATGAAGGAGCCGTTGTCAGGTGAGTCCTGACCCAGGTCTTGGGGGTCACCATGCCCATTTCCACCCGGCCCTGCCCGCCTCCATGGGCGAGGCCAGCCCGTCCCTGCAGTCCCGATCCCATCACCAAGCTCCACATTCCACCCATCTCCACGCCCATCCGTCTGTCCCTCCCTCCAGCTGCCACCTTCAACCTCACCCCATGTCCAGCAGCAAGGGAATCACCCACTTTCATCCCACCTCCTCCAACCCCCTCCCTACCCCCAAGTTCAACCCTCTCTCAGTGCCCTCAACTTCAACCTCAGTTCCATCTCCTTTCAAAGTATCCACACTCGACCTTGATCTCATGCCCCTCCCTCACCTCCAAACTCCACCCTGTGCCCAGCCCCAGCCCCAGACTCCACCCCCACCTCAACCTCCTCCTTCACCCTCAACCCCTTCTCCTCTTCCCTCCCACTCCGAACCTCAGTGGCCCCAGCCTTGACCTTCAACTTCATCCCCACCTCAACCCATGTCCAAGCTTCGTTTTTATTTATTTATTTATTTTTGTTTTGTTTTGTTTTGTTTTTGTTTTTTAAATTTTTTTATTGCTTAAAGTATTACAAAGGATATTACATATGTGTCCTTTTTTTCCCCGCCCTTGACAATCCCCTGGCCTCCCCTACCCCCCAGTGTCTTATGTCCATTGGTTATGCTTATATGCATGCATACAAGTCCTTCGGTTGATCTCTTACCCCCTTCCCTCCTGCCCCCCAACCCTCCCTGGCCTTCCCGCTGCAGTTTGACAATCTGTTTGAGGCAGCTCTGCCTCTGTATCTATTATTGTTCAAAAGTTTATAATGGTCTCTATTATCCCCAAGCTTCGTTTTTAAACTCAGGTCCATGCCAACGTCTACCTTTATCTCCTGACTACATCACCCCAAATCTCCCACCACCTGTGTTAGTTCCCCGAACTATGGGTCTTAAAGCTATAGAGCCGTATTCTCTCACAGCCTGCAGGTTAGAAGTCCAAAGTCAAGGTGCTGGCAGGGCCATGCCCACCGAGACCTGTAGCGGAGTCCTCCCTGGAGGCTCCTCCCTGGCCTCTTCCAGCTTCTGGTGCTTTGCCGACAATCTTTGGTGTCTCTTGGGCTCGTGGCTGCATCACTCCAGTCCCCTAACTTCACACGCCTCCTCTCCGGGACTCCTCATATCACCTTCCTTCGGCGCACGTCTATCTCGGTGCCCGTCTCCCCTTGTTTTGTTTTGTTTTTGTTTTTTAGAATTTCGTTTTTTGGTCTTTTAAAAAATCTATTTTTATTGATTTTTTACAGAGAGGAAGGGAGAGGGATAGTTAGAAACAACAATCAGCTGCCTCCTGCACACCTCCTACTGGGGATGTGCCTGCAACCCACGTACATGCCCTTGACCGGAATCGAACCTGGGACCCTTCAGTCCACAGGCCGACGCTCTATCCACTGAGCCAAACTGGTCAGGCCAAGTCTCCCCTTATTATAGGAACACCCATCAGATTGGATCAGGACCCCCTATGACCTCATTTTAACTTGATTGCCTCTGTAAAGAGCCTATTTCCAAATAAGGTTCCATTCTGAGGTCCTGGGGGTTAGGACTTCACATGGTTGTTGTTGTTGGTTTTTCGGGGGGGGGGGACAATTCAACTCATAACACCGCCGTCTGTATCCTCAACCCCACTCCTACCCCAAGCTCGTGGCTTCCTTAACGCCTTTTTGGTTTCTATCCCATGTTTAGTCCAACCTCAGCAGCAGCCTCCACCATGAGGCATATCTCACGCGTATCCCCAACCTATTCCTTTCTCCAAATGCCATTATCAACCTCATCGCTCTGCCCGACACCATGGCAACCGCCAACTGGTCCAGTCCCATCCCTCGACCCATTTCCCTATGCTAATCCCACCCCCAAGTACAACTTCAACCCTTTCCCCTCTTCATCTACTCCTAACCCCCAACCCCAGGTCCATCTCCACACCCACCGTCCACCCCATTCCCCTCCCCAACTTCCTCATTCAGTCCTAGTCCCCCTCGGCCCCCAATTTCAACCTCAACCCCAAACTCAGCCTCCTCCTTTGTTTTTAACCCCATCTCCACCCCTATCCTGGGTCCTAATTCCAACCCCCCAACCTCCACCTTCCACTTCACCCATTCTCCATCTCTTCAAACTCATACCCACCCCTACCTTCTTCCCATCCTCAGCTCTCACCGAAATCACTCCACCCACATCTCCAGCCCCATTCCTCCCCCAAACCCCAGATGTCATTCTCAATCCCTTTCCCATCCCCCTCCACCGATTTCAGCCCAACCCCACGCTAACTAACCCTAGACACCCTCATCCCAGCTTCCATCTTCATCCCCATCCTCACCTCCATCCGAATCCCCAACCCTGCCCCAATCCCCACCTTCATGCAGCCCCACCCAACCCTGTCTCTACATCCTCTCCCCCCCTACCCCCCCCCCCACGGGCAGCCCTTGCCGAGTCCTCTGATGCCCTCCACATCCTGGCCAGAGGCTATTTCAGCCCCTGCTCCCTGGGGACTGGGAGGGCACTGCAGGGAGGTGAGAAGGGGGTGACTGGAGCCCCCGCCTTCTGGAAACGGATGGGCAGAAATAGCGCTGGACAGGAAATAGTTTCTCTGCCAGGGAGGAAGTGGAGGGGGGTGGAGGTGTTGGGGGTAACCCTGGGCCACTGGGACCCTCCCTCTGCCTTCATTCAAAGGCCTCCAGTCCCATGACCCCCTCCCTGGGGGAGACTGAACTCCTCAGGGTGCCAGATCACCCCACAGCTGTCCCCACCCCCAAAAGACCCACCTCTGGCCTAGCTACCCTCCCCCCCTGCCCAAGCCTCCACCTGCAGCTGGTCCCCGGGCGGTCTCCATCCCTGTCCCTCTCCCCCGGCCCTGCCACCTCCTCTGGCCCCTTTCTCTGACCCTGATGCCCTTTTCCTACCCTCGCCCCTCAACTCGCCAGATCTACTCATTCCCCGATACCCGCTCCCTTGCGTCGACCCCTTACCTCATGCCCTAACCCTCTCCCTCCTCCTCAGCCCCTTCTCACCCACTTCCTCTGACTCCCCCCTCCAATCCTCTCACTAAGTTGACATCCTCTATCTAGTCCTTTAACCTACTTCCCATATCCAGACACTCTTCCATCGCCAAACCCTCTCTTCCCTTCCCTAACCTCTCCTGTCTCCTTCCCCTGGTCCTGGCCCTCTCCCGCACCCCTTCCTCCATGCCCCCCTCCCCGAACCCCTCCTCCCTTTTCACTTCTCCCCACCCCTCTTTTTTTAAAAATGTTTTTATTGATTTCAGAGAGGAAGGGAGAGGGAGAGATAGAAACATCAAGGATGAGAGAGAATCATTGATCGGATGCCTCCTACGAGTCCCCCACTGGGGATCGAGCCCGCAACCTGGGCATGTGCCCTTGGCCGGAATCGAACCTGGGACCCTTCAGTCCGAAGGCCGACGCTCTATCCATTGAGCCAAACCGGCTAGGACCTCCCCTCTCTTGGCCTCCTCCTCTCTCCAGTCGCCTCTGCTTCCTCCCTGGACCCCCTCCTCCACTTCTGTCCTGCCTCCTCCATCCTCCCCCACCAGCCCTCAATGTCCTCTTCCACCCCCTCCTTCCTCCTGCCCCCAACCCCCCTTCCCACCCCATGTCTCTTCCC
>NW_005356575.1:282560-284288 GCF_000412655.1 Myotis brandtii
TTTTGTTCCCGAGAACCTAGTACAGCCGACCCTTCCATTCTGCAACCTAACCCCCTGGGCGCCTCCAGGCTCCGTCCCTGGTGACATTTACAACCTAGAATCTCAGCGCGTCTGCTCCTCCGGGGCTGGAGCGTTAGAACGGCGATCCTCCCGATTCTAGAACCTCAGCACGTGGGCCCTTCCCGCCCCGGAACCAGAGCTCCGCAGGCCCCTCTTGTCTTCAAGTCTTGGCTCTGTTGACCCTTTGAATTCTAGAACCCGGTTGGCTCCCAGGGCTTTAGCACCGTTGGCTCTTCCAACCTTAGAACGTTGGGATTGATGAGGCTTCGAACCTGGAGTCTTAGTATCAGTGAAGCCTTGGAACCCTTCACCTTAGCCTCCTCCCCTCTTTGATCCGAGAATCACCAGCCCGTTGAGCCCTCAGTCTGAGGACTGCGGCGCTGTTGGCCCCTGAGTTCTGTAACTTTAGCATCTAGAGCAGTGGTTCTCAACCTTCCCAATGCCGCGACCCTTTAATACAGTTCCTCATGTTGTGGTGACCCCCAACCATAAAATTATTTTCGTTGCTGCTTCATAACTGTAATTTTGCTGCTGTTATGAATCGTAATGTAAATATCTGATACGCAGGATGTATTTTCATTGTTACAAATTGAACATAATGAAAGCATAGTGATTAATCACAAAAACAGTATGTAATTATATATGTGTTTTCCGATGGTCTTAGGCGACCCCTGTGAAAAGGTCGTTCGACCCCCAAAGGGGTCGCGACCCACAGGTTGAGAACCGCTGATCTAGAATGTAGAACCATTGGCCCTCCTGGTCCTAGAATCGTATACCTATCAAGCCTGTGCATCTGAAGCACAGCCATTCTGGCGGCTGGGGGGTGGAATACGGCCGTTAGCCGTGCCTGGGTCACCTCCCCACTCCGGGAAGAAGGGAGTTGGCCACAGCCAAACCACAGGCGAGCGTGAAGGGCTGGGTGCTTCCTCCAGCAAAATCAGGGTGCCGTCCCTAGAAGAATGGGAGGCAAGAGCTGCTCATGTGGACCCCTGGGCCGCCTTGGGAGTGTGTGCTAATGACACTCTCACACCATCCATGAAAGATGGAGGCAGGAGAGGGTCTGGAAAGCTTCCTAGAATGGTGAGACCCGAGTTAAGTCCCATCTGTAGGGAGATGGTGCTTCTGGCTGAGAAGATGCCTTGAGCAAAAGCCTGGTGAATGCGGGCGGGGGTGGGGGGGCAGTGGGCAGAGGGGTGGGATTGCACAGGCCTGGAGCGAGGGCTGGACTGGAGAGGCCGTGAAGGAGTAGGAGCGGGGAAAAGGGAGCTTCCGTCTGGTGAAGTGACCATCATGAGACCCTGCGTGCCAGGTAGTCAAGCTTGGACTTGACTCTTGCCCGGACACCATCCATCAGGGAGCTGACTCAGAGAGCTGGGCCCAGGGGAGCCACGTAGCAGAGACTTCCTCTGAGGGATGAGCAAAGCTGGCCCCAAGCGAGGAGGGGAGGGCCTAGGGTCACACACTGGGTGTGAAGGGATGGGGAGGAGACAGGGTTAGCTGCTCTGCCTCCCCTCACAGACCCCCCCACCGGTCTCTTACTCTCCCCTCCTCAGAGAAGTCTTGGGGCTGGTGGACATGGTCGCCCTGGAGAACGGGGAGCTGGGGCCCCTTCTGTCGCCTGGCACCGTCCGGGGCTTGGAGGATGAATGTGTCACAGACGTTAAGGTA
>NW_005356575.1:284373-287392 GCF_000412655.1 Myotis brandtii
GCACTCTGCCGGGAGGGAGGGCTCGCACTGGGCCTGGGGCCTCTCCTCTCCCCCTTTTGGTATTTCCATCTCCCTTTTCCCTTTGCGGACTCTGAGCTCTGTCCAAGGGACATGGACATGCACATCCACATGGATCATGGCTGTCTTAGGTTCAGCGTTGTAGTCTAGGCACCCAGCTGGGCCTAGAGACACCCAGTGACGGTTCAATGCGTTCAGACATGCAAATCTCAGAGCGAGAGGAAGTCAGACACCGAGCCTCCCCTCACGGAGCCAAAGACTCACAGAAGGAGGAGCCAGGGCGCCTCTGCGTCCGTCTGTCCGGCAGGACGGATAGTGAACCTGGTTTATAAGTGGCTGGGCTGGACCCCACTCAGCAGGTGGCCTTGGGGGGTTTCCTACCTGAATGTCGGTCCTGCCTCGGCCACAAAAATTAGAATCTTTGCAACTTGAGAGGGGAGACCCTTCGACTTGAACATGTCTAGATTGTCAGAGTCCCCTGAGTTGAAGGTCAACGTTGGACCAGAGAATCAGAGATGGGTCAACCTTAGAATCACAGAGCCTGGGAATTTTTGAATTCCAGAATCTGACAATCTTGAATGAATTTGTTTTTTGTCAAACCTGAGAGCAGAGCCTTGGGGCCATGAAATAGTGAGAGTTGACCCTTAAACCCTCTGGCTCAGCGGTCGCCAAGCTTTCGGACCTCACGGACCACCAGTGGCCCGCGACCCCCGGCTGGCGACCGCTGCTCTGGGTAGTGAGTAGACAGAGGAAGCTTAAAACCAGCTCTTAGCAGCAAGCTCCACGTCATGGGCTGAGCAGTGGGAAGGGCTGGAGGTTTCCTGGTCCAACTTTGAGGAGCTCCCTGGTGGAATCCAGACGACGTGCTCAGGGCCAAGGTGCGGGGATCATGGTGGGAGAGAGCGAGGGAGGGGCTCCCAGGCACCCCTGACTCTGCCTCCCCCACCTCCCCACGCAGGCCCAGACTCGGGCAGCCCTGCTCCGAGCTCTGCAGGAGGACGAGGAGCACTGGGGGAGCCCGGAGGACCTGCCGAGCACCCTGGCCCAGGACGTGTGTGAGGTAGGGGTGGGGAAGGGGAAGAGAACCAGCTGGACAGTGCCGGGTGGGAAAGCGGGGCCTCACCCCCTCCTCACCCCTCCTCACCCCTCACCCCCGCCACCTTGCAGCTGCTGGAGGAGCACACAGAGCGGGCGCCCCGCATCAGCCAGGAGTTCGGGGAGCGGATGGCCCACTGCTGCCTGGGGGGGCTGGCAGAGTTCCTGCAGAGGTATGGGGGGCTGGGAGCAGGGCGCAGGTTGGGGGGGGTGCATCAGAGTCTGGGATGCAACAGAGGGAGGGGAGAGATGAAAGGGAAGAACCAGGCAGGATGGGCAGGGGTGCCTCAGTGGGGATCGCAGGCTTTGCTGGGCTCAGTGCCCGCAAGGGACCCTAATCCAGCAGTGTTCCATCTGTCATCTGTCATCTGGCCCCCCTCTCCTTCCACCCCCTCCTCCCCCCAGCTTCCAGCAGCGCGTGGAGCGGTTCCATGAGAGCCCAGGAGTCCGGGAGCTGCCACCCGAGACCTATATCAGCAGGACCATCTCCCTGGTCAACTGTGGGCCCCCCCTGAGGTGAGAGCGCCCACAGTGTGCGGGGAGGAGG
Organism: Myotis brandtii; assembly: GCF_000412655.1. Taxonomy (NCBI): domain Eukaryota; kingdom Metazoa; phylum Chordata; class Mammalia; order Chiroptera; family Vespertilionidae; genus Myotis; species Myotis brandtii. The sequence continues at coordinate 286,034 of NW_005356575.1, forward strand.
CCATTCCCGGGGGGCAAGCTGCACTGCGTGCCCAGATCCTGGAGAGGCAGGGGCATGGGCCCTAGAAACATAAAACCTGGGACTCCTGGAAGTGACCAGGGTTAGTGTCATCAACCCCGGAGTGCTGGGATTCCAGAACCCGCTCTAAGAATTCCAGGCTTTTATTTACCTTCTTCTCGTACTTCCCTTTTTCATTAACCTAAAACAGGGAAAGTCCTTATGCCCGCCGCATTCTCCCCCCGCCCCCACTTAGAGGCAACCAGTTATTGCTCGTGTCTCCATATCTTTGCAGAGATAGTTCATATATTTACCAGTAAACAGATATAAATTAATGTGTATGTGCATATATACTGTATACACGTCATACATATGCGTATATGCATATGCACATCTCCTACCGTATACATGCAAATATATTTAAATATATGCATACCTATTCCTTTTCCTTTACAGTGGTTCTCAACCTTCTGGCCCCTTATATACAGTTCCTCATGTTGTGACCCAACCATGAAATTATTTTCGTTGCTACTTCATCACTGTAATGTTGCTACTATTATGAATCGTAATGTAAATATCTGATATGCAGGATGGTCTTAGGCGACCCCTGTGAAAGGGTCATTCGACTGCCAAAGGGGTCACGACCCATAGGTTGAGAACCGCTGCTTTAAGACCATGTCAATGGTAGTATAGAAAACACACCCTGCCCCTTTAACAGCTTGGAGATCTTTCTGTTCACTCACAAAGAGTTCCCACATTCCTTGTTCATATCTGAACTGTACCCCACTTCTTGGGTGTGCCGCCGTTATTTGATCTGTCCCCACTGGGGGGATAGTTGGCTCCACTCTTTTTTTTTTCATTTCAGAGAGAGGAAGGGAGAGAGAGAGAAACATCAGTTGCCTCCTGCATGCGCCCTGATTGTGGGGGGGAGGAGGATCAAACCCGAAACCTGGGTATGTGCCCTGACCAGGAATCGAACCCGCCACCTTTTGGTACGGACGACGCCCCAACCAACTGAGCCACCCGGCCAGGGCTGGTCTTTTGCAGAGAAACACCTGGCATATCTGTCAACTCCTATGAGCACAGGGACTCAAGGATTCACTGGGATTTGGGCAGAGAGTGCCAAACTGCCCTCAGGCCTCCTCTCGGCTTTGGAGGGTCATAGACTGCTACAGTGTCAGAAAGTGAGCCCCAGCCAGTTTGGCTCAGTGGATAGAGCGTTGGCCTGCGGACTGAAGGGTCCCTGGTTCGATTACGGTCAAGGGCACATGCCCCGGTGACGGGCTCGATCCCCAGTAGGGGGTGTGCAGGACCCAGCAGATCTATGATTCATCGATGTTTCTATCTCTCTCTCTCTCTCTC
>NW_005356575.1:288154-293522 GCF_000412655.1 Myotis brandtii
CTGGGCCATTTGGGGGACAGAGGGGATACAGGAAGGAAGAGGTGGGAGGATATGTTTAAGATGAGAACAGAGAGCCCTCGCCGGTTTGGCTCAGTGGGTAGAGCGTTGACCTGCGGAACGAAGGGGCCCAGGTTCCATTCTGGTCAAGGGCACGTGCCTTGGTTGCAGGCTCAATCCCTGGCCCTGGCCGGGCATGTGTGGGAGGCAACCAATGGATGTGTCTCTCACATCGACGTTTCTCTCTCTCTCTCTCTCTCTCTCCCCCTCCCTTCCACTATCTCTAAAAATCAATGGAAAAATATCCTCAAGTGAGGATTAACAAACAAAAGACCAGCAGGAGGGGCCTTGGGGGTTGGGTCGAGCCCCCCCACCCCAGGTCCCCCACATGCCTGCCCAGCCTGCCCTAGACCCTAGAGCCCATTCACCTTGTCTGGGCTCCTGTGCGGAGGAGGCTGGGTTCAAAGGTGGGTGAGAGTATGTGGGGAGGCTGGTGGCAATGAGACTGAGGTGTGTGGTGGAGGCGCATGATTGCAATGCATGTTCCATCTGATGAGCATGTCCCTCCTCTGTTCAGAAGCCCCCATAGCTCTCAGCTCACGCAGGACAAGAGCCGGAGCCCTTGCCCTGGCCGCCAAGCCCTGCACGGTCTCTCCCTTCCCTCCCTGATCTCACCTGCCCCGCGCTCCCCCTGACTCCACTCCAGCCACAACACCCCCTGCTGCTCCCGCACAGACAGGCCTGCGCACTGCCTGCTCCCTTCGCTGGGCCCCTCTTCCCTCCAGTGGCCACATAGCTCCCTCTCTCACCTCTTTTGACGTCTTGACTCAGATGTCACCTTCTCAGTGAGACCTCCCTTGACTGTCCTGTTTAAAACAGACTCCCACCCTGGCTGGGTAGTTCAGTGGGTAGCCCAGCTGGTTGACGCGTCATCCCAATACGCCAAGGTTCAATGCCTGGTCAGGGCACATACAAGAATCAACTTGGTACGGACGACGCCCCAACCAACTGAGCCACCCGGCCAGGGCTGGTCTTTTGCAGAGAAACACCTGGCATATCTGTCAACTCCTATGAGCACAGGGACTCAAGGATTCACTGGGATTTGGGCAGAGAGTGCCAAACTGCCCTCAGGCCTCCTCTCGGCTTTGGAGGGTCATAGACTGCTACAGTGTCAGAAAGTGAGCCCCAGCCAGTTTGGCTCAGTGGATAGAGCGTTGGCCTGCGGACTGAAGGGTCCCTGGTTCGATTACGGTCAAGGGCACATGCCCCGGTGACGGGCTCGATCCCCAGTAGGGGGTGTGCAGGACCCAGCAGATCTATGATTCATCGATGTTTCTATCTCTCTCTCTCTCTCTCTCCCTCTCTGAAATCAATAAAAAAATAAATTTTTAAAAAAGTGAGAAGGGTGGAATTTGAGAACCATAGATGTTCAGCATCACAAGCTTTGAGAATGGAGACCTCCCCATTCTCACCGAGAGGAACAGACCCAGAGAGACTTCTTTCCTCCCACAACACCCCCTGGGCCCCCATTCTTTCCACAGAGCCCCCCAGTTCCCCAGCCTCCAGATAGTCCCTACTATCTCCCAGCCCCCAGGCCCTCCCCAGAGCCCCTGACTCTCCCCAGGACCTCATCTTTCATCCCTGTGTCCCACAAAATAGAGTCAATTTAAGGAGGGAGACAGGTCCAGGCAGTTGGGCTGAACGTTGGGGCTCCTGACCGTTGGCTTCACTGATCCCCACAGGGCTCTGGCGGAGCGCCTGGCCCGGGTGGGGCCCCCTGAAAGTGAGCCCGCCCGGGAAGCCGCCGCCAGCGCGCTGGACCGCGTGACCCGGCTCTGCCACCGGGTGCTGGCCGACCTCCTGTTCCAGGAGCTGCAGGTGAGCGAGGCGGAGGGCTGGGTGGGGCCCTGCCCGGACAGGGGAGCACACCTCCCCCTCATCCCCGGTTCCTTTCAGCCCATGACTCAGTGTTTGGGAAGCAGGCGGGGGAGGGGTGGGGGTGATGGCCATGTCTGGGCCATTTGGGGGACAGAGGGGATACAGGAAGGAAGAGGTGGGAGGATATGTTTAAGATGAGAACAGAGAGCCCTCGCCGGTTTGGCTCAGTGGGTAGAGCGTTGACCTGCGGAACGAAGGGGCCCAGGTTCCATTCTGGTCAAGGGCACGTGCCTTGGTTGCAGGCTCAATCCCTGGCCCTGGCCGGGCATGTGTGGGAGGCAACCAATGGATGTGTCTCTCACATCGACGTTTCTCTCTCTCTCTCTCTCTCTCTCCCCCTCCCTTCCACTATCTCTAAAAATCAATGGAAAAATATCCTCAAGTGAGGATTAACAAACAAAAGACCAGCAGGAGGGGCCTTGGGGGTTGGGTCGAGCCCCCCCACCCCAGGTCCCCCACATGCCTGCCCAGCCTGCCCTAGACCCTAGAGCCCATTCACCTTGTCTGGGCTCCTGTGCGGAGGAGGCTGGGTTCAAAGGTGGGTGAGAGTATGTGGGGAGGCTGGTGGCAATGAGACTGAGGTGTGTGGTGGAGGCGCATGATTGCAATGCATGTTCCATCTGATGAGCATGTCCCTCCTCTGTTCAGAAGCCCCCATAGCTCTCAGCTCACGCAGGACAAGAGCCGGAGCCCTTGCCCTGGCCGCCAAGCCCTGCACGGTCTCTCCCTTCCCTCCCTGATCTCACCTGCCCCGCGCTCCCCCTGACTCCACTCCAGCCACAACACCCCCTGCTGCTCCCGCACAGACAGGCCTGCGCACTGCCTGCTCCCTTCGCTGGGCCCCTCTTCCCTCCAGTGGCCACATAGCTCCCTCTCTCACCTCTTTTGACGTCTTGACTCAGATGTCACCTTCTCAGTGAGACCTCCCTTGACTGTCCTGTTTAAAACAGACTCCCACCCTGGCTGGGTAGAGTTCAGTGGAGCCCAGCTGGTTGACGCGTCATCCCAATACGCCAAGGTTCAATGCCTGGTCAGGGCACATACAAGAATCAACCAATCAGTGTATAAATCAGTGGAACAACATATCTCTCTCTCTCTCTCAGCTCAATAAATAAAAATAAAATAAAATCCCTTCCTCACTTCTTTTTTTTTTTATTTCCTTTATTTATTTATTTATTTTTATTATTTTTAAATCCTCACCTAAGGATATTTTTCCATTGATCTTAGAGAGAGTGGAAGAGAGAGAGAAAGACAGAGAGAAATATTGATGTGAGAGAAACATATCGGTTGGTTGCCTCCTGCACGTACCCTGACCAGGGCCTGGGATGGAGAGAAGCCTGCAACTGAGATACATGCCCTTGACCAGAATCGAACCTGGGACCCTTCAGTCCGCAGGCCGATGCTCTATCCGCTGAGCCAAACCGGCTAGGGCTCCCTTCCTCACTCTTGCTCTATTGGTCACCAAAGCACCTACGGCCACCTACCATGCTGTATCTTTTGGTTTTGTTGTTTTTTTTCATCTGTCTCTTCCCACTGGAATGCTAGTTTCTCAAGAGCGAGGATTTGTTGGAATGTTTCTAAAATAACTGCTTATTACGGAAAATTTCAAACATACACAAAACTAGGCAGAATGACAGAATGACCTTCTGCGGACCCATCTCCCAGCTCCAGCAAGTCAGCCCGGGGCCAGGCTTGTTTATCCCCCCCGCCTCCTCCTGCCGTGGCTCCTTTACCCGCAGACCCTTGACATCTGTCACCATCCATCAGCCCCGCAGCTGCATCTCCAGGAGATAAGGCGTCCTCGCTAAACAAACAGAACCACAAAACCAAGTTTGTCCCCGACACAAAGAACAATAACTCCTCATGTCATCAGACGCCGCACCGCTTTCAGACCCTCTGACCTTACGATGATCAAGTGTTTGTTTGTCTCCTTCTGCTCTGTGTCCCCAGTGATCCACCCAGGGCCGGGCCCACAGGAAGGCTCAGAGAGGGTTTGCTGAGTGACTAAATGAATAAGTATGTGGATGGAAGTGCGTGTGGGGATGCTGGGAAGAGGATATAGTCTTTGTTCCAGGCCCCGCTACTTGCTTGCAGGCTTGGCTAAATTGCTGGTCCTCTCAGGGCCGCTGTTTAGACAGAGGGACAAGAGTTCCCGGCTTCCCAGGGGCTGTGAGGAAGCAATGGGACTGTGCCCACCAGTGCTTGGCTTGGGTCCGGCCCATGGTATTGGCCATCGTTATTTTCATAAATGTACAGACTTCGTAGCAACAGTGACATGTACCATTCACACCAGCTTTTCGACAAAAGCCCACAGGCCCCATTTCTGGAGGTTCAGAAAACTGGGCTGCTGTCAGGAGAGAGCAGAAAGGGGGTGCAGGGCCGAGTGGGATAGGGACCTGCTTCAGTCCCCCGTGGACACTCACCCCCATCTCCTGGGTCTCACCCAGAAGCCTCCCCCCCCCATGGTCATTCACTGCATCGTGTGCTCATACCACCTTACATTCTTCCTGTCACCCCCCCTTTCTTCCTTCCAGCCTCACCCCTGATTTCTGCCTCAATCTTGCTCCCTCCTATCAAACTCGGTAAAACACAAACCTGGCCCTCTCCCCCTTCTGCTCAGAACCTGCTATGGCTCCCCGGTGCCCCCAGGAGAAAGCTGGGGTTTCTCACACAGCCGAGAAGGCCCTGTGTGCTCTGCTCTGCCCCCTGGCCCCCCGTCCTACCACCAGTGGTGGCCCTGTGAGCTGAGCAGTCACACAGGGCCCCACTGCTTACAAGGGCCTGAGCGTGGTTTCATTCTCTGCTGTCTGTCTTGAAGTTCTTAGTGAGTCTTGAATAAGGGTCTCCCACTTTCATTTGCACTGGGCCCTGAGAATTACATAGCTGGTCTTGCCAGTCACACCCGATCTGCTTTCTGGTCCTCTGACCCGCAAGCCCGTCTGAAATCTGAACCTTCTTCACCCTTCCCTCTGGTTGGGCCACTCCCTCTGCCATCTGGCTGACAGTGACCATCATCAGGGCCTCGGCGCTGATGTCTCCTCCTCCAGGAAGTCCTCCTTGATTCTCTGCTGACTCTTGAGCTTCCTAAACCCCTGCCTGGGCTCCGGGTCTCAGCCCTGCACACTCCGGGTCATCACGGTCTGGGGACAGGGTCTGTCCCCCTCCCTGGACTCTGACCCCAGGAAGGCAGGGCTGTGGCCCCGGCACTGGGCAGCCTTTGGGAACCTGTGTCGGAATACTCGCTGAAGGAAGGGGTGGCAGGAGGGGCGTATGACCCTCCCTCCACTCTGTCCCCCCAGCCACACTTCAGCAAGCTGATGCGCAGGAAGTGGCTGAGCAGCACGGAGGCCCTGGACGGCATCGTGGGCACGCTGGGCGCGCAGGCCCTGGCCCTGCGCAGGATGCAGGATGAGCCTTACCAGGTGCGCCTGCT
>NW_005356575.1:294578-295350 GCF_000412655.1 Myotis brandtii
TTTATTTTTTAAAATATATTTTATTGATTTTTTACAGAGAGGAAGGGAGAGGGATAGAGAGTTAGAAACATCAATGAGAGAGAAACATCGATCAGCTGCCTCCTGCACACTCCCTCCTGGGGATATGCCCGCAACCAAGGTACATGGCTTTGACCGGAATCGAACCTGGGACCCTTGAGTCTGCAGGCCGAGGCTCTATCCACTGAGCCAAACCAGCTAGGGCAAGTCCAGGGGTTTTAAGTCACCGACGCCTATCTGTATGCCCAGACCCGAGGGGCCTCATCAGCCGCATTAAAAGGAGTTTGTAGTCTGGAGCCCTCGGGACGAAAAACTTTGTTGTTGCTGCAAATTTGATTGAGAACACAAAGCGATCCCGTGGGCACGTTATCCAGTTCCCCCCAAGTTTGCACACTTGGACTAGGTTTGAGGGGTGCCCCAAATTTCATGCAAAGCTTCTGTATGCCCAGACCCGAGGGGCCTCATCAGCCGCATTAAAAGGAGTTTGTAGTCTGGAGCCCTCGGGACGAAAAACTTTGTTGTTGCTGCAAATTTGATTGAGAACACAAAGCGATCCCGTGGGCACGTTATCCAGTTCCCCCCAAGTTTGCACACTTGGACTAGGTTTGAGGGGTGCCCCAAATTTCATGCAAAGCTGGGACTCGCCTCGAGTGTGGATATTTCTTCAAATTCCCAAAGGCTCCAGATAAACAGCCTGTCCTCTGCGGGTTTTACAGATGAGGACGCTGGGAGGGGGGGCCTTTAGGGAGGGTGC
>NW_005356575.1:296079-302895 GCF_000412655.1 Myotis brandtii
GGAAGGGCCAGCCCAGCAGGGGAGCCCGGGGGACGCGGGGACATGCACGGGCACAGGGCACACACGCACTGCCACCGGCAGGCACTGTTCAGATCCTGGTGGACCGTGTCCGGTCTCTGTGGTCCTCTCTGACCCTTGGTTTCCTCCTCTGTTCCATGGGGAAAATAGTGAAACCATATCATCATCATCATCATCATCATCATCATCATCATCGCCAATGGGGACAGCAGTAACAATACCAGTTGTTTATTGAGTCCTTGTGTCCCACCGAGGACAGCGTCTTACATAACCGCCCTGTAGGTAAAGGGCAGCGCTGTCCTAAGCGCCTGGCACACTCTGAGGTGGGCAGAGACCAAGTAGCAAGTGGCAAAGCTGAGACTTGAACCCAGGGAGCAGGCTGTCTCCAGAACCCGCGCACTCGGCCGCCACACCTCACGGCCGCCTGTGAATTCAGACGGGGGTGGCAGGGGCACCACAGTGCTATCCGGGCTGGCAGACATTCTGTGCCCGCAGACGGGAGCCCACACCACCAGGGAGTTGAGGCACGGCGGGTCGTTCCGGGGTGAGGGCCGGGCGCCAGGGCGAGGACTCTGAACGGATTCAGGATGGACGCTTCTGGTTGTGGGTGTGGAGTGCGTGTCCTGGGGAAGGCTCAGGGCCCTGGAGTCCGAGGGGCTGGGGCAGCCAGCACCCTGCTGGGTTGGAGTGTCTGAACTTGAATCTGATGCTCAGCTTCTGAGATCTCAGGCTGGGCTGGGAGGAGCGATGACAGAGCTGAGTTTGGGGGCTGTGTTTTGGGGTCCGCCCGAGCTGGGAGGTTCCTCAGCCATATTTTGGATGAGTGTTTTGGGGTTGTGGCGATTACGAACCAGGGGTGTGGGGCAGTGTGGGCTGAGCTGGATTGAAGGCCCAGAGCTGTCTGGAATGAAAGTTCTGGAAGCGAATGTGGGGTTCAGTGTCTTGAGTTGAAATGTGGTGGTGGGTGGGGTGAAGGGGAAGGGTCCATTGTGTGGATTCAGGGGCGAGGGTCGGAGAGTAGAGTTGGTTTGGAGTATAATGTTTCCAGATGAAATAAAGGTCCCCCAAGTGAGTTTTAGACCCAGAGTAGAATTTTGGTTGAGCTGGAATTTGGGAATGGATTGGGGGTGAAGGGAATGAGGATTCCGAGGCAGAATTTGGGAATGAAGTTTCTAGAATGGGATCCAGGTTGAGCGATGTTGAGGTGAGTTTTGGATGAGGGCTGCGGTGGTGAGAAACTCCCAGACCTGGCCTTGGGGTAAGGGAGGAGCAGGATGGGAAGGCGGGTGGGCACTTCTGGGCCACATTTGAGCGACGATGTGGGGCTGTTTGAGATGAAAGAGAAGTTCAGTGTTGCTATGGGTGCCAGAGCCGAACAAACGTGAGGCACCAGAATGGAAATTTGGGAGCTGCCTGAGCTAAATTGGGGCTGAAGACTGAAGGTTATTTTAATCACAGCCGAGACTGGGTTTGGCGGCGAGGGCTGTGGAATCCGTTGGAAATGGGAGGATTTGGAAATGGCTGAAGTGAAGTTCTGGAGGGGGGATGGCACAGGGGGGGAGACGGGGTCGGTGCCAGAGGGGATCTGTGAAGGGAGGGGTTGGGTGGCTGGTGAGAGGGAGGGATCCGGAGGGGGAAAGGGACTCCAGAGCTAAGGCAGGTTCTGGGATGGACGAGTTGGGGGGGGGGGGTCCCTATAGGCGGGCTGGGTGTGCGTCCGGAGCCCAGAACCCCATGCACCTCCCTTTCCTCTATGCCCAGGCGGAAGCACGTGGCCGCCCTCCTGGACATCCGTGGCCTGCGCAACGCAGCCGCCCGCCAGGAGATCCTGGCCGTGGCCCGGGACCTGGAACTGTCTGAGGGGGAAGCCCTGTCACCACCCCGCGACCGTGCCTTCTTCGCGGACATCCCCGTGCCCCGCCCGCCTTTCTGCCTCGGCCTCCCTCTCCTGGGCCGCTTCCCAACCCTGGGGATGGCCAGGCCCCGGCTGGCCTGTCTGCCCAGGCTTCGGCCTCCACCTCCATCACGGACCTGGGCCTGGGCCCAGCGCTGAGACTCTCCCAGCGCCCCCCCCCTCCGTGCCCCATCTTTGCTGCTGACACACCGTCCCCCTGACTCCCTGCCTGGGACCCCAGGCCCCTGGATGTACAGAAGAGAAACCGGGGTCAGAGGGAGCAAGGACGTCTCCGAGGCCAGGAGGCCGCTGCAGCACCAGCTCCCAGCCCGGCGGGTGGCGGGTGGCGTTGGAAGGCGCTACAGAAATATCCCAGGCCCCCCCTTTCCCCTCACCTCAAGGTCTGGCCCCCATCCAATGTATTAAGGAATGTACGATACTTAGAATAAAGAGGTTTCTATTTAACACAAGGAAGGGCCGAGTCCCCAGTGTGTGGGGGAGGAAGGACTGGAGGGCAGGGCCCCGGGCCAAGGGCCTCTCACACGCCCAAGGCCGGGCTAGGGTCCAACTGGCGGGCAGCACATGGAGACTGAGGCCCAGCGGACCGGGAGCCTACGAGCTGCCCCATTTGTACAAGTCCCCGGGCTGCGTGACTCCAGGGCCAGCCCTCGGCCACTCCGAGCCCCGGTGCTTCATCTTGTCAGTCTCAAGAGCCTCTGCCTTCCTGGGCCTGGCCGTTCACCTTGGGCCGCCCTCCCCATCCATCCTTAGCCGGGAACTGTGTCCAGAGAGGAAGGAGGTTGGGGGCAGGGCCGGCGGCATCCAGGGCGCCCTCCTGGGTTGACGCAGGAAAATCTCAGGGTGGGAAACGTTCCAGCCTCTCACCCCCAGCCCTGCCGGATCCTGGTCCCCACGGAGACCTTGCGGTCACCTCCCAGCTGACCCTGCCCCTCCGGCCCAGTTGGACAGCCTGTGATGGATGCTTCCTGGCCGTTTTTTTTTTTTTCCTGAGAAGTCAGAAGGAGGAGGCAGCCAGGGGTCAGCACTGGGGCCGGGGTGGAACCTCACGCACATTTGAACTCTGAAGGTGGGAACTCAGGATCTTTGGAGCCCGGGGTTGTGTGACCTGCGGCTGGAAACTGACCCTCTCCGGGCTGTGGTTCCTGTCTCTACAGAACTGCTTAAGCCCAGGACAAGGTGAGACATCCAGAGGAGGTACCCTCCTCACCTCAACTTCTAAAATGACACTTACATCCCTGGCCGGTTTGGCTCAGTGGATAGAGCATTGGCCTGCGGGCTGAAGGGTCCCAGGTTTGATTCCGGTCAAGGGCACATGCCTGGGTGACAGGCTCGATCCCCGGTAGCCGATCAATGATTCTCATCATTGATGCTTCTATCTCTCTCTCCCTCTCTCTTCCTCTCTGAAATCAATAAAAGTATATTTTTTTAAATTAAAAATAAAATGACACTTTCAGCGTCATTGCTACATGAGAGGAACTGGGGAATTAACGACATGTAGTTTGTAGGCATTTCATTCATTCAGGATGTATTCATCTGGGTTTGGCAGTGTTCTTTTCAGGTTTTGCAAACATTTTCTTGGTCTGACCTGAGAAGCTCTGACCTTACCCCCAGGGCCTCAGTTTCCAATTTTGTAATAAGGGGAAAGGGTCCTAACAGCTGCAATAATTTAGCACTTACTGCATTCCAGGTCCCATGTTGTAGGGAGCGGCTATAGGGTCAAGCCTCGGACTGACCTGTGGCAGGGCCACACACAAGTCCCAGCTTGGAGGGCAGGGCCCTCCTAGCACAATTAAGCTTGACCTTACAGTCCTCCCTTGTTCCTAGGTAGCTAATGGGCTGCGGGAGGTGCAGCAAGTGCTGCCAAAACAAGGCTTGAGTAATGAAATAGATTTGTAACTCGCAAGAACATTGTAAACATGTTGACCACTCCCCTTGCTTTGCTTTGTGTGATCTGATGATAAAATAAAGCTTCGGCTTCAGGGCTGGGTCACTGCTTCCTCATCCAGGCAGTGATCCACCTGGTCCCAGCTGTATTCTCTTGTCTGTCTTCTTTCATCCTTCCCCGCCCCTCCTCAGGCTCACCCCTGGCCGTGCTGGACGCGGTTCACTATGTTCCCAAGGTTTTCACTCAGGGCCCCTTCTCATCAAACTTGCAGACTGGGAAACAGAGGCCCAGACAGAGGCAGGAATGCAGCCAAAGTCACCCACCCAGCAGGTGCCAGGACCCCACCTGTACACCCCAGGCTCTTACAACAGCCATCGGGGAGCAGGCTGGGCGGGCTCAGCGAGGAGGTGGCACGGGTCCTGGCTCAGGGAAAGTGCTGGGGAAGCATTAGGTGCGTGGACTGAGATGGAGGTGGGTTCCACCCTGACACCACCCTTCCCTGGCGGTGGCACTGGGACAGGTTGCAGCTGGCCAAGGTGGTGAGAGACTTGCATGCTGAAAGCTAGCAAATATTGCTGAGAACAATTAAACAAGACGCAAATATATGGAAAGACATCCTATGTTCATAGTTTCAAAGACAATATGGTTAACATAACAATACTACCCAAAATGTCTACAGATTCAATGTAGTCTCTGTCAAAATCCCAATAGTGTGTTTTTGCAAAAATAAAAAAGTTCAACCTAAAACTCATATGGAATTTCAAGAAACCCTGAATAGCCCTAGCCAGTTTGGCTCAGTGGATAGAGCATTGTGCTTGGACTGAAGGGTCCCGGGTTCGATTCCAGTCAAGGGCATATGCCCGGGTTGTGGGCTCAATCCCCAGTAGGGGGTGTGCAAAGGCAGCTGATCAATGATTCTTTCTCTTCATTTATGTTTCTATCTCTCTCTCCCTCTCCCTTCCTCTCTGGAATCAATAAAAATATATTTTAAAAAATTAAGATCAAAGGCCTAAATTAGGAGCTAAAACTATAAAACTCTTAGAAGAGAACATCGGGTCAAAATCTTCATGACGTGAATTTAACAAAACCACAGGCAATTACAACAACATCAAAATAGATCAATTAGACTTTATCAAAATTAAAAATGTTTGTGCATCAAAGGATACTATCAATAGAGTGAAAAGACAACCCACAGAATGGGAGAAAATATCCACAAATCATACATCTGATAAGGGATTAATAGCCAGAATATAAATACCTCAACAAGGAAATAAAAAACAACCCAATTCAAAAATGGGCAAAAGACTTGAGTAGACATTTCTCCAACGAAAATACTGTACAAATGGCCAAGAAGCCCATGAAAAGATGCTCTTTAGGGAAATGCAAATCAAAAAGTACCACTTCACTCTCTTTAGGATAGCATTTATTTATTTATTTATTCATTCCTCACTCGAGAACATGCTTAGAGAGAGGAAGGAAGGAGGGGAAGGAGGGGGGAGGGATGGAGAGAGAGAGAGAGAGAGAGAGATCAATGTGAGAGAGAAATGTTGATTGTTGCCTTCTCTCCCCCTTACACTCCTGAAACCCAGGTATGTGCCCTGACTGGGAATCAAACCAGCAACCTTTCAGTGCATGGGACGATGCTCAAGCAACTGAGCCACACCAGCTAGGGCTTTTTTTTTTTTTTTTTAATGCGAAGAAAAATAACAAGTGTTGGCAAGGATGTGAAGAAATTGGAACCCTGTGCATTGCCAGTGGGTATGTAAAATGGTAAAGCCAAAGCCACTGTGGAAAACAGTACAGAAACATAGAGTGACTACATGACCCAGCAATTTCACTTCTAGGTATAGACCCAGAATAATTAAAAGCAGGGACTCACGCCCTGGCCAGGTAGCTCAGTTGGTTAGCGTGTTGCCCGGATACACCAAAGTTGTGGGTTTAATCCCTGGTCAGGGCACATACAACAATCAACCGTTGAGTGCATAAATAAGTGAAACAACAAGTCAATATTTCTCTCTCCCTTCCTCTCTTCCTAAAATCAATAAAATTTTAAAAAATCAACTTGAACGAATACATAAAACATTACAGTCAACAATGGCAAAGTATACATTCTTTTCACGTGTACGTAACCCTTTTAGGTGGCTTCTGGTTTCCGGTTTCACACATAAGGAGCTTGGAAATCGCCATTCAGTCTTCACGATTAAAAAGCTGGACAGCCCTAGCCGGTTTGGCCCAGTGGATAGAGCATCGGCCTGCAGACTGGAGGGCCTCAGGTTCGATTCTGGTCAAGGGCACATGCCTGGTTGTGGGCTCAATCCCCAGTGGGTGGTGGGGGGGGTGTAGGAGGCAGCCGATCAATGATTCTCTCTCATCATTGATGTTTCTTTCTCTCTCTCCCTCTCCCTTTCTCTCTGAAATCAATAATAATAATAATAATAAAGCTGGACAGATTGAAAAATACGCAAGTCTGGACTGCTGAGAGAGGTGAGGACACAGGGCAAAGACTGGAGAGACTGACAGGCGAATAGGTGCGGAGAATAAACCTCCCCGAGCAGAAACAGCTGCGGGAACCAGTGCCCGGGCAGGAAAACCAGGCCTGTCATTGACAAATTGCTGGAACCTGTGTGTGGACAACTCCAAGAGTTAAACATGCCAGCAGGTCCCAGTAATAGGAGGACACCCCCCACCCCCCAACACACACACAGACACAATTTTGTAAAATTTACCTCCAGGAGCTCAAGTAGGTTCCCACAGTAAATATTAGAGACACCCCCTCGTGCTTCTGGTAGGGAGAGCAGGAAAAGGACCATTTTGACATTTTTGAGAGCCTCACCCACTGCAGGACCATCAGCCTGACTGACCTGAGGAAGGGAAGTAGCCCAGCCCACCCACTCTAGCCAGCCTCTCCCACTTAAGAGGGAGAAAAAAAATTAAGACACTTGTGAAGTCTAGAGGCATAAGCATGAGCTCACTAAAACAGTGAGGCCTCAGCATAGAC
>NW_005356575.1:302913-307918 GCF_000412655.1 Myotis brandtii
CCCCGCCCAACACACACACACATCTCACCACCACAGTCCTCAAAGTTCCTTCTATCCAGTACATCATGGCTGGCTATCAAGAAAAAATTACAGCCCTGGTCGGTGTGCTCAGTGGTTGGAGCATGGGACCGTGAGCCAAAGGGTCTCAGGTTCGACTTCTGGTCAAGGGCGTGTACGTAGGTTGTGGGTTTGATTTCTGGTTGGGGCACGGGCAGGAGGCAACTGGTCAATGTGTCTCTTTCACTTCTATGTTTCTCTCTCTCTCTCCCCCTCACACTCCCTCCCTCCCTTCCACTCTCTAAAAAGCAATGGAACAGCCCTAGGTGGTTTGGCTCAGTGGACAGAGCATTCGGCCTGCGGACTGAAGGGTCCCAGGTTTGATTCCGGTCAAGGGCACGTACCAAGGTTGCAGGCTCCCGGCCCTGGTCAGGGGCATGCCATGCCGGAAGCAACCAATTGATGTGTCTCTCTCACATTGGTGTTTCTCTTTGTCTCTCCCTCTCCCCCTACTCCAGTGGTTCTCAACCTTCTGGCCCTTTAAATACAGTTCCTCATGTTGTGACCCAACCATAAAATAATTTTCGTTGCTACTTCATAACTGTAATGTTGCTACTGTTATGAATCGTAATGTAAATATCTGATATGCAGGATGGTCTTAGGCGACCCCTGTGAAAGGGTCGTTTGACTGCCAAAGGGGTCGCGACCCACAGGTTGAGAACCACTGCCCTACTCTCTCTCTAAAAAATCAATGGAAAAAATATCCTCAGGTGAGGATTAAAAAAAAAAAAAAAAGCAATGGAACAAATATCCTCAGGTGAGGATTTTTAAAAAATGATAAGACATACCAAAACACAATTTGAAGAGACAGAATGAGCATCAGAACCAGACATGGTGGGGATGTAGGAATGATCAGACCTGGAATTTAAAACAACTATGATTAATATATTAATTTACTCTAATTGGATAAAGTAGACAGCACACCCCTGGGGCACAACCAAATGTGCTGGGTGCCAGGACAGATATCACAAATCCCTTCATTATCATGTTAATTGTTCCTGCACCCACCTAAGAAGGTGTCCATCATTTTACTTTTTATCCAATCCCAGGGGTTTCCCCACTTTGCTTTCTCCCGCCTCTCTAGTCTATCACCAATGGGTTTCATGTAACCCACCTACGTCCCTTCTTTTGATTACAATGTATAAATACAGATGTAACCCGCCGTTCTCCGGAGCATTATCTCAATTCGTGAGGTTCTGCTTCCCGGCATATGTCGATAGTTTGGCTCAAATAAACTCAAAAAAATTCAAAAGAAATAATAAAATAAAAAAAAATAAAGTAGACAACATGCAAGAACAGGTGGGCAATGTAAGCAGAGAGATGGAAATCCTAAAAGGGAACCAAAAAGAAATGCTAGAGATTAAAAACACTGTCAGGCCTTAGCTGGTTTGGCTCAGTGGATAGAGCATCGGCCTGCGGACTGAAGGGTCCTGGGCTTGATTCTGGTCAAGGGCACATGCTTGGGTTGTGGGCTTGATCCTCAGTAGGGGGTGTGCAGGAGGCAGCCGATCAATGATTCCCTCTCATCATTGATATTTCTCTCTCTCTCTTCCTCTCTGAAATCAATAAAAATATATTTAAAAAAAAATACTGTCAGGATAGAACCAAGATGGCAGCTTAGGTAACCGCCAGTACTCGCCACCTCCCACAACCACATCAAAATTACAACTAAAATACAGACCAACCATCATTCAACACTGGCTGAAATCTGGCTGAATGGAAGTCCTACAACTAGAGCCAAACCAGCCAGGACAATTGGCATTATTTTTATTAGGAGTAAAGTTGAACTTCTTTTCATATAGTTAAGGACTGTTCATATTTGTTTCTCTGTGAACTTTTTCTTAATTTCTTTTGCATATTTTAAAACATTGGGCTTTTTCTTTTTTAAATTGAGCCCTGACTGGTTTGGCTCAGTGGATAGAGCGTCGGCCTGAGGACTCAAGGGTCCCGGGTTCGATTCCGGTCAAGGGCATGTACCTTGGTTTCGGGCACATACCCAGTAGGGAGTGTGCAGGAGGCAGCTGATCAATGTTTCTCTCTCATTGATGTTTCTAACTCTCTGTCCCTCTCCATTCCTCTCTGTAAAAAAATCAATAAAATATATTTTTTTGAGGGAACCAAGATGGCGGCATAGGCTAACGCCGGAGTAGACTGCTGCAAACAACCACTTCAAAAATACAACTAAAAGACGGAACGGACATCACCCAGAACCACAGGAAGGCTGGCTGAGGAGAGACTACTCAACTAGAAGGAAAAATAACAGCACACCGAGGCTCAGAGGAGGCGCAGTGTGGAAAATACTCAGGTGCGGAGGTGCGCGCGCAAAGCGGGCTGGTGGCTGAGAGCGCGGTTGTCGTTTTCGGTCAGGGGGGAGTCTCAGACTCTGAGCTCCAGATACGGGCGAATCGCTGGGGACTCGGACCCAAACGGGAGAAGCGGGAGTGTCTGGCATCAGTTGGAAGGCAGCTTTCCCTCCGAGGTTTGCAGCGGTTCCGGGGGTTCTGAGAAGCAGAGCCTCTGGGAACAGGACTGAGGGCACCATAACGGCTCCCTCCGCCCGCCCTGTTGAGCCCGCCCCGCCCAAGCCCTGCGCAGAGCCATTTGCCGGATCGCCTCAGGCAAAGGCTAGATTAGCACCTCCCCAGAGGACAGAAGTTTTCCGCGGCAGACACAGCTGATTCACACAGCCAGTCGGCCTGGTGGTCAAATCCCTCTAGTATTAACTACAACAATCAAGGCTCAACTAGAACAAGACTGCGCACAAAGACCACTAGGGGGTGCACCAAGAAAGCATAAAAAATGCGGAGACAAAAAAACATGACAGAAATGGAGGATATAGAGCTAAAAATCGCAATTTTGAGGGCTTGCAAAAATGTGCTAGAAGCTGTCAATAAACTTGAGGAGAGAGTCACGAAAACTAATGAGACCCTCGATGCTATGATAAAGAACCAACTAGAAATTAAGCATACACGGACTGAAATAAAGAATATTATACAGACACCCAATAGCAGACCAGAGGAGCGCAAGAATCAAGTCAAAGATTTGAAATGCGAAGAAGCAAAAAACACCCAACCGGAAAAGCAAAATGAAAAAAGAATCCGAAAATACGAAGATAGTGTAAGGAGCCTCTGGGACAGCTTCAAGCGTACCAACATCAGAATAATAGGGGTGCCAGAAGATGAGAGACAGCAAGATATTGAAAACCTATTTGAAGAAATAATGGCAGAAAACTTCCCCCACCTGGTGAAAGAAATGGACTTACAGGTCCAAGAAGCGCAGAGAACCCCAAACAAAAGGAATCCAAAGAGGACCACACCAAGACACATCATAATTAAAATGCCAAGAGCAAAAGACAAAGAGAGAATCTTAAAAGCAGCAAGAGAAAGAGACTCAATTACCTACAAGGGAATACCCATACGACTGTCAGCTGATTTCTCAACAGAAACTTTGCAGGCCAGAAGGGAATGGCAAGAAATATTCAAAGTGATGAATACCAAGAACCTACAACCAAGATTACTTTATCCAGCAAAGCTATCATTCAGAATTGAAGGTCAGATAAAGAGCTTCACAGATAAGGAAAAGCTAAAGGAGTTCATCACCACTAAACCAGTATTATACGAAATGCTGAAAGGTATCCTTTAAGAAGAGGAAGAAGAAAAAGGTAAAGATACAAATTATGAACAACAAACATGCATCTATCAACAAGTGAATCTAAGAACCAAGTGAATAAATAATCTGATGTACAGAATGAACTGGTGATTATAATGAATCAGGGACATAGAAAGGGAATGGACTGACTATTCTTGGGGGGGAAAGGGGAATGGGAGATGCGGGAAGAGACTGGACAAAAATCGTGCACCTATGGATGAGGACAGTGGGTGGGGAGTGAGGGCGGAGGGTGGGACGGGAACTGGGAGGAGGGGAGTTATGGGGGGGGGAAAGAGGAACAAATGTAATCTGAACAATAAAGATTTAATTTAAAAAAATCTTTATTGATTTCAGAGAGAGAATCATTGATTAGCTGCCTCCTGCACTTCCTAAACCCCAAATGGAAAGGAATTCATTCGTGTATTCTTCTAGTTGTGTTTCCATTATAACACGGAGATTTCTGGCTCATTTATGCAGGTGCTTGGTGTGAGCAATGGATTAGATTTATATACACACACACGCGCGCACACACACACATGCTTGGGGGATCTCTATTTTTAAAATTATTTTTATTGAGATATAGTTCACATACTATAAAATTCAGCCTTTACTAGTAAGTGTGTACAATTCAGGTTTTTAGAGTATTCACAAAGTTTTGCAACCACCACCGCTACAATTATTTATATATACACATACATGTATATATCAGCGATTTTCAACCCGTGTGCCGCAAGAATTTTTAAAATATTTAGTCAGGGGCACTGACCTCTTTTCCCTTTGATTGTCAAAGAAAAAAATGACAACAGCCAACACAGCAACAGCTTGTTTAGTATGAATGAATCAAAATTGTGCCTAGTTGTTTTTTTAATCAGATTGGCAAAAAAATATATATTTTGATGTGCTGCAGAATTTTAGTAATTAGGTTATGTGTGCCATGAGATAAAAAACATTGAAAATCAGTGGTATATGTACATTTACATATACACTGAGTGGCCAGATTATTATGACCACCTGACGTTGGTAGGCAAATTAGCTATAATTTCGGGCTGAAGTTGCTAGAGGGCCAGATCATTATAAACGTCTAAATAGCACAACATACCTAAGTATCATTGCTGATCAAGTTCATCCTATCATGTTGATGGCGTATCCCAATGGAGATGGCTTCTTCCAACAAGACAATGCGCCATGCCACGGTGCTCGTATTGTGCAGGAGTGGTTTCAAGAACATGAGGGAGACTTTACCTTGCTTAGGTGGCCCCCACAATCACCAGATCTCAATCCAATTGAGCATTTGTGGGAC
>NW_005356575.1:308108-309376 GCF_000412655.1 Myotis brandtii
CATCACCTTTCAACATCTCGTGGAGTCAATGCCAAGAAGAATCGCCACAGTATTAAAGGCAAAAGGTGGCTCAATGAAGTACTGATGGGGTGGCCATAATACTCTGGCCACTCAGTGTATATATGTATAAGTGTGTATACACACACACACACACACACACACACACACACACACACACATACTGTATATCCCCATGGCTGTCTAGTTGTCTCAGTGCACGTATTAAAAATGCCATCTTTCTGTCAGAGGTCAGAGATGCCACAGTTGTTTCCAAATATCCAGGTGTTCCGGTGTCCAGTTCTGTGCCGTGGGCCTAATTGTCATCCATCCCCACGTGTGGGACACCTTTGCTAACATCAACAGCCCTGGCCCAGGATGGGGGGGTGGCAGGCGAGTGGCCGCGCCTCTTCAAGGCCGTTTATGGGCGGGCTTTGCCTTCGCCATAGCATTGCTCAACAGAAGTAAACACTTCGGTCCCCAGCGACTGAGACGAAACCAACCGGGCAGGAGGAGAGCCAGCAGGGCGTTCTGGGAAGAAGAGGTACCAGGAATCAGGATACACCCACGCGTGGGTCCCCCCATCTCTTCTCCTGTCTTCCCAGCCCAAGGTGGGGGCCCTCCCCTCCTCCGGACATGTCCTCCCTGCAGAGGAAGGACGAGGGGCCCTGGGCCAGGGAGTGTCCCTTCCCGCTCTGCGACCAGGAACGCACCAGCACAGCTTGGTTGAAGCAGCCGGCGGTCTGGGAGGTGAGGCCAAGGGTGTCCAGCGCCTGCCGAGCGAAGTCTTCGGAACTCAGTAACAGTGTCCGGTACTTTATGTCTTTGGTCATACTTGACTCGATCATGAAGGGGCTCACCGTCTGCAGGAAGCAAGGAGCTAAGGAAGGGGAGAACTCCCATCTCACCCTGGCTTAGCTCCCAGGCTCTTTGAAAATCCCAGAGTCCCGCCCTAGCTCAGTGGATAGAGCCTCTGCCTGTAGCCTGAAGGGTCTCAGGTGGCCGGCTCGATCCCCAGTAGGGGGCGTGCAGGAGGCAGCCGATCAATGATTCTTTCTCATCATTGATGTTTCTATCTCTCTCCCTCTTCCTTCCTCTCTGAAATCAATAAAAATATATGAAATAAAAATAAAATAAATGCAAGTCTCTACTTTAAAAATTTTTTTAAAATAAACACAAATAAATAAAAACATATTTTTATAAAAAAGGAAAAAAGAAAATCCCAGAGTCCCACCCACTTGCTGCTCTCCCACTGGGGACTCAGCCAGCCC
>NW_005356575.1:309556-313865 GCF_000412655.1 Myotis brandtii
CGCCCCGCAGAGGCCACGCCCCCTGCAAACACTCTCCGCTGGGGAGGCTGCTCCACTGTCGCTGAGCTCCTCCCCCCGCCAGAGCCCCTCGCCTCCGGAGCTGCCACTCGGTCACGGTCAGTCCCTTAGGAGTCAGGCACCTGCACGATGACTCCTTGGGAGCAGTACTCCGCGCCCACTGCCTGCGAGAAGTTTCGCACAAAGGCCTGTGGAGGAAGGAGCGGGAGGACCCCAGGCTCGTGAGCCTCGCTGTGCAGAGGCCTCCAGCCCAGCCTTGCCCCAGCACCGACCAGAAAGCCCCCAATCTCCCGCCCCAAGTCCTCACCTTAACCCCCGAACGCTTCGGCGTTCCACGCCCTCCCGGTATTCCCCTACACCCACCCTCTACTCCACCCGCCAGCCCCGATCTCACTCCCAGCTCCTGTTCTCTCTTCCCCGAGCCTCCGTTTCTCTTAAAAACAAACAAACAAACAAACAATCCCTGCTGGGCTGTGCCCAGGTGTCTCTCACACGCGCGCACACACGCATTCAGGGCTATGGCAGGGCAGCCCTCCGCGGTCGGTGGGGCCTGGGTACCTTGGAAGCGGCGTAGGCTGATAAAAGTGGACAGGGCTTCTTGTCAGTGAATGAGGAGATGTTAACGATGATTCCTTTGCGCCTGGAGGAGGAAGCATTCGTGGAAAGGTGATTCCCCCACCTCCACCCCTGAGCCATGTCCTAATCCGAGAAATGTCAGAGGGACAGGGGCGAGCTGGAAACGCGGCTGGGTCAGCAGGGGAAGGGGGGAAGCCCGGAGGTGGGATGGAGGAGGCGCCAGAGGGGAAGAGGAAAGGCCTGCCTCTTACCTGGAGACCATCTGGGGCAGGACAATTGCCGTCATCTGCAGAGAAGAGTGGGAAGGGCCCCGTTTTCCAGTCCTTTCTCCTGCCCCCTCCCCCTCAAGTTCACGCCCATCCCCCCACCTTCTCCTGGGGAGTATTCCCCTAGCGCCTTCTCCATGGGCGGGCAGTAGGGGGGACCACCCCGAGCGGGCAGAGCTATGCTGACCGTGGACTGAACTCCTCGCCCAGGCTTACCTGGGCCACAGACATGATGTTGCAGTTGATGACGTCAGAGAGTCTCTGGGGAAGAAACAGAACCATAGTCGTCCCTCCACCAACCCTGCCTCGACCCCCACCTTTTCTTATTTCCTAGCTTACTTTTCTTTTAAGATGGACACTTTTTTTTTTAGAATTTACAATGTGCGTATCCTTTGACTCACCAACTCCACGTCTGGACATTCATTCCTTTCCAAGGTACTCACACATGTGGGGAATGAATTCAATAGAAAGATATTGTTTGCAACACTATCTGTTTGGGGCTGTCACCAATAATTTATCTAGAAACACTGCTGAATGTGTCTTTGGAGCACATGTGGGCTCATACAACCAGGAGTGACGTGGGGGGATGAGAGAGCATGCATATTCCCAACCTTAAGAGGTACTGCCCAACAGCTTCCCCAAAATTGTCCAAATTGATATGCCCACTAGCAGAGTTTAAGAATTCTAGTTGTGCCACATCCTGCCAAAACCGGTTTGGCTCAGTGGATAGAGCGTTGGCCTGCGGACTGAAAGGTCCCAGGTTCGATTCCGGTCAGGGGCATGTACCTGGGTTGCAGACACATCCCCAGTGGGAGATGTGCAGGAGGCAGCTGATCGATGTTTCTCTCTCGTCGATGTTTCTAGCTCTCTGTCTCTCTCCCTTCCTCTCTGTAAAAAATCAATAAAATATATATTTAAAAAAAAGAATTCTAGTTGTGCCACATCCTGACAACACTTGGTATTGCCAACACTTTTAGTGTTAACCATTTTAGTGGCTGTGCAGTTGTACCTCATTCTGGTTTGAATTTGCGATTCTCTAATAAGAATGAGGTTGGATAAGTTCTCATATATTTATTGGCCATTCGGATTTCCTCTGTTGTAGAATGCCTGTCAATATGGCTCCCATTTCCACTGGGTGTTCGCATTTTTAATAGATATATAGCCCTGGACAGTTATGCTCGGTGGCTTGAGTGTTGGCCCTCGGACCAAAGGGATTCCGGATTGATTCCCAGTCAAGGGCACATATCTGGATTGCAGGTTCAATCTTGGTCACACGTGCATCTGTTTGCCTTATCATTTCTTTGGTTTATGGTCATGATTTTTCTTCTAATATTCCTCTTATATTTCACTGAAGCTGTATGTTTAATATAAATAATTGTATTGTTGATCTGAGGTTCTGGACTATAGTTGACCCTTGAACAACATGGGTTTGAATTGAACGGGTTAATTGGAATCACAAATTGATGTCTCTTAGCCGCTTGAAGGGAAATATTGCTCTAAATGTCAGATTTATATCTTTGGATTCTCTTTTCCCCCAAATCGTGGTGCTACAATTCCTCTTTGCTTTAGGAATAATGCCCTCAGTTATTTTTTATTATTTTTATATTTTTTGTTAATCCTCACCCAAGGATATTTTTCCCATTGATTTTTAGAGAGAGTGGGAGGGAGGGAGAGAGAGGGGTGGGAGAGAGAGAGAGAGAGAGAGAGAGAGACATCAATGTGAGAGAGACACATTGACTGGTTGCCTCCCTCACGCACCTGGACCAGGGGCAGGGATCCTGCAATCCAGGCACCTGCCTTTGACCCAGAATCGAACCCACAACCCCTTAGTCTGCAGGCCGATGCTCTAACCACAGAGAAAACCGGCTAGGGCCTTAAACAGTTATTTTTTAAAATATTCTTTTCATTCTCATTTGCAGAGTTAGTCTCAAACAATGACCGCCTCTAATACCAGAGGCAGAATACACAACTGGCCTCTTTAAATTTGATAAAATGAGCATGTGCGTTTCTTTGAAATAATAATATTTAACATTTAAAAGCCATCCCTATTGCCTGGCTGGTGTGGCTCAGTGGTTGAGCGTCCACCTGTGGTCGAGCATCCACCTATGAACCAGGAGATCACAGTTCAATTCCCAGCCAGGGCACATGCCTGGGTGGCTGGCTCCATCCCCAGTAAGGGGCCTGCAGGAGGCAGCCAATCAATGATTCTCTCTCATCTTCGATGTTTCTATTTCTCTCCCCCTCTCCCTTCCCCTCTGAAATCCATAAAAATGTACAGTGGGGCCTTGACTTACGAGTTTAATTCATTCCGTGACGGAGCTCGTAACTCAAATTACTCGTATGTCAAATCAAAAAGTGAACGAGTGAGACACGTGATGCTGGGCTGATGTTGTGGCGTTCACTGTGACGTTCGCTGCGCCAACTAGCGGTGGGGTATCTGAAGCTGGCTCATAACCCGAATTTTAGCTCGCAACTCAGCAAAAAAATCGACCGAGAGACAGCTCTTATCTCGAAAAACTCGTTAGTCGGGACACTCGTAAGTCAAGGCCCCACTGTATTTAAAATAAAAACGGGAAGAAAGAAAAAAGAAGCCGTGGGATTCAAGAACGATCCCAAGGGACAATGTAGAAAACCACAGACTCTGAGCGGCAGGCACTGGTTTCCCAGGTGGGCCATTCCCCGCTAACGTTGGCACCCGGGGATCGGGGATCGGAAAGGGCAGAAGCAGAGAACCTGAGCACTAGTCCTGGTTGGGCGATGCAGAGGGCGCCCCCATCGCGTCCTGGACATCGGAGACGCGCAGCTTTGAAAACAACTTTCCAACAGAAGGCATATAAATACACAGGGTGCCTCCTTCCGCAACCCACAGGCCGCGTGGGTTTCCAACAGGGGGCAGTAGCGGGCGCAGGAGCGCAGAGCGGGCGCGGACTCGGTTCACTCACTTTGGCGACGTTCTCACGGTCCAGCAGCCTCACCAGGGTGTTTTCATATAACATGCCCACGTTGTTCACTGAGCGGGAGGAGACAAGCTGTTTGTGTCGCTCCAACAGCCCCAGAGAGACCGGTTCGGGGCAGAGGGAGGGCGACCCCAGAGGGTTAAGGGTCAGGGTGAGCATGGGGGCCCTGGAGGGCGCGGCTCCTCCGAGCGGGCTGGACGTACCCAGGACTCCAATCTCCAGGTCCCTCAGTCCTGTCCTAATGGCCGCGTAGATCTCCAAGCCACCGGTGAAGTCCGCCTGGATGACTCGAGTGACCCTGCCATGAAGCCGCTCTGGGGAGAGGCAGTGGGAGCCAGGCCCTGAGCTGGAACCCAGTCCCAGTTGTGCCCCCCCACCCCTGTCCGCGGGGTTCAGCCCCAGCCCCTGCTCCATCCTTCCTTCCCTTGGCCCAGATGCAGCAGAAGCCCCGCCCACCCGGCCACGCCCCTTGCCACGCCCCCCCCCAGTCCC
>NW_005356575.1:314248-315666 GCF_000412655.1 Myotis brandtii
ACAGGTCGCCCACCGTGGTCCCCGCCACCCCCTGGTGGTCAGCACACGTCATAGCGAGCAATCCACCTCCCCTTCTCCAGGTGGAACTCCAGAGGGGACACTTTGCATATTAACCTTTTATATACGGTATAGAGAGGCCACCAATATGTAATGTGCACTGGCTGCGAGTTGCACAGTGTTGTCAGCACTGTGGCTGTGGAGGGGAACAAAACAGGAAACCAAAAACCTGCCCTCAAGGAACATGCCTCTGGGGAAAGAGCAATCCAGGCAGATGGAGCAGCAAGTGCGAAGGCCCTCGCACAAAGCCTGGCAGCCTAGAGGACAGCCAGGGGTCCACGAGCCCTGGGAGAAGGGGCCAGTTGTATGGTAGCTCAGTGCGGTGGGCAAGGGACCAGATCATAGAGCAGCCGTGGGCAAACTACGGGCTGTTTGAAATGAATAAAACTAAAAAAAAAAAGACCGTACCCTTTTATGTAATGATGTTTACTTTGAATTTATATTAGTTCACACAGACACTCCATCCATGCTTTTGTTCCGGCCCTCCGGTCCAGTTTAAGAACCCATTGTGGCCCTCGAGTCAAAAAGTTTGCCCACCCCTGTCATAGAGCCTTGAATGCCCCAGGAAAGACTTGGGCTTTCATTCTTAATGATAGAAGCATCCAATCATTGGGCCTGGCCGGTGTGGTTCAGTGGTTGGGCATCGTCCCATGCACCAAGAGGTAACTCGATCCCCAGCAGGCAGCGTGCAGGAGGCAGTCGATGGATGTTTTTCATGGAGGTTTCTCTCTCGTGGATGTTTCTTTTTAAAAAAAAAATAATTTTATTGATTTCAGAAAGGGAGAGGGAGAGAGAGATAGAAACATCAATGATGAGAGAGAACCACTGATCAGCTGCCTCCTGCACGCCCCACACTGGGGATCGAGCCCGAAACCCAGGCATGTGCCCTGACCGGGAAGCGAACCGGATAGAAACATCAATGATGAGGAAGCTCAACCACTGAGCCACGCCTGCGGCCTCTTTTTATTTAAGGTATTTTTATTGATTTCAGAAAGGGAGAGGGAGAGAGAGATAGAAACATCAATGATGAGAGAGAACCACTGATCAGCTGCCTCCTGCACGCCCCACACTGGGGATCGAGCCCACAACCCAGGCATATGCCCCCACCAGGAATTGAACCGTGATCTCTTGGTTCACAGGTGGAAGCTCAACCACTGAGCCACACCAGCAGGCATGGATGTTTCTCTCTCTCTCTCCCTCTCCCTTCCTCTCTAACAAAATCAATAAAAACAGTTTAAAAAATAATTCAATCATTCGAGTGTCCGCTCCTTTTCCCATTCATACGTTTATGTGAAATGTGTTTACTGGACCTGCTCATTGCTGGGTGGTGCTGAGGACACAGTGCCCATGGCAGACTCACT
>NW_005356575.1:315831-317936 GCF_000412655.1 Myotis brandtii
TTCTAAACACAAACCTGCCCCTCCCTCTCCTGCTCAGAACCTGCCTTGAGCCCCGTCCAGGGTGGCTCAGGTGACTGGAGCATCGTCTTGTGCACCAGGTCACGGGTTTGATTTCCAGTCACGGCAAATACCTAGGTTTCAGGTTCGATCCCCAGTTGGAGGGGTGGACAGGAGGCAACCGATTGATGTTTCTCTCTCACACCCATGTTTCTCTCTCTCTCTCCCTTCCTTCCTCTCCATCTTCAGCCATAGTGTCTGCCAGGGGCCCTTTGTGGGAGTCCAGGCATAGCAAACAGTTCATCTCTAGCCCCAAAAGCAGCCCCTGGATTTCCCTGCCTCTGAGCCTTTGCACATGCTGCTTCTTCTGCCCTGAAGGCCTCTCCCCCTGACACAGAGTTAGCAAATATTTGTGGGATGGGTGCCAAGTAGGATTTTGGTGCATGTCTGTCCCTATGTTGCATAATGTATGTGTGAGGGTGACATGTTATATGGGACAAAGTGTCCGTCAGCTTTGGAGGGAGGCTGCACACAGAAACCTCAACAGCTCCAAGCATCTGAGAGGCTGACTCTGTGAAGGTCATTCATTCAGTCAACAAACATTTGCCCGGCATCTGCTAGTGCCCAGCCCAGTGTTGGGTGGCACTGACCAAGACAGCCACAGCCCCGCCCTCAGTACAGTGGTAGGACAGACCAGTCCCAGACAGGGATGACCCAGAGTGGCCTCACTACCGTAGGTAGGTTAGCTTGCTGCTGGGGTCCGGCTGATCGGGACTGGGTGAGAGGGCCTGACACACCCTGGAGCTCTCCCGCAGTCCCTCCCTGGCTGGCCGGCCCCCATCAGCCCCGATTGCTGGCCAGGCCGAGGGATCCCACCTGTGCACGAATTCGTGCACCGGGCCTCTAGTGTAGGTGTAAATCCTCTCCCTCCAGGGTTCCCCTTCTCCCTGAGCTCTCGCTTCCCCTCCATTCTTGCCCACCCAAGGACATCACTCCAGCTTTTCTCCCATCTTCTGCCACATCAAAACTTCTCCTTCTTCCGGATTATTCCCACCAGCATGCGAACCTGCCAAATCGCTCCCCTCTTCCCGGTCCAGGCGTTGCCTGTCTCTTATCATCCCACTCTCCTTCCCTCAACCTTCTGAGAAGGACTGTCTCCACTGGTTCTCCTTCTGGATCCTCTGCACCCACTCCAATTGGGCCCCTGTCCCCACCATGTCACCCCAACAACTTTGGTCACCAATGACTTCCATGTTGGTCAAGCCAGTGCTGTATTCTCAGCACCTCCCAGCAGCAACCAACACACTGGTCACCCCGTCTCCTGGCAACGCTCCTCACCCGGCTTGTAAGGCCTCCCCTCTGCCCCTGGTTTTCCTCCTACTCCATCCCAGTTCTCGTCACTGCTCAACTGCTATGCCTCTTAATTTTGGGTGCTCCAGGGAGCACTTTGGGGTGATTCAGAATGTGCTCCTCTTCTCCAGTTATACCCATTCCCAAGGTCATTTCATCTAGTCTTGTGATGTTAAGTGGCATTGAGCCCTTGCCCGTGTGGCTCAGTTGGTTGGAGCATCGTCCCATACATCAAAAGGCTGTGGGCTCAATTCCCGTTCAGGGCACATACCCAGGTTGTGGGTTCAATCCTTGGTCAGGGTGCATATGGGAGGCAATTGATTGATGTTTCTCTCTCACATTGATTTTCTCCTCTCTCTCTCTCTCAAATCAATAAAGAGTAAATAAACAAATAAATGGCATTGAGATGTCGATGCTTAAACATACATCTCCACATTAACATTCCCTCTGAACCCCAGAGCGGCACACTCAGCTGCATACTTCTCACCTTGGACACCTAATTGCATCTCAAACTTAAAGTGGCCAAAACTAAACTCCTGTCTGTTTCCCAACAACCTGTTCCTCCCTCAGTTCAACCCTATCTCAGTAGTTGCAGCTCCATTCTTTGAGGTGTTCTGGTAAAAATCTTATAGTACTATACTTTGTGAGTCCAGTATCACTCTCATACCAAACCCCAAAGATATTACAAGAAAAGAAAACTACAAACCAATATCCCTCATAAACTTGGACACAAAGACCCTCAACAAAGTATTGGTAAA
>NW_005356575.1:318029-321934 GCF_000412655.1 Myotis brandtii
TTGAGGGTTGTTTCAATATTTGAAAAACCAATCAATGTAATTTACCATATAAACAGACTAAAGAAGAAAAAGCATATGATCAATAAACAGAAAAATTATTTTACAAAAATCAACCCCAGCCCAGCCAGTGTGATGTTCACTCTGACCACTCAAACATCATATTGAATTTCCTAGCCAGTGCAATACGGCAAGAAAAAGAAATAAAAAGTATACAGATTGGAAAGGCAGAAATAAAATGATCTGTTCACAGATGGCATGATTGTCTACATAGAAAATCCCAAGAGGCCCAGCTAGTGTGGCTCAGTGGTTGAGGGTTGACCTATGAACCGGGAGGTCATGGTTTAATTCCCATATGCCGGGTTTCGGGCTGGATCCCCACTGTGGGGTGTGGAGAAGGCAGTTGATCAATGATTTTTCTCTCACCATTGATCTCTCTCTCTCTCTCTCATCTTCTTCCCTGAAATCAATAAAAATATATTTTAGCCGAAACCGGTTTGGCTCAGTGGATACAGCGTCGGCCTGCGGACTCATATCCCCACTGTGGGGTGTGGAGAAGGCAGTCGATCAATGATTTTTCTCTCACCATTGATGTCTCTCTCTCTCTCTCATCTTCTTCTCTGAAATCAATAAAAATATATTTTAAAAAAAGAAAGAAAATCCCAAGAAATCTGAAGAAAAAAAAAAAAAGCTATAAGAACTAAGAAGTGAGCCCTAGCTGGTTTGGCTCAGTGGATAGAGCGTTGGCCTGAGGACTAAAGGATCCCAGGTTGGATTCCAGTCAAGCGCACATGCCCAGGTTGTGGGCTCGGTCCCCAGTAGGGGGTGTGCATGAGGCAGCTGATCAATGATTCTCTCTCATCATTGATGTTTCTATCTCTCTCTCCCCTCTCCCTTCCTCTCTAAAATCAATAAAAATAAAAAAAATAAAAAGAACTAAGAAGTGAGTTTTAGTAAGGTTTCAGGCTATAAGGTCAAAAGTTTGGAGTCATACCTTATATCCAATCTTTTCCATAAATCTTGTCTGCTCTACCTTCGAAATCAATCCAGAACCCACTACTTCTCACCTCCAGTGTCATCACCCTGGTCGAAGTTGCCAGCATCTCTTGCTTGAATTTTTTTAAAGTCTCTTAGCAGAGGTCCGTGCGTTCCCCTCACCTCCTGCAGTATCATATCCCTCTTCTGCTCAGAACCCTCCCATTTCAGTAAAGAGTAAAGTCCCCATATTAACCCACCAGATTCCCCGTGATCCTCCCTGAAATTGCATCACAATCCTCGTCTCCTACGGCTCCCCTCTCCCTCCCTCTCCCTCTGACACAATCACAGTGGCCTCCGGCCTGCTCCTCCAACAAGCAACGCTGAAACGGACAGTCAACAGTAAACACATTTAGGTATCGGATCACAGAGTTTAGTGACACAGGCGTAGGCTTTAACTACACGATTCAAGTGCTTTGGTTGTCAGGTAGCTTACCGCCAAAGGTTAATAAAGTTACGTCAGTCATGCCCCAGGGGCCTGCCTGTAAACAAGTTTCAGAAAAAAATGCTTAGAAGTACACTTTGGCCCTAGCCAGTTTGGCTCAGTGGATAGAGCGTCCGTGGGCCTGGGGACTGAAGGGTCCCGGGTTTGATTCCGGTCAGGGGCATGTACCTTGGTTGCAGGCACATCCCCAGTAGGGGGCGTGCAGAAGGCAGCTGATCGATGCTTCTCTCTCATCGATGTTTCTAACTCTCTATCCCTCTCCCTTCCTCTCTGTAAAAAATCAAGAAAATATATATATATTTTAAAGTACACTTTGCTTGAGATAATAGAAAATACAGCTAGTTACTCTCAAAGCAATGATTGCTTAAGCCATAACACTGATCGCAAGATGGTTAGCTTCTGCCTTTTGCTTTAAAGATAACATCACTGACACAATTATGAGGTATGTTGCAGAATCTTGGTTCTTCAATCAACCACAGTCACAAAGACACCAGACAAGATGCCCTCAGGAACTAAATTCATGAAACGAAGGGAAACCACTGAAGTTTGCACAAAAACTAACCTATCAGCTTTGCCCTTGACCCCTAACCCTCAATCTTTGCCTTTAAATACCCTTGATGGCCTGGCCAGGGTGGCCCAGTGGTTGAGCATCGACCTATGAACCAGGAGGTCATGGTTCCATTCCGGTCAGGGCACATGCCCGGGTTTCGGGCTCCATCCCTAGTAGGGGGCGTACAGGAGGCAGCTGATCAAAGATTCTCTCTCATCACTGATGTTTCTTTCTTCCTCTCCCTCTCCCTTCCTCTCTGAAATCAATAAAAATATATTTTTTTAAATGTAATTCTCATGGAAAATGATTTTTTTCAGGTTGAACACAGCCTATTGGCATTTGAATAATGATCATTTCATATTAATTTCCTTGTTTTTATTTGTTTATTTGTTTTGTAGGAAAAAATCAGGTAGACACCTTGATGAAAAACCATCAAGGAGTTTGGATTTTGAGTGACAGCTCATCATTCTCCTGCCTTGATGCCCTGCCAATAAACTGGTTTAATGTCCCCACTGCACAGTTCAGTGTCTAACGTTTGGTCACCTGGACAGTTTCGGGGACTCTCTGGTTCAGTAACAATGCTTCCTACCCCAGGGCCTTTGCACTGGCTCTGTCTTCTCCCCAGAAACCCCTTCTCCCAGGTATCCCCATGACCAGCACCTCCATCAGGTCCTTTCTCACGGTTGCCTTCTCAGCGACACCGTCTCTTGAGCACCCTCCATAAAAATTGGAACCCGCACATCCTCAGGGCTGCTTGTTTTCCTTTCACGGTTTATTTTTCTCCTTAACCCTTACAGCCATTTTGACACACTACATTTTATGTATTTATCTTTTCTTCACACTTGCCTCCCCTCACCCTAGTGAACATCAGCTCCATGAGGGCGAGGTTCTTTTCATTTTGTAAATCTATTTTGGTCACTGCTTTCCTCCCAGCACCTGGAAGATGCCTGGCAACAGAGGTGGTCAATGAATATCTTTTCTTTTAATTTTTTTTAAAATATTTTTTTTTATTGATTCCAGAGAGGAAGGCAGAGAGAGATAGAAACATCAATGATGAGAGAGAATCATTGACCGGCTGCCTCCTGCACGACCCCTTCTGGGGATCGAGCCCGCAACCTGAGCATGTGCCCTTGACTGGAATTGAACCCGGGACCTTCCAGTCCGCAGTCCAATGCTCTACCCACTGAGCAACACCAGCTAGGGCAATGAATATGGTTTGAATGAATGAATCAGGGCGCTGATGGGGGATGTCAAGAGGCTGTAGAGATCCAGTGTACGCCCGTGAACCAGGCTGGGAGGAGAGGGAGGGCTTCCGGAAGGCGAGAGGGTCTGAGGGAACCAGGTCACACACACAATTCCCAGTCTAGTAGGAGCCCCTGGCAACAGGTAACCCGACAGCGGGAGCGCCCACCGCCCACCCAGCTCCGATCCCGGGCTCACCTCGTGTGCATAGGCCTTGCCGATGCCACTGGTGGCTCCTGTCACCACTGGAGCGGAGAGAAGGAGGATGAGCAGGAGGGGTGGCCTGGCACTGCCCAGCCCCTCCTCAGCCCCTCCCGCGGAGACCCACCCCCACCCCGCCCTGTCCTCATCCCTCACCTGCCTGGCCTCTGACACCTGCTCCCCTCACCTGTACAGTTTCGGGGCCTCCATGCCCGCCTCGCCCTGGCTGGCCCAGCCTTCACTTCTCTTGCTTCCAGAACTCCCCTCTGCCTCTGCCCGGATCGGGGGCCCTCGCCTGTCATCTATCTTGGTTCCCGCGTTCCTGCCGGCCCCCAGCTCCCCACCGGGCACAGGGCCCTTGCCTCTCACCTGCCCAGGCTCCGTGCGCCCTGAGCCAAGGGGCCCCCCGGCGCACCGGGGGCAGCAGGTACACGT
>NW_005356575.1:322557-328851 GCF_000412655.1 Myotis brandtii
CTCCTCCTCCTCCTCCTCCTCCTCCTTTACTTGTTCTTAATGTTTATTATTATTATCGTGGTACAATATACACAACATAAAATATGCCACTTTAATGCTTTTTAAGTGTATGATTCATCAACATTAAGTACATTCACAATGTTGTGCAACCATCCAGTTCCAGAAATATGTCATCATCCCAAATAGGAACTCTGTACCATTAGATAATCACTCCCCATCCTTCCTTCCCCCAGGTCCTGGCTTTTTTTTTTTTTTTAATAGAGGGAGAGAGAGAGAGATCAATTCGAGAGAGAATCGTACCCCGCTCCGGATCAAACCAGCAACCCTTTAGTGCACAGGACGCTGCTCACCCAACTGAGCCACACCAGCAGTGCGGTCCTGGTAATCTTTATTCTACTTTCTGTCTTGATGAATTTGCATATTCTTGCTGCCTCATTTAGAGAAGTCATATATCTGTCCTTTAGTGTCTGGCTTATTTCACTGCTATAATGTGTTTAACGTTTGTCTATGTTGAAGCCTGTATCAACTTCATTCTCTTTTATGGCTGAATACCGTTCCATTGTATGAATATACCACGGTTTGTTTATTCATTCATCTGTTGTTGGACATCTGGGGTGTGTCTGCCTTTGGCTATGGTGACTAATCTACCATGAACATTTGTGTGAAAGTAACTGTTTGAGTCCCTGCTTTTTTTTTCCTAATTGTTTTTTTAAATTTCTTTATTGATTAAGGTATTACATATGTGTCCTTATCCCCCCATAGCCCCTCCAACCCCCCCCCACCCACGCACACACACTCATACCCTCACCCCCTGTTGTCTGTGTCCATGAGCCCCTGCTTTTGAGTCTTTCGGGTGTATATCTCAGAATGGAATTGCTGGATCATATGGTAATTCTATATTCAACTCTTTGAGAAATCTCCATACTGTTTTCGATAGGAGCTGTATCATTTTACATTCTCATCAGCAGTACACACGGGTCGCAATTTCTCCACATCCTTGCCAACACTGTGACCTTCTGTTGTTGTTTTAAATAATCGCCACCCTAATGAGGGTGAAGTGGTATCTGACTGTGCTTTGATTTGCATTTCCCTAAGGAACAGATCTATCTGCTGGGGTCCAACCCCAGCAGGTCCAGGGGTCCCCTAAGGTGTGGACGGAGTCGGCGAAGAAGGAATGACACGGAGACAGCCTTCAGTTGATCAGCAGCCTAGTCAGGACCTCTAGCCAGGATCTCCAGCCAAAGTTCTGGTTAGGATCTGATGAGGATCTGATGTTTATTGTCTTGTTACATCTATATTTATACCAGCCGATTTTAATCCTGTCAATTTCTATTACAAAGGTTAGGGCGTTTCTTATCTCCATTCCAGGGAGTAAAGATTATGTAGCTTAACTACCCGCCTGGCACTTAGTTAAGGGGTTGTATCCCCTCCCTAACCTCGGGGAAAAATCCCCACCTGGGGAAACAACCTTTCTCGGAGAGGTGACCTTGGTTAAGACACATGGCACTAAGGAGAGCAAACCTATTAAGAACAATATGCTATATATGCCAGGTCCCTTGAAACATATGCTGTGCAGATGTTTCTTCCCTGCAGCGACTGTGTCAAGCAGCAAGGATGGACCGGCTTCCGGCATCTATCCTTTTTCTTTTTCATTTTTTGGTTTATTTTATTTTTCAAGTAGAGTGTAGTAATCAAGAACATAGGGTCTGGAGCTAGGAAGAGTCCCATTTGTTTGTTTGTTTTGCTTGCTTGTTTTTTAATCCTCACCCGAGGATATTTTTCCATTGATTTTTTTTTTCTTTTTTAGAGAGTGGAAGAGAGAGGGAAAGACAGAGAGAAACATCGATGTGAGAGAAACACATCAATTGGTTGCCTCCTGCAGCGCCCCGACCAGGGCCGGGGATTTAGCCTGCCACCAAGGTACCGTGCCTTGACCAGAATCGAACCCAGGACCCTTCGGTCAACAAGCCGACATTCTATGCATTGAGCCAAACCGGTTAGGGAGAACAGATCTATCTTTCATGAGTTTATTGGCCATTCACATATCTTCTTCGGAGAAATATCTATTCAAATCTTTTGCCCTTAGTTGAACTGAGTTGGTTTTTGTTGTTGTTGAATTGTAGGAGTTCTTTATATATTCTGAATACTAATCCCCTAGCAGATGTATGATTAGTGAATATTATTTTCTCTTCTATAAAAGCTGTATAGTTTTAGCTCTGTCAGGTCTTTGATTCATTTTAATTTTTTTAAACACATGTCTTTACTGATTTTTTAAGAGAGTAAGGGAGAGGGTGAGAGATATAGAAACATCAATGAGAGAGAAGCATTGATCGGCTGCCTCTTGCACACCTCATACTGGGGATCGAGCCTGCAACCTGGGCACGTGCCTGACCGGGAATCAAACCCATGACCTCTTGGTGCATGGGCCGATGACCAACCACTGAGCCACACTGGCCGGGCCTCATTTTAATTTTTGTATATGGTATAAGGTAAAGAATAAGCTTTGCTTTTTTGAATGTAAATATCAAGTGTTCCTAGCACTATTTGCTGAAAAGACCATTTTCCTATTTAATGCTCTTGGTACCCCTGTCAAAAATAACTGACCATATATGTGAGGCTTTATTTCTGGGCTCTCTATTCTATTCCACTGGCCTATCTGTCTGTTCCTAGGCTAGTACCACCGTTTTGATTACTGTAGCTTTGTACTTCTTTTTGGCTATTCAGAGTCCCTTGAGATGGTATCTGAATTTTAGGATAGATTTTCCTATTTCTACAAAAAAGCACTGTTGGGATTTTGATAGGGATTGCACTGAATCTGTAGATCATTTTGGATAATACTGAGATCTTAACAACATTAAGTCTTCCGATCCATGAGTGTGGGATGTCTTCCTATTTGTGTCTTCTTTAATTCTTTCAACAATAGTTTTTTTAAAAAATGTGTGTTTTTCATTGATTTTAAAGAGAGAGGAAGGGAGAGGGAGAGAGAAACATTGATGTGAAGGAGAAACATTGATCAGTTATCTCCAGCACATATCCCCAGGGTTGTGGGCTCAATCCCCATTGTGGGGCGTGCAGGAGGCAGCCGATCTATGATTCTCTCATTATTGGTGTTTCTATCTCTCTCTCCCTCTCCCTTTCTTTATGAAATCAGTAAAAATATATTAGCTTTTTTAAAAGGAAAGAAAGGAGAAACGGTCATATTTAAAAATGAAGTTTTGCCCTAGCTGGTTTGGCTCAGTGGATAGAACTTCAGCCTGCGGACTGAAGGGTCCTGGGTTCGATTCCAGTCAAGGGCACATGCCCAGGTTGCTGGCTCCATCCTCAGTGGGGGGTGTGCAGGAAGCAGCCGATCTATGATTCTCTCTCATCATGGATGTTTCTCTCTCTCTCTCTCTCTTCCTCTCTGAATAGGTAGGTACATTGTTATTAACTTAATTAGGGTACTCCTAAGCTGGCCTTTGCTAAAAACGTCCTCAATCTGAGGGGTCGACCTCAGCGAACGTACCTCAATCAGATTGAGGACGTTTTTAGCAAAGGCCAGCTTAGGAGTACCCTAATTAAGTTAATAACAATGTACCTACCTATATAGTTTAAGTTTAAAAATTTGGCTCTCAAAAGAAATTTCAATCGTTGTACTGTTGATGTTTGGCTCTGTTGACTAATGAGTTTGCTGACCACTGGGTTAGAGCATCATCCCCAGACACCAAGGTTGCTGGTTTGATCCCAAGGGTACATATAAGAACCAACCAATGGCCCTAGATGGGTTGGCTCAGTGGTTGAGCGTCGGCCCGTGATGATGTTACAGTTAAGCCCCCCTTGTACTGGGGAAGTGGAACCAATTGTGGTCGAGGGTAGTCTAGGGTACGGGGCAAGTTTATATTAGTAGCTGGAGCAACGGGGCAAAGTTGATTAATAATACCTTGGTAACGGGGCAGTATTGATTAATGTAGCCCTAGTAACTTTGTGTCTGTATCCCAGGTAAGTTTGTGTGTGTTTAGCCAACCGTTTTGTAGTTTCTATGTATAAAAGGCTGGCCTAGAACCAGGTTCGACGCTGTTGTAGGAGAAAACGCCTACGGCAGTCACTGGCCAGTTTTCAATAAATCCTCGCTTGCTGCTTAAGACCTAATTGGAGTTGGTGGTCTTACTCTCGAGAACATTGGTCCACAACAACGAAGGGTGTCCGATTCAATTCCAGTCAAGGGCTGGCACCTCGGTTATAGGCTCAATCCCCAGCAGTCCCAGATGGGGTGAGTGCTGGAGGCAACCAATCGATGTTTCTCAAACATCAAAAGTTTCTCTCTGTCTCTACCCCTCCCTTCCACTCTAAAAAAAATCAGTGGGAAAAAATAATCTTGGGTTAGGATTAACAACAAAAAAAGAGGCAACCAATGAATGCATAAATATGTGTAAAAAAAAATCGCTGTTTCTCTCTCCCTTCCTCTCTCTGTAAAATAAGTAAAAATTTTCTAGATTAAAAAAACAGAAATCAAAACAAAAATTAAAATCCACAATGTTAGGGTTTTGGCCGGTGACTCGGGCTGTGAAAGAATTCACAACAGAGAGGAAGTTTATTTTACTTTCCCTGAAGGGAATGAGCCAAAGGGAAAGGGCCAGTGCATTGCTAATCAATACAAGGGCAAAGAACAAAAGCAGCTCTCCCTTTTATTTATTTTTTTAAATATATTTTTTTATTGATTTCAGAGAGGAAGGTAGAGGGAGAGAGATAGAAAAACAATGATGAGAGAGAGTCATTGATTGACAGCCTCCTGCACGCTGCCAACTGGGGATGGAGCCAGCAACCTGGGCACGTGTGCCCTTGACCAGAATCAAACCCGGGACCCTTCTTTGTTAGTTCTTCTGGAGACAGTCCTGGCCGGGGCATGTGTCCTAAGGAGGTGTCTTATCAGTATTTTCCTAAAGCCTGTAAAACATTCTTAGAGCAAAAGTTATGAGGAGTTCAAAGGAGGCCTGTTTGAAGGGGAGGGGAGAAAGGGAACTTTGTACTAACCATCAGGGAGGAGGGTTATGCATGCAATAATGTAGCCTTGAGAGTAACTTCTCTTGCTTAGCAGTTTGAGCAGAGGGGTTATTTGAAACAGAGGGTTTAACTGCAGGTGCTTCCCATAAATTGTGGAAGGCTACGGCAAAGAAAAAGAAAGGCCTTTTTCCGTCCTAATACACAAGATTCTTCTGACTGGTCTAATAATCAAATAGACATGAGACAGATTAGCCAGAGAAAATGACCAGATTTAATACATACCGGTGCATGGGAACCCTGCACACCCGTGAGAGTCAGAGAGCTCACAGCAGGAGCGCTTCAGAGATAAGGGAACACTCCGAGCTAGAGCTGTGGTAAGTTGCCTTGGGCCGTCAAAGGGTCATTGCTGGATGATAAGAGCAGATGATCTCTGATACTCTCTCATGGGCAAGGCCTCTAATTCAAATTCTTGTAGGCAGTTCACGGGGGAGGCAGGCTAAAGTTGAGCCTGCAGCTAAAGTTGCCTTCAGCTCAAAACAACCTGCACACCACAGAGGCACATCTTGGGGTGACTCATTCTGGACCCCCACAGTTGCCTCACCCCCATTGCCCTGTCCCTGACAAGGATATTTTGTATCTCTGGGCCCCTCCTCAACCACCCCTCCCCCAAATCTCGCTTTGAAGTATGGTAGCAATCATCTCAGGTAGAAACTGTAGTTTAACTCTAACCCTGCTGTTTGGTTTCTGTACTGATTTTCTCGCTAAAATAATAGAAAAGTTATTTTAATTTTCTGAATTATATAAATCACCCCATTCGATTAAATGCCCTATTGATTGTAATGTGAATATCCCATGGGTTGTGGTCATACTGGTCTTAGAAAGCACATTTCCCTTTACCTGGGAAGGACAGCATGATTCCCAAGGTCAGAGGGCTCCAGTTAACGTGTCCCTGTTGGCTCAGTGTTCCGGAGACCCAAACACTGTAATTTAGATAACACGCTTAAGTAAACTGCTTCTGCTTCTGTAAACCGCTTTTTTTGCAAACCAGGTTCCTCATTCCAGACCCGAGGGCTCTAGATAATGTGTTTCTGTCAATTCAGTGATCCGGAGACCCAAAACTGTAATTTAGAGAACATGCTGCTTCTGCTTCTGTAAACTGCTTTTTGCAAACCAGGTTCCTCATTCCAAACCCTGGGATGCAATCAATACCTTTGTGATCTTTGCCTATATAAATCTGGTGTTGTGGCCACCTTATCGCTATGAGATCTGGGAGAGCGAAATGCCCCCTCATAGTCCCGGATTTGCAATAAAAGT
>NW_005356575.1:329057-331091 GCF_000412655.1 Myotis brandtii
CACAGGTTACTTATGTAAATGCTGATAGGGAGGCTCCCTGGCCGTGCCATACCGGCTCCTCCTCCTTCCCAGGGATCTGTCATCAAAACCCATCAGCTTCAGGCCTTCCCGTGCACTGTGCCTTAGGAAGGTATCCCGAAGCCACTGCAGAGAGCTCACCTGTGCTGGACAGCAGCCTATCTTCAAACTGAGGGAGGCAGTCAGACCTGAGCAGGGCAAGGGTGATGGGCTAGCCACCAAGTCCCCAGGGTGATAAGCTCTGGACAATTGTAGGGTGGGACCTGGACCCCAGGGTGACCTTCCCTCCCCTAGCATAGCTGGCCCTGCGGTTGGGCCCGCCCCCCCTCTCCTCCCTAGAGATAACATCTAGGCCTCAGTTGTATTTCAGCTCCAGGCCCAGAAAAGCAAAACCAGCCACGGCTGCTGACCTCGGGACAAGCTGCATTGGATAATGACCCCCTGCCCTGGCCCGGACCAATCAATCATCGGAGACCTAAACCCTGAGAAGCTACAGACCTGGAGAGCTACTGAATATTCTATTGCGATTTTCCCCTGGGACTTCCCTTAAAATCCCCACCCTTAAAACCCTTAGGACTGAGGACCCAGCACCTCTCCCTCCTGGGGCACACCCGAGCCTTTCCCTCCCCCCGCATTCCCCTCTCCTCCCAGCCCCCCTTCCTTAGACCCAACACCTTTACGTTCCTCACTTTTAAGTTCCAAGGGCCCCTCCTTTGCCTCTATAACTTGTTTCTTGATTATTATTACTAGAGGCCCAGTGCATGAAATTCATGCACAGGTAGGGCCCCTAGCGGCTGCCAGCTGCAGGCCGGGGCCTCCCTTCCCCCGCTGCCTGCCACCACCGCTGGCTGGCTTCCGTTCCCCTGGCTGCAGGCCCCGTTGCCGACGCCTGCCATGTTCCTTGCCACCCCCCTGGTGGTCAGTGCACATGTAACTTCCGGTCAGTTGAATTCTGGCCTGTAGGGACAATTTACATATTAGCCTTTTATTATATAGGACTAGAGGCCCAGTGCACAACATTTGTGCACTGGGGTGGGGGGTTCCTCAGCCTGGCCCATGCCCTCTCGCAGTCCAGGACTGGGAGTGGGCCTAAGCCAGCAGGTGGACATCCCCCAAGGGGTCCTTAGCGCTGCCCTGTGGGAGCGCACTGACCACCAGGGGGCAGTTCCTGCATTGAGTGCCTGCCCCCTGGTGGTCAG
This sequence comes from Myotis brandtii, assembly GCF_000412655.1. Taxonomy (NCBI): domain Eukaryota; kingdom Metazoa; phylum Chordata; class Mammalia; order Chiroptera; family Vespertilionidae; genus Myotis; species Myotis brandtii. Next base: position 330,275 of record NW_005356575.1, read on the forward strand.
TATGCATCATAGCGACTGGTCGTTTTGCCATTTGGTCGATTTGCATAGTATCCTTTTATTATATAGGATTACTATTTTTAAAATCTTCACCCGAGGATATTTTTCCATTGATTTTAGAGAGTGTGGAAGAGAGAGGGAAAGACAGAGAAAAACAGATTGGTTGCCTCCTGCACATGCCCTGACCAGGGCCCAGGCTGGGAGGAGCCTAGAACCTATGTGCCCTTGACCAGAATTGAACCCGGGACCCTTCAGTCCGCAGGCCAACACTCTATCTGCTGAGCCAACCTGGCTAGGGCTATAACTTGTTTCTTTCTTTTTTTACTTTTTTAAATTAAAAAAAGTTTTTTTATTGATATCAGAAAGGAAGGGAGAGAGAGAGAGAGAAACATCAATGATGAAAGAGAATCATTGATTGGCTGCCTCCTGCATGCCCCCTACTGGGGATTGAGTCCACAACCCGGGGCTGTGCCCTTGACTGGAATCAAAGCCAGGACCCTTCAGTCCGCAGGCTGACACTGTATTCACTGAGCCAAACCAGGTAGGGCTGTAACTTGTTTCTTAAGCCCATTTCTTCTATGAACTACTTCTAGCTCTGTGATTTTATAAATTAGAGGCCCAGTGCATGAAATTCGTGGGGGGAGGGGGGCTCAGCCCAGCCTGCACCCTCTCCAATCCGGGATCTCTCTCAGAATCCGGGACCACGGGACCACTGGCTCCTAACTGCCCCCCCCCCCACTGGCCTGATCACCCCTAATCATCTCTGCCTGTCGGCCTGATTGCCCCCAACTTCCCCCCCTGCTGGCCTGGTCACCCCCAA
>NW_005356575.1:331111-334954 GCF_000412655.1 Myotis brandtii
CGGCCTGGTTGTCCCATGCAGCCTGCTGTTCAGTCGTTTGGTCGTCCCTCACTAACCCCCCTGCCGGCCTTGTCGCCCCACGCAGCCTCCTCATAGTTACTGTTACTGTGACGGTGTCCCAGACAATTTGCATATTCCTCTATTATTAGTATAGATGTTCTCTTCTAGTTTGAGCCTTGGCTCTGAATTCTTTCCTGAACCCAGGTCTGGTCTGATCCCACCAGTCCAACACCTGTGCCACCCCCACAGCCACCAACATAACTACAAAACCCTTTCACTCCCACTTTCAAAAGATCCTACCAAATGTAGAGAGGAGTTAGAAAGATTAGTGGCCCTTTATAACCTCACTCACGGGGATCTTGATTGGCTTTTTTTTTTTTTCATCCTCACCTGAGGATATTTTTCCATTGATTTTTAAAAAATATTTTTATTGATTTCAGAGAGGAAGGGAGAGGGAGAGAGAGATAGAACCATCAATGATGAGAGATAATCATTGATTGGCTGCCTCCTGCACACCCCCACTGGGGATCGAGCCCGCAACCAGGGCATGTGCCTTTGACCGGAATCGAACCTGGGACCCTTTAGTCCGCAGGCCAATGCTCTCTCCACTGAGCCAAACCATCTAGGGCTTCCATTGATTTTTTTAGAGAGAGTGGAAGAGAGAGGGAAAGACAGAGAGAAATATAGATGTAAGAGAAACACATCAATTGGTTGCTTCCTGCATGAGCCCTGACCAGGGCCTGGGCTGGGGAGGAGCCTGCAACTGAGGTAGGTGCCCTTGACCAGAATTGAACCTGGGACCCTCCAGTCCGCAGGCCGACGCTCTATCCATTGAGCCAAACCAGCCAGGGCTTGACTGGCTTTTAAGGAGCATTCTTCCTACCCATGATTATACTGTTGTTAAGGCTTCCTGGAAAAAGTTCCCCACTGGGGAACCTGGTGGCCAGAACCCCTCCCTGTTGCTCCTGCAAATGGCCAGGAAATGACACAGGTTGTGGCCTCAAAGGAGTGATCCTTGAGGCCTTTCCTCCGATGGGGATCTGGCCGAAGGTCACTCAGAAAGGTGAGCGTCCTAAAGCATTTGCAGAACATGTTATACAGGTTTTTCTTTTCTTCTTTTTTAAATATTGATTTGAGAGAAAGGACGGAGAGCGATTTGTTGTTCCTCTTATCTAGGCATTCATTAGTTGCTTCTTGTATGTGCCCTGACCGGGGATCAAACCCACAACCTTGGCATATCAGGATGACTCTAACCAATTGAACTACCTGGCCAGGGCTACAGGCTCTTCAAAGACACGCTGCATCAAACCCAGAAGCCCCAGAACATAGAGATGTTTTCATTTGTGCTTCAGTGGTGTGGAAGCGAAAGGGCCACATACTAAACCTGGTGAGCCCAGGGGTGGCCCGCGTGGTGGCCTTATGAACTCAGAGACCAGAGTAACCACACAGGATGGTCTGAACATAAAAAAAATAATAAAAAAAAATAAATCCCTACAAGTGGGTCGTGGCGGATAGTCATGCCCTAGGCCTGCAGCAATCTTGATCTTTTTTTTTTTAAATATATTTTATTGATTTTCTACAGAGAGGAAGGGAGAGGGATAGAGAGTCAGAAACATCGATCAGCTGCCTCCTGCACACTCCCCACTGGGGATGTGCCCGCAACCAAGGTACATGCCCTTGACCGGAATCGAACCCGGGACCCTTGAGTCCGCAGGCAGACGCTGTATCCACTGAGCCAAACCGGCTAGGGCAGCAATCTTGATCTTAACTGAGCTTGTCTGTGGTCTGTTTGTATCTAACATAGTGCGCCTTCCAAATGCCACAGCCAACTCCTTTTCCAGACTCGCAGGGCTCACCTGCCACCCCAGGGCGGAGACCACAGGACCCCTCATTGTCATCTTGTTCCCCCAAACACCATCTCTGTGTGCTGTAAATGTTAATTACTAACTCTCCTGCACCCAGCAGTGTAAAAGGATGTGTCTCCGTTTTATTTTTATCCAACCCCAGAGATTTCCCCCGCTTTGCTTTCTCCTCCTTCCCTAACTTAGCATCAATGAATTTCATGTAACCCTCCTCATGTCTCCTTCTTTCTCATGTGTAAGCTGAAAAACTGCCATTCTCCAGGGCATTTTTTTCAATCTGTTGAGATTTTGCTTCCTGGCAATTGTCCTCAGGTTTGCTTGGTTACTGGTGGGGACCAAGCCGGCCGGTAGTGTGTGGGTTCTTGAGACTTCGTGCAGGAAAAGTTTCACAACACGAATCCGGGTGATTCTGAGGGGACGTTTATGAAAGCCGGGGACAGTGAGACAAGGAAGGGCTGAGGACAGAAGGAGCAACAGGACAGTGCCTAGGTGGGTGGCGTTGGCTCACTGGGAAGTCAGAGAAAAGGGGGCCTTGGAAACAGGTCCAGGGGGCTAGCCCACTGCTCCCCTGGTTGCAAGCCTCGTGGGGCTCCTTAGAATTGAGGAGATGCAGGCCTGTGGGGGGGGGGGGGGGGGGGGGAGGAGAAAGGGAAAGGCTCGGGGGTGCTCCCAGGAGGGAGAGCCTGCGCCGGGACCTTCCTTTTGAGCGTTTTTAAAGGCTGGGAGTTTAGGGGAGGTCGTAGGGGAAGATCTCGATAGAATATTCATCCGTTTTATGCTGATGTACTAAAGTGGGATTTATCCCCTTAACTTCTTTGTCCTGAGTGTGGGTGGGACACATGGTCCTAACTGGCTTTCTGTTCCCTATCTCCGTTCGTAGGGTGATTGAAGCCATTTACCCTCTGGCTGGGGAGACTTGCAAACCAGAGTCCCGGGTTTAGGGGAGAGAGCAGCTACCAGATGACGGCATTACCTGTTTCCTCACGCCGCTGCCGAGGTATTTTCCCAGTTCCTTACTATCCAGCCTCAGCTTAAATAAACGTATAAACATTCTCTACAGGTTTGGATGTTTCTTACGTTGTCAATTGGAAGTCTCCCTGATAGAAAAAGGCAAATCCAAAATAGTGTGGTAGCTCTCAGGGTTATTACAGGACAGTGATGGCGAACCTATGACACGCGTGTCAGAGGTGACACGCGAACTCATTTTTTTGGTTGATTTTTCTTTGTTAAATGGCATTTAAATATATAAGATAAATATCAAAAATATAAGTCTTTGTTTTACTATGGTTGCAAATATCAAAAAATGTCTATATGTGACACGGCACCAGAGTTAAGTTAGGGTTTTTCAAAATGCTGACACGCCGAGCTCAAAAGGTTCCTGCGGACTGAAGGGGAAACTGCTTCTCCATGCTTGGAAAATAACTAGCAGGAAACAGGAGAGCCCTAGCCTGTTTGGCTCAGTAGATAGAGCGTCAGCCTGCGGACTGAAGGGTCCTGGGTTCGAATCCAGTCAAGGGCATGTACCTTGGTTGCAGGCTGGACCCTGGTCCAGGCATGTGTGGGAGACAGCCAAACAATGTCTCTCTCACATCAATGTTTCTCTCTCTGTCTTTCCCCCTCCCTTCCACTCTCTCTAAAAATCATTGGGAAAATATCTGGGATGAGGATTAACAACAACAAAAATAATAAAATAATATTTCCTAAAAAAAAAAACAGGAGGAAAAAGGAATCAGTGGTCCCACCTGGCCAGCATGGCTCAGTGGTTGAACATGGACCCGTGAACCAGGAGGTCACGGTTCGATTCCAGGTCAAAGCACATGCCAAGGTTGCAGGCTCGATCCACAGTGGGGGGCATGTAGGAGGAAGCTAATCAATGATTCTCTGCCATCATTGACGTTTCTATCCCTCTCTCTCCAATCCGTAAAAGCACTTTTAAAAAAATCAAGAGTTGCCCTAACCGGTTTGGCTCAGTGGATAGAGC
>NW_005356575.1:335103-339247 GCF_000412655.1 Myotis brandtii
GTTCGATTCTGGTCAAGGGCATGTACCTTGGTTTCGGGCACATCCCCAGTAGGGGGTGTGTAGGAGGCAGCTGATCAATGTTTCTCTCTCATCCATGTTTCTAACTCTCTATCCCTCTCCCTTCCTCTCTGTAAAAAATCAATAAAATATGTTACTTAAAAAAAAAACCCCAAGAGTCCTCACCTTGCAAGTTGAGTCTTTAGAAAAACAGAGGCTGACTCTTAAGTCCACCCTCTTTTCTCACCAAGGCAACCGCAGAGCAGACGCCTTACCTGTTTGTGTCAACAGCCCGGACATTGGGCAAACATTGCTCTGTTCTTCAAAGGAAAGCTCAGATGACAATCTCCCTAGACCCCAGTGGCCCCAGAGAGTCCTTTTTAAAATTTATTTTTACTGATTGATTTTAGAGAGAGGAAAGGGATAGAGAAACACTGACTTGTTCCACGTATTTGTGCATTCATTGGTTGATTCTTGTATGTGCCCTGACCGGGGATTGAACCCACAACCTTGGCCTATGGGGACGATGCTCTACCAGTGGTTCTCAACCTTCCTAATGCCGCGACCCTTTAATACAGCTCCTCATGTTGTGGTGACCCCCAACCATAAAATTATTTTCGTTGCTACTTCATAACTGTAATTTTGCTACTGTTATGAATCGTAATGTAAATATCTGATATGCAGGATGTATTTTCATTGTTACAAATTGAACATAATTAAAGCATAGTGATTAATCACAAAAACAATATGTAATTATATATGTGTTTTCCGATGGTCTTAGGCGACCCCTGTGAAAGGGTCGTTCGACCCCCAAAGGGGCCGAAACCCACAGGTTGAGAACCGCTGCTTTAACCCAACTGAGCTACCCAGCCTGGGCCTCAGGAGGTTCTTTTTCCCCTTCTGAGGGGCAATTCCCCATGGAGGACTTCCATCCCCAGTCAGGCCCCAGCTCTGGCCACTTAAAACAGAGGACCAGGAGCTGCATTTCTTCCATGACATTGGTGCAACTTTTTCTACCATTGGCTCAGAGGATTTGTCTCTACCCATTGCCTCTAATCAAGCGGTTCTCAACCTGTGGGTCGAGACCCCTTTGGCGGTCGAAGGACCCTTTCACAGGGGCCGCCTAAGACCATCCTGCATATCAGATATTTACATTACGATTCATAACAGTAGCAACATTACAGTGATGAAGTAGCAAGGAAAATAATTTTATGGTTGGGTCACAACATGAGGAACTGTATTTAAAGGGCCAGAAGGTGAGAACCACTGCTCTAATCCATTCAAGCTGTCAGGAATCTCTGGGCAACCTGTTTTATTGCCTCAACTCAGGCTGCTCTGATAGCCTTAGGCCCTCTTTCATGCCCCATGCCTTCCTAGTTCCGGATTCCTCACCAAACCTTTCAGGTAGGTTTGATATGGAAATTCAATGCCACCGTAATGTAATAAAAAACACCACCAAGATGTTTTTTATGTCCCTGCCCTCAGATCAAACCTCAAACTTCCTACTTTCTCTAATGAAGAGCATCCGGATATAAATTAATCTGAAGAGGACTGACTGAACCTTAAAATGTTTAGTCTTTGGGGCTCATATGCAAACGGGGCTGCATTACTACTAAGCGCAGAACTTATACGCAGTGTCTAGAAAAGGAATAAACCCTTTCTCACCTGTAGCCCAATTCTAGTTCATTTCTAGTCTCATTCATTCTCTCAAAAACAAGGAATCAAACCTGTAAGACTCCTAAACAGCAAGCTGTTCTTACCTTTCCTTCCTCACCCTGCAGTATTTTAATCTTCCTTGCAACAGAAGGGAAGTTTGATTCAGAAGAGAATCAAATCTACTGATTTGCACAATGTAAGCTCTTTTTGTAATTCCTCGTCACCCTGCAGTCCGCGCTCACAGCAATTCCTGCTGACACAGCCTGGTTTACAGTAATTGCTTCTGCTCAGTTTTCTTTTCCATCCCATTGCCTCCTGATTTGCAACTTCTCTTTGCATTTATGTTTAGAGGGAGACAACATGGACTCCCATTCCTCGGCGATGTTGCTAGTCTCCCTCAATATTTCCCAAGCTCTTCAAGCCTTCACCTTGTTCAGTGTATCGATGACCTCTTAGTCTGTAACATTAGGCAGGGGGACTTTATAGACCCCCTCATTCTCCTGAAGGCGCTAGCTGAACGAGGCCGTAAAGCCTCCAGATCTAAACTTCAGTGGGTGCCAACAACTGTCCCCTACTTCGGACATGAACTATATCAGGGCACGCAAACATTCACCCCAAGCACTTGGGTCAGTTCTGTCGCTCCCTCTCCCACAAACAAAAGCGTTGGCGGTGCAGTGCTGAGCACAGCTGCCATCCCCCAAAACACAATGTAAACAAACACCCAGGGCAGCGGGCCATTGCCACGAGTGGGTTCCTATTTCTGCTGCCCTTGTAAACCTTTATATGCCCTCTTCCCACATGCGGCTCAGAGCCCATTTCCTGGTCCTTGGTCGCCACCTTCTGTTACTTAAATAGCTTGTGCTCCCTTCTGATTCGGGGCTTCTACATATACTGTTCCTCCTGCTTGGAACCGCTTCTCCACCCCACTCCTCCACCTATTTATAGCTTCAGGGTTCAACTCAGACTCACTCACTGCTTCCTCAGCAAAGCCATCTGACCTCCCCGTCTGTCTCCCCAGACAAGGTCAGCCAGATCTCAGTTCCACCCTCACAAAACTCCTGGACCTCTTTATGACACAAATCACGGTGCCAGAAAAGTTCAATCTAAACTGTAAATCATAATGATTAAAACTATCCATCTATTTACGAGAATATTTTATTAATGTCTGTCTCTCCCAGTGGGCTGTGAGCTCAGTGAGGGTCTGTACTGGTTGTTGCATCCCGTGCCCAGCACAGAACAGGTGCCCAGTAAATGTGTTAACAAAATACAAATAAATGCAGAACCAGCAAAAAACAAACAAACTAGGGGCCCTCATTTTCAGCTACAGCTTCACCTTCAACAGGCCAGGCAGGAAGGATCCCTCTCTTGGGACCCCCATTCTCAGAGAAATTGCTAACCAACCCACCCCTCTAAGTGGGGAGACAAGAGGAACTGACCATGTGAGTAAATGTTTTGCCTTTTAATGAATCTGCCATAGAGCGCTCTCCCACACTTCTCCATCCTGGGACTCAGACCTCAGCTTTAGGTTGGGCTAAAAGAGTGGGGAGGGGAATGAATGTGAATGGGACTGAGGGACTAGGGCTGGGGCCAGGAGCAGGAACAGAAATCCAAGTCCTCTTAGCATCCTGGGGTCAACAGTAAACCAACACCACGCGTGTGGCCCTTATCTGCAAAGTGGTATCATATCGCACCCAAGGTACCAGGGCAGTCATATTGGACCCGAAGTGCCTGAGGGGTGCCACTGTCCGCCTGGAGAGTCAGGAGGAAGCCCATTTTGTATCTCACGCTCAGGCACAAAGTGCCACCTTGGCTTGGAGAGTGCGGGGGGACCCCCCCCTACTTGGGTCTGGATGAGATGCCATCTTGAGCCTGGAGAGTGGGGAGGAGGGGGCCCCATCTTGGGCCTGATGAGAAATCATAGGGTTTCCAGAGCCCGGGATCAGGCAGGTGGTATGAGCAGGATGGGAAACGCAAAAAGGAAGCAAAACCAATCCTAAGGGTAAACCGGACCCAGGAGACGGATCAGGCCAAAGGGGAGGAGCTAAGCCCCAGGAGAAGCAGCCGGGAGATGGCAGAGCAAGGGCTAAAACTAGGAGGAAGAGGGAACCAGGGCCAGCCCTGGGGAACAGAAAAAGGGTCCAGAAGTGTAGCTAGGAGTGGAGGCAGAGGCAGGAGGGTGAAGGAAGGCGCCAGGAAGCTCGGAGTCTGCAGGATGCGCAACCCAGAGGAAGGGCGGTGTCGCTGGGGCTCCTCAGGGAAGAAGCAGCATCAGCCCCTGAGGGCAAAATCCAAACTTAGGCAGAGCGCAAGGAAAGGTGGGGCACAGTGAGCCCCCAAGATGGAGACAGATCCAGAGGCGGCCTGTTATCCAGGGGCTGGAGCCAAGCCTCAGATACAGGCTGGGCACCAGGGAGAAGGGCCAGGACCACCGGGAGGAACCAGATGCAAGCGGTGGGGCTGAGCACCATTGCACTCCCCCTCCCACCCCGCC
>NW_005356575.1:340034-341087 GCF_000412655.1 Myotis brandtii
GCGGGCGCCCGGCGGCGGTTAAAAGGTGCACTTTCTGGATCCCCAGCCCCTCCACCATGCTAGCGATTTGGGGCCACCACGTCCCAGGCCTGGGCCTCATTTTCCTCTTCTGTGCAAGGGACTCATCATCCCTGCCAGCGATGTCGGGGCTACTGGGCCCCAATCTCCTCAATGTACTGACAGGGAAACTGAGGACCAGCTCGATCAAGACCCTGAGGCCGCAGCTCTCAGTCCCAAACTGGGCTCTTTCCGATTCTGCCTCCGAGCAGAGGCCACAACCGGAAGCCCTGGGGCTCCAGGAACTGCTCAGGGACCTGGGCCGGGGTCACAGGAGTGACAGCCAGCCAGCTGCGCTCGGAAGGGTGCACTCACTAGCGGGGCGGAGGGCTGCGCTGTCACTGAACACCTTACCGGGTGGAGGAAGCTCGGAGCCTGCGGAGTGCGCTACCCAGCGGAAGTGCGGCGCCGGTACGCAGGGAGGAGTGGCAGCCCCAACCAATAGGGCATCAGGTTGGGCGGGCGTTGACCAATCACGTGGGCCGACCAGGCAGCAAGCCGCCCTGAGGCCCTACGTTGTGGGCGGGTGTAAAGAAGTGCCACCAATAGAGAAGCACTTTAGCTGCGCTTCCGGGTTGTGCTGCGAGGCGAGTGGACAAATAGGGGTTTTTAAAAAAAACGAGTTCTGTCACGTGTCATCAGTGATTCTGCCAATGGCTTTGCTGGAGGACCCAGAAACGGAGGAGGCGGTCTCCCAAGTTCACGCGCGCACCGCGTGTGAGGAGGGGGAAGGCGGAGCTACCCGGGAGCACCCTGGGAGCGTGAGTGGGCGGGCTCGCGTCCCGCAGCAGGAGGCGGAGCTAGGTCAGCCGGGCCAATGAGAGCACGAAGCGCTGGGCGGTAGGTAAGCGCGCGAGGCCGACGAATGGTGGACCCGGTTGTGTTCGAGCTTCTACACACGGAGATGGTGGCGGAGCTGTGGGCGCACGACTCCGACCTCGACCCCGGCCCCGGGGTGAGCGCAGGTCGCGGCGGGAAAGTGGGAGAGAGGCCCCG
>NW_005356575.1:341261-356276 GCF_000412655.1 Myotis brandtii
CGCTGGCTTCCTCCTCCGTTCTCTGGGGGGTCCCAGCCGGGCGGACCTCGCGGGTTTCTCGTGGGAGGAGGGAGCGAGACGGCTCGGGGTAAAGCTCTGAGCTCAAGTCCTGGCGCTGAATAAGTGGGCAGCAGTGGTAATAATGACTGCATTGGATGTGTTCTGAGCACTTCTGGGTTGAATCCCTGCGACACTCATTAGGTGCGAGAGCCAGTGAGTCAATGTCTTTGTGCCTCAGTTTCTTCCTTTATAAAATGGGCGCCATACCACCTCAGTCTCAGAGTGGGACATTTATTAATTTAACGAACACTTACTGAACGTCTTCATGTTCCAGGCACTGTCCTTGCGAAGCTTACCTTTTTTAAATATATATATACATTTTTTTTTAATGAAGCTTACATTTTAGTAGGGTTGTCAAACAAACAATAAGTAAAAGTTCTATGGAGAGCTAGTAAAAGATTTCTATAAGGAAAACCTAAGTAAAATCAGGGAAAGAAAAGGTGTGGCGTGGTAGATTATAGAGGAGAGAATTTCTGACGGAGAGAAGGGAGGAAGCAAGGCCTGGGGTAAAGGGGGAAGAAGCATGTCTGGAACAGGTGCAAAGCCCTGAGGTAGGAGCATGCTCAGCGTTTTGGAAGTTGGTCGTCATGAATTACAGGCAAGCTCAAACCTTAAAGCTCTTGGTGCAATGTCTAAAGCACTCAGCCCCCAAACGATGGGAGTTATTGTTGCAAAATCTGTTACTAAGAAGAAAGGGTGGAGGAGAGGGTGTGTGCTTAATAAATGGGGCCTGGCTCACTTTTTTCATTAATATTCTTATTATGGTCGTCATCTTGTACATGTAAGACTTTTTTTTAAAAATATATTTTATTGATTTTTTACAGAGAGGAAGGGAGAGGGATAGAGAGTTAGAAACATCAATGAGAGAGAAACATGGATCAGCTGCCTCCTGCACGCCTTCTACTGGGGATGTGCCTGCAACCAAGGTACATGCCCTTGACCGGAATCGAACCTGGGACCCTTCAGTCCACGGGCCAACGATCCACTGAGCCAAACCGGTTACGGCAAGACTTTTTTTTTTTTTAATCCTCACCTGAGGATATTATTTCCATTGATTTTCAGAGAGAGGGAAAGACAGAGAGAAATATTGATGTGAGAGAAACACATTGATTGGCTGCCTCCTGTATGTGCTTGCCCGAACAGGGCCTGGGGCCGGGGAGGAGCCTGCAACCGAGGTACGTGCCCTTGACCTGAATCGAACCCGGGACCCCTTGGTCCGCAGGCCGACACTCTATCCACCGAGCCAAACCGGCTAGGGCCATGGTCGGCAAACGGCGGCTCTCGAGCCACATGCGGCTCTTTGGCCCCTTCAGTGTGGCTCTTCCACAAAATACCACGTGCGGGTGCACACGTACAGTGCGATTGAAACTTCGTGGCCCATGCGCAGAAGTTGGTTTTCAGCCTGGGCGAGTTTATTTTGAAGAAGTACTATTGATACTTAGCTCTGTTGACTAATGAGTTTGCCGACCACTGGGCTAGGGCTATAAGATATTTTTATTGGCTTAGGTCAGTGGTCAGCAAACTGCGGCTCGGCAAACTGTGGCTCGCGAGCCACATGCGGCTCTTTGGCCCCTTGAGTGTGGCTCTTCCACAAAATAGCGACTTCTGCGCATGGGCCACGAAGTTTCAATCGCACTGTACGTGCGCGCCCACACGTGGTATTTTGTGGAAGAGCCACACTGAAGGGGCCAAAGAGCCGTGTGTGGCTCGCGAGCTGCGGTTTGCTGACCACCGGCTTAGGTTTTCTTCCCAATTTAGAAGCCCTAAGGAGGGTGTTGGATGTTATGATGTCAACCTAGTTTCTTCAGAGTTCATTCATTTAACAAACATTAACTAAAACCTGCGAGGTGCCAGGCCCTGATGTCGGCTCTGGGGATAACTCAGTGAACCATATAAAAGTCCTTGCCCTCCCGGAGCTCATGTTGCAGTGGGGGGAGACAGACAAATAATATAAGTGAGTCACGTATATAGTACGTTGGGAAATGCTATGCGGAACATAAAGCAGGGAAGAGGAGGGCGCATCGGCCTGTGTGTTGGGGGCGGGGGCGTTGCAATGTCTCAGCAGCCCCATCCATCCTGACTTTCACACCAGAAACTCAGTAGTCCCTGACATCTGCCCTTTCTCCATCACCTTCAGCCAGCCAGGCCCTGCCCATTCTGTTGTCTAAATGTTTCACATCTGTCCCCTCTCCCTCTTTAGTCCAGGTTCCCTCTTCTTCCTGCTTGTCCCAGCCTTCTCCTTCATCTCCCAGCTCATTTCACCTGTATAGCTTCACTGTGTTCACACCTATTAATCCTTCCAGTCTTGGCCCAAATGGCCCTTCCTCAGAGAAGCCAACCGTGAGTCCCCCGAAGTCAGGTATCCTTGTTACATTCTCGCAGCCCCCTTCCCAGTTTTTCTTTAGCAGCCCTCATCCTCCTCCATAAGTTTATATGTGAAACTAGAGGCCCGGTGCACAAAATTCACACAGGGGGTGGGAGGGGTCCCTCAGCCTGGCCTGCACCCTCTCCAATCCGGGATTCCTCTCGCAATCTGGAACCACTGGCTCCTAACCGCTCACCTGCCTTTCTGCCTGATGGCCCTAACTGCTCCCTGCTGGCCTGATGGCCCTAACTGCTCTGCCCTCCTGGCCTGATCCCCCTAACTGCCTGTCTGCACTCCCCTCCTGGCCTGATCCCCCTAACTGCCTGTCTGCACTCCCGCACTCCTCTCCTGGCCTGATCCCCCTAACTGCCTATCTGCTCTCCCCTCCTGGCCTGATCCCCCTAACTGCCTATCTGCTCTCCCTTCCTCTCCGTGCCCTTTGGACGCCTCCCCCCGCCCCCCACCTGGGCACAGGCGTGCTGAGAGCTCTCCGCCCCCCACCCCAGTCCTGATTGGTCGTTGCGTGACGGTGTCCCAACCAATTTGAATATTCCTCTATTATTAGTATAGATATGTATCTCTATGACCCTTTGATTCACATCCGTCTCCTACACCAGAGTATGTTGTGTTGGCTGGAACCAGATCTGAGTTGCTCTGCATGGATTTGTTGAGGAACTGGATACAGCCCCTGTGCTGAGGAGGGTAGGTGGGGACTGGGATTCACTTGGTAGTGTGAGCAAAAACTGCATCTACCAGTGTTTCCCATGTGATCCCCCTAACAACGCCCAGAGGTCGGCAGGGACGGAGTGCTTGCTCTCAACTGGCAGAGTCAGGAATGTAACGAGGCCTCCCGCCTCCACAGACTGTGCTGTAAACCCTGGTCTGCATTTCCCAGCGTGTCCTCCCTGACACGCTCCCGGAGGATCTTAATGGGTTTCTAGAAGTGGTCAAGCAAGTGTGGGACACACTGGGTGGCTCAGGTTTGCTCCCCACGGGGCTTTCGGAGCGTCCGAGAACCAGTGGTCCTCTGCCCACTGCCCCTGGAATTCCAGTGCTGGGGTCCCACCCAGAGCAGAACTCAGAGGTGGCCTGGGTGGCCGGCCTCGGGGAGCTCCCGGGTGGTTCCAGGCTTGGCCAGGGGTGAGAACTCTGGCAGTGTCCCCACGTCCCTGCGACCTCAGCCCCATTTGTCAGGGGCCTGTCATGGGAAACTGCTGTTTTCTCAGTCCTCTCCCACTCCTGGCCTCCCCTTTCTCTGTTCCTTCTCTTTGGTTCAGCAAGTGTCCCGTCTGAAGCAAATGCAGGCCTCCTGTTTCTTGGGTACTTATGGCGTCCCCAGCACCGTACTTTATCGGATTCAGTCCTCAGAACAGTCCTCAGGGTGGACATTCTCATCCCACTTTACAGAGGAGGGCCTTTCTCAAGGACACGCTGCCATGATCAGAGGCAAAACCAGGGCTCAAGCATCTGGCTCCGAAACTTGTCTGTGGCATCTGGTCTGCCCATTCACCAGCTACTTGAGGACAGGGATGGTGGCTCATTCACCTGTGTCCCCACAGCACAGACACCCGATCACCATATCCTGCCTGGTCATTTGTTGCTGTTGAATGGTTTCTCCTGCCTGGTTACAGGTAGAGTGGGAAACTGGCCAGAGGACCCAGGTCAAAGGGCCTTTGTTCTCACAGCAGGGGGCGGGGGCGGGGGGGCCTCAGGGAGGAGGAGGCTGTGGTTTCTCCACCTCAGAAGCTTTGAAGATAAGGGGAGCCCTGGGCAAAGGAGTGCGCTCCTGTGCACATAGGTGATGAGCTGTCATCTACCACTGGGAGCTGGCAGGCCCCCAGGAGCAGCCCTGCTTCCCAGGCCTGCATCCACCCAGGCCCAGTGAGTGCCCATGCCGGCCCCTTTTCCCAGGTCCGGGCCACAGCCTGGAAAACCCGCTGGTTGCCGGGTTCCTGGCAGAGCCCTGCAGGGAGCGAAGTGCATCTGAGAAGACGGGGAGCCAGCTGCGGGGTCTCTGTGAGCCCGGTGGGGACTGGGGCTCTGTCCTGGGGGAATAGGAGCCATAGAACGTTTAGGCAGAGGTGTGCTGGGCTCAGGTTATTTTAGGAAGACCTCCCTGGCTACATGAATGAGATCGGATAGAGCCTGGGCAGGAAGGGCTGCTGCTGCCGGAGCCCGGAGCAGAGGTGAGGGCCTGCCCGTGGTAGGGGTGAGCCCTGGGAGGGTAAGGGAGATGGCGGGATTGAGAGCCCAGGATAACCGGTGGGAGGTGTGCTCCCCCCTCACTCATCTTACTCACTTGTCTGCTCCCGACTTCTTCTGGGTCCTCTGGGGCCGGTCACCTTGAAGAGGCTGAGGACTTGTCCGTTCTCCCTGTGCTTTTGTTAAGACAGGAACCTGGGCTGCCCTTCCCTGGTCCTCTGCCTGGGCCTGCACAGCGTGGCTCCGCAGGTGGGGGCCGAACCTCACAAATAACTAGGGGCCTGGCAGGCGAGGACACAGGAAGCAGCCAGGCACACAGCCCCCACAGCTCCCCTGCTCCGTTCCGAACGTTCTCCTGGCTGTCCTCCAAGTCAAGTGCTCAGGACGGGCTGGGAGGGGGGTTGGTTCGCTGTCTTCTGTGTGTGCTGCTTGGAGCTCTGTGGCCCTTCTCAGAGTGAACACTGTAATCTTCCTTCAGTGCAGCACATTTTTCTCTTCTCTCTTTGATTCCTTTCTTTTTTTCTTAATCTTCATTGAGGATGTGTGGGTGTTTTTGTTTTGGTTTTTTTTTTTTTTTGGTTTTTTTAGAGAGAGTAATGGAAAGAGACCAATATCGACGTGAGAGAAACATTGATTGGTTGCCTCCCACACATGCCCTGAACAGGAATTGAACCTGCAGCCTTTGGGTGTACGGGATGATGCTCCAGCCAACGGAGCCACCTGGCCTGGGCTCTCCGATTACTTCTTCTCCCGCATTGCTCCTCACATGGCTTTTTGCCACTCAGAGGAATTTTAGACTTTCTGGATCTCTTCCACATGTCTTACAGCTTTGCTCTCATTTTTCCTGCCTCAGGTTTTTTTCTGGACAATTGGGTGGCTTTATCTGCCTTACAAATTTGTCATTTTTCAGCTCCGGTGTTAACAGATGTTTATTTTGGCTGCCATCTTTCTCATTTCCAAGAACTTCCCTTTGTGTGATTGTCCCTTCCGCCTCGCACCCGTGCTGTGTGGTGGCCGCATTAGTGCGACACTGATAAGGCCGGGCTGAGGGGTTCCCCTCTGTTCCTGATTATCCCATTTCCTCTCGGGGGGCTATTGTGTAACTCAGCTGAGCAGGCGTGGGAGCCCAGACACGCACTGGCTCTGGGTGGATTCCGGAAGATTTGGTGAATAGGAGAGTCTGCCTTGTCCTCCCTGGGAATAATGATAAACCCCTAATCTCCGAAGAGCCTTTGTAGGGACAGGGGCAGAATACAGGCTGGGACAGGCTGTGATAAAAGCAGGTGAGCCGGCTTCTGCTTCCTTCCACCTCCACCCCCTCTTCCCCTGTCACCTGCTCATCCTCAGCCCTTCCCTCCCCACGTTCCCCCCTCCCTCTCTCATTATCCCCCAGGTCCCAACAAGCCCAGGTCTTCAGTTTAGCAGATACTCAATTGGCCCGAGGCCAACAGTAACAGCAGCGAGGGATAGAGCTGTCAGAACAAACTACTGTGCAGAGGGACTGCCATCAGCCCCACTTCACTGGGGGAATTGAGGCACGGGGCCATGAGATCGCTTGCCCAAGGTCACGCATTCAGTAAGTGGCGGAGCTGGGATCTAAACCCAGGCGACCGAGCTCACTGAAGGGAAACAAACTCCTGGAAACCTTTCCGGATGCCCCTCAGCCTGGCTGAGGACCCTGCGGACTCTCTGGCTGTCCCCTCAGGGCCGCTGTCCTGGCTGTGTCCCACCCGCTCCCTCCCCCGAGTTACTCTTCCTTCAGATCTCAGACTCAGGGCAGGCATGGCTCCTCTGACACTGCCCAGCCAAGGGCACGGCCTGGTGCTTATAAAAGTTCTTGCGTGCTCCCGCTAGGACGCCGTTCCGTGGGGGCAGGGTTGTCATCCCCCATCTGTCCCGCATCAGGACCATTCAGGCAGCCTTTGTCACACAGGGAAAAACGCGCCCTCCTCATCCTGGTCTACAGGGGCCCCCCTTCCCCACCTCCCATCACTGTCCCTTGTTAACCGTGGCCTAAGCCCAGCCAATGTGGTTCAGTGGTGGTTCCTTGACCTATGAACCAGGAGGTCACGGTTCAATTCCTGGGCACATTCCCAGGTTGTGGGCTCAGATCCCCAGTAGGGGGCGTGCAGGAGGCAGCCGATCAATGATTCTCTCTCATCATTGATGCTTCTATCTCTTGCTCCCTCTCCTTTTCTCTCTGAATGAAATACACAGACACACGCACACACACACTAGAGGCCCGATGCACAAAATTCATGCACGGGGGTGGGGGGTGGGGGGGGCGGTTCCCTCAGCCCAGCCTGCCCCTCTCGCAATCCAGGACTGCTGGCTCCTAACCGCTCGCCTGCCTGCCTACCTGATTGCTCCTAACCGCTTGCCTGCCTGCCTGATCGCCCCTAACCGCTCACCTGCCTGCCTGATCGCCCCTAACTGCTCACCTGCCTGCCTGATTGCCCCTAACCACTCTGCCTGCCTGCCTGATCACCCCTAACTGCTCGCCTGCCTGCCTGATCACCCCTGACCGCCTCTGCCTCGGCCCCCCGCCGTGGTGGCTTCATCCGGAATGACATTCGGAAGGTCATTCAGCTGCGGGTCTAATTAGCATATTATGCTTTTATTATTGTAGATATATATACACAAACAAACAGTGGCCTAAGCTACATTCTCCTTGCTTTTTCTTGCCTTTGCACATACCCTCAAAACCAGGGAGTCCTGGGTTCTCTCCTGTCACGCTGGGGAGTCCTCAGGAGCACATACGCGCTCAGTCAGTGTGGAGCCCAGCCCCTGCCTCCTCCAGGAGCTCACTTCTAGAAGGGAGAGGCACAGCATTTTAGGTGCTGAGATACATCACCCCCAGAACAGAGCCCCTCCGTGGGGTTTTCCTGCAGCCAAGGGCCTCATCCCCCAGCAGCTAGGGGCGTCCCCCAAGTGGACAGGCACAGGGTCGGTGGTGACACTTCCTAAGCCCAGCTTGGAGTGCTCAGCTTTCCAGCTCCTCGAATTCCAGAAGGACCCTGGGAAGCGTACTATTAACACTGTCCTCTTTTTATATATGAGGAAGCCCAGGCACAGGGCAGTTAGCCACGGCCCAGTCCCACCGCTGGTACGTGTTACTGGGCACCTGTCCCCCTCACCCCCTCAGTGCCTCTCACAGGCCCAGCTTATCTCCCATTAGATAGTCATCAGACCCCTCCCACAGCCCGACAGGAAGCTGTGTCGTCACCCAGGCCCGGTTCCCACGGGTGGAGCAGAGAAGGGCCTGGGTGCCCAGTGGCCTGGCCGAGGAGAGGGCGCCTGGCTTGGAAATTCGGGTGACCCCTGCTTGGCCCTTGCCACCACACCGGGGCCAGGACAGCTGTGGTGTCCCTGCCATCCAACCATCTGGCCACCTAGGCTTGGGAGACAGATTGCTCAGGTTTGAAAGATCCAAGGGTGCCCATGGCAGGGTTCACCCCTCCCCTCTGAGCCTGTTTTCTGGTGTGAAGTAGCCTACCTTATGGGGTTGTTAAAATCAAGCGGGAGGGTTTGTACAGAGGACCTGCACACAGTATATGTGCAAGTCCCGCCCCTTCACCCTGTTCAGGGTCTGTTTCTTTTTTTTTTAAAATATATATTTTATTGATTTTTTACAGAGAGGAAGGGAGAGGGATAGAGAGTTAGAAACATCGATGAGAGAGAAATATCGATCATCTGCCTCCTGCACACTCCATACTGGGGATGTGCCCGCAACCAAGGTACATGCCCTTGACCGGAATCGAACCTGGGACCCTTCGGTCTGCAGGCCGACGCTCTATCCATTGAGCCAAACCGGTTAGGGCTCAGCGCCTGTTTCTTAAGCAGCTCCCTCCCAGGTGCCAAGGCCCATGTTGGCTGCTGAGGGCTGGCCTGGTCCCCACCCTTACAGGGCTGTGTCCCCACTCAGTGACAGTGCAGAGTGACAGGGCTGATTGCACACCTGCCCTGGGAGAGCCCATAGAAGGCTCGCAGGAGTTGGGCGGAGGGAACAGTGAGTGGAAGTGTGTCGCGGGGGTGGAGGTGGCGGAGGCAGGGCTGGGTCCCAGAAGGCGGTGTGAAGCCTGCTGAGGAGCCCGGTCCTCATCTCAGGCTGGATCTCAGCTGAAAAACCCATTCACCACGCAGGGGGCTCCGTGATAGCGGGGTCCCGGAGAGAAGACTGACTGTCATTCCCAAAGGAAGGCGGGGCCAGAGGGGAGGCGGGGAGGGGCTCAGGTCTGGGCACTGCAGCCTCCTGAGGAGCCAGCTGCCGCCCCCCAGGGTTCTCACCTCTTCTGGCTCAGCTTCCCGCCATAGGCTGACGTATTTCTGATGCCCCAACCTGGACCTCCCTGTGAACAAAAAGGGCCACATACTAAACCTGAAACGCTCAGGGTGAAAGTAACCACGCGGGATGGTCTGAACATCCAAGTTCCTAACTAAAGTGAGTCACAGCTGTTAGTCACATCCCAGCCCCGGAGTCCTTGACAAGTTACCTTAAGTGAGCCCGTCTATTGTCTTTTTGCACCTAAGATAACAGACCTTTGAAATGTCAGAGAAATCTCCCTTTTCAGACCCCTCAGGGCGCACCCACCCACCCGGGCAGAGACCAAGGGATCCATCACTTCTCTCGCTCCCCGCACACCATCTGTGTGTGCTAGAAGTGCTCGTTGTTACTATCCTGTACCCATGAACGTAAAAGGGGATGTGTCTCTGTTTTCCTTTTCACCCAATCCCAGAGATGCCACCCCCCCTTACTTCCTCTGCCCCCTAAATCTACCACCCACGGATTGATTTCCTGTAACCCTCCCAACGCCGCCTCCTCTGATTCTAATGGTAAGCTTTGGCACTGTCATTCTCCGGAGCATTTTCTGTTTGTGGAGATTTTGCTTCCTGGCAATTAGCAGTTTGGCTCAAATAAACACATAAAAATTCACTACAGGTTTGGACGGTTTCTATGTCGACAGCACCCTCAGCTCTCTCCAGGCCACCCCAAATGAAAATGGCAAATGGGCTCTCCGGCCGTGCTGTTCCCCTCCCCATGCCTCGGCCTCTCCCACTGGGAGGCCCCAGCCTGCCCTCCACAATGCCACTCGGCTGCACTGCCTTCCCCCAGCCCTCAGGGAGCAGCTCCCTCCCCAGCGCCTGTGCGTCCTTCCCTGGTTCCTGGCTGATGTTTTGAGACTTGCAGCCCCCTGCTGGCCCGGCCAGCACAGGCCTTGCTGCCGCTGGAGCCCTTGGACAGGTCACCTTCAGCTTCTGGGGTGATCAGGGAGTTGTGCTTAGTGATGGGTGCTCTCAGGAAAGAGTTGACCAGCAGGGTAAAGCGGAGTGTGGGGAATACCCCCATTTTTTCTGGAACAAGGGGGAGCTGGCCCTGTGGGGTGATGGGATCTGCAGAGGGGCACAGGCAGTGCTGAACTGGAGAGATGGCTGGGCCCCTTGCAGCTGCCTCGCTGGGTGGCTCCCCCTTGGAGGTGGCTGAGTGCCCCTGAGCCTCTCCTCCTTGGTCTTCTAGGGACAGAAGACAAGCCTGCTGGTCCTGGAGGGGATGGGCTTCCGCGTGGGCCAAGCCCTGGGTGAGAGGTGAGATTCGGCCCCTCCTGCGCTCCCCCCCGACCCTCCAGCGGGACCCAAGGCGGCGGGTTGCATTGCTCCCCACAGGAACCCAGCCTGGTTACCCCACACACGCCCTGGGCCCCCAACCCTGGCCCCGCCTGACTCGGTGTCTGCCGCTGCCCCCCAGGCTGCCCCGGGAGATGCTGGCCTTCAGGGAGGAGCTGGACGTCCTCAAGTTCCTGTGCAAAGACCTGTGGGGGGCCGTGTTCCAAAAGCAGATGGACAGCCTCCGCACCAATCACCAGGTGAGCGCCCGCCCAGCGCCCGGCTTCCTGGCTACAGCTCCTGAAGGGGACCCTGTGCCAAGGAGGCAGGGACCGGGCTCAGCCCTGGGCAGCCCCACCCTCCTTGGGGAGGCGCCGAAGCTCTTGCCAGTCTCCATGCGCCTCCAGGATGGGGCCCGGAGCTGGCAGTCTTGCCTCACATGACACTGCCTGTCTTAACCTGGTCCGAGTTCCCCTTAGTCGTCCACCCTGCTGGCCACTTCTCAGGCCGGGTCTGTAGCTTCTCACCACAACCCAGGGAAGTCACACGGCCAGAGGGGCAGGGCCAGCGCACCCCTGGTGACCAGGCCCCGGAAGCCTGTGGGCTCTTCTGCAGTCTGAAGGATGGGCCATGACTATCCTGTTGTTTTGTTTTCAATCTCACCGAGGACATTTTCATTGATTTTTAGAGAGAGGGGAAGGGAGAGAGAGAGAGAGAAACATCAATCAGTTGCCTCCCACATGGGCCCCGATCAACTCGGGGTTGGGGTTTAGGTATGTGCCCTGAATTGACCTTTCGGTGCAGGGGACGACGCTCAACCAGTGAGCCACACTGGCCAGGGCTACAGTGGTTTTGAGGAGAGCATCCTCCAGAGCCCTGGCTTCCCCTCCCCCCACGCAAATGCACAGGCACTGCCCGAGCCCACAGCCTCTCCTCTGTCCTCAGGGCACCTACGTCCTACAGGACAGCAGCTTCCCCCTGCTTGTCCGGATGGGCTCAGGCCTGCAGTATCTGGAGGAAGCACCCAAGGTAGGGGGATGCTGGGACACAACCCCAATTCACTTCTCCTACTTACCCACCCCCCACCCCAAGGTAGGCCTCTCCCCAGGCCAAGGGGTTGACCCCACTGTGAAGCCCGAAGCCCGGCCCGGCCCTGGCCCTGGGTGTTGGCTTCCCCTTTTCCCACAGTGACCTCTGCCCCCCGCCCCCCAGTTCCTGGCCTTCACCTGCGGCCTCCTGCGCGGCACCCTCAGCACCCTGGGCATCAAGAGCCTGGTCACCGCCTCCGTGGCAGCCCTGCCAGCCTGTGAGTCGTGGGAGTGGGGGGACCCCTGCCATCCCTGAGTGTGGCAGGGGCTCCGGAGCTCCCCTGTCCCTACTCCCGTAGGCCAGGCCACTGAGCCCAGTGTTTAGGTGGGAAATTTGAGACCCCAAGAGCGGAAGTCACATGCCAGGCCACACAGTGGGTGTGGTCCATCCATGCCCCTGGCCCCTGAGGTCCCCCAGCCTGCCTCCTGGAATGTGCCAGACCAGAGAGAGAACCGCCCCAGAATGGCCTGGTCTGGTCTCAGATGTTCTTCCCGGCGTGGAAACCTGCGTAGACATAGAAGTCATCCAGATGGGGCTCCAGAGGCAGCATGGGACCTGCAGCCTGCGTGCCGGTGTTCTGACCCCCCGGAGCCCATTCCTACCGGGGCAGCAGCACCCATCCTCCACCCTCCCTCCCCAAGGTGTTTTTCCTCTGCCAGGCTCCCGGGCCCATCCATGGCTAGGGCCTGGGCAATACATGCCATAAAAGCCTGTGCCAGGCCCTTCCCTACATGCTTGACCTTCATGCCTCAGTCACACTTAGCCCTGGGATGCAGGCCAGGCGGGTGGGAGTGTCGCCCACTTTGCACAGTGAGGCCACGCACTCTGTTGGTGCAGGGCCTGCGCGGTTTGGATGCTTTCTGCCTCTCCCCTCAGATTCCTGCCTCAGGCTAAAGCCAGCCCTTCTCTTCCAGGTAAGTTCCAGGTGGTGATCCAGAGATCCTGAGCGCCGGGCCCCGGCCCCACTGAGTCTCACAGCCACCCCGGCCCCGGGACCCCGGGCCGCTGCTGGGGAATCTCGGACTCGGGGGGTGATGAGCATGGCAGGGGATCCAGCCACTTCAGGGCATCACACGGGCTCAAAAAGTGGATGTCCTAGGGAGGTGGGGGCAGCCCGGGGCAGGGTGGTCCCAGCCACCATTGGGCCTGGTGTGGCGAGATCCCATTGGACACATCACTCACTCTGCAGATGCTCAATAAAGGTTCCAGGTGTGGAGACAAGTTCAAGTGGACGACGACGGGGGTCACTCTCTGAGCTCTAGGGGGATGGGGTGTCTGTAAAGTGACTGTGTCACAGGGCCTGTGGCAGGAGGGGGGCAGAGCACCCTGTGTTGGCTCCCTGCCCCTCATCACCTCCCTTTCTGGGGCCCCATTCTCCCCCAGGCCTGAGTCCTGGAGCTTGCGAAGCTGTTATGGGAGGGTGGCCCTGGCCATGGCAACCCCACCAGCATCCACACGTGTGGGGCTGCCCTCTGCCCAGTGGGGCCCACAGCACGGACCTCTCCCTGGGGAGTGGGGCCAGGGGTGCAGGTGGCCGAGAGTGGGAATGGATGCAAGTGGGGAGCGGGCCAGACACCCTTATTCCCCCCGACACACACACGCACACACACACTGTACACAGTTCACATGCCTGGCAGACACCAGTCATCCCCAGGACAGTGGCCCCTGCCCCGCCCTCCCCCACTTACATCCATAACATCTGCAGCATCATGCAGCTGGAACACTCGGGCTCTGCCACCTGCTGCCCGATGTGGGCAAGTCCCTCCACCTCAGAGCTGCCAACCACGGCCGGGTGAGACCCAGATGGGTTTAAAACAAGGCCCCTGCGCCCTGTAGAGCTCAGTACAGGCGCTGGGCCCTACTTGGCCTGCCCCCCAGGCCACGCTGAGGGTGGGTGCTGCATTCCCTGGCCTGCCTCTGCCTTTGCACATGCCATTCCCTTCCCGGGCTGCCCAGCCCTCTGCCACCTCCAAACTCCTATTCCCTCGTGGGTGTCCTGAAGCCACTTAGCCTCTTGGAGCTGCCACCCACTGCCCTTCCTGGTGGAATCCTGGGTGTTTACTTATTCCCTGATCCCTCTGCCTGTGGCGGCCCTGCCCAGCATAGAGCCGGACAGGTGCTCCTGGGTGAATCACAATTACTCAGCTAAACCCTGTGTGCAGGCCTCCAGCTCCTCTAAGAAGCTCAGGGGGTTCCCTGGAGGTTCCCCCACGGACTCACCCCCTATCGGGACCGGGTCCAGAATTGGAGGACAGGGAGGAAGCCCTCCCTGGAGAAGCAACTTGAAGGCCTGGGGGAGGAGGGGCAGCCAGGCCCAGGCGTCCTCTATCCTGAGCCCCCCTGTCCTGGGTACTGTTTGTGGTTGCCTCCCCGTCCCCATCAGCTCACCCATCGCCCCGGGCAGCCACTGTTTGGTGGTGTAGGGAGCAGGACCCTGGAGAGCAGAGGGGCACCCATGGTATCAGGCTCCTCTTGTCCGGCCCCGGCCCCGCCCTCACCTCTGCAAGGATGTCTTAAAGGGACCCCACCTATCAGGAGGCAGATCCTGAACACAAACCAGTGATCCCTCATCAGGTCTGGGGTGCGATGAGGAAGAACGGGGCTAGTGTGTGAGAAGCATGTCTGCCACGTGAGGCCCCTGGTGGCCTTCACTGCGTGTGTTGTCATTATATGAGAGGCATTTACAGCAGCCTGGTAAATGGGTCAGTATGTCCCCGCATGTTAGCTGCTGTCATTGCTACATCCCACGCTCTGCTCAGTGGACTCCCTGACAACCACAAGAAGTGGGCACGGACACTGGCCCACTCAGCAATGAGGAAGCCCAGGCTCAGAGAGGTGAAGTCACCTGCCCAAGATCACACAGCGAGGCCCCGGAGGGACTGGCATCTGAACCGGGGATTGCATCCTGGCTTGGGCTCAATCCCTGCCCCAGCTTCCCTCCCTCTCACAGCAGAAGTGCCTGGGGCCTGGGTCCCGGCTTGGGCTCAATCCCTGCCCCAGTCTCCTTCCCTCCCTCTCACAGCAGAAGTGCCTGGGGCCTGGCCGCCATAGACCCTTTGGCAGGTCCCACCAGGCAGCACCGAGGCTAGAGGCCAGTCACCTCCATCCGTGAGCTCAGGTACTGTGCAGGGGCAGCCCCCCCAGGCCTGGAGAGCAGAGGGCGCCTGGCAAGCTGGGGAAAGGGGAGGGACTGGGCAGGCAAACCGGTCCGGTCCGTCAGGCAGCTCAGCTCCTGGCTCCCGGGCCTCTCACCAGTTGGGCCTGCCCTGGCGGCGGCGGCGGGGGAGCTGAGGCCTCAAGACCGAGGCAGCAATCAGGTACGGAGACCCCAAGCTGGGGGGTAGTGGGCAGGGGCCACATGCCTGGCCCCCAACTCTCACCACTCCCGTTTCTCACCACTTCACCTGTCCTGCGCCCCTCTCCCCCCCAACAATATCCCTCCCTCCCTCCTGTTTTCGGTGCCTCACATTTTAAACCCAGGGCACCCATCTCACCCCGAGTTTGCTGAGCCTCTCTCCAAATGGAACCCCCTGCTTTCATCTGCTCTCCCAGAACTCCCCCCCTCCAGCTGCCCATTCAGTCTCCACATGGACTCAGCCCTGAGACTCGGCCATTGGATGCTCCCTGCCCCCAGCCGTCAGCGCACTGGATTCACCCGCGGCCTTCAAACAGCGCCAGCCTCGCTTCCCACAGCGCGT
>NW_005356575.1:356375-356961 GCF_000412655.1 Myotis brandtii
CGCTTCCCCAGCCCACCTCTGCTCAGCACCCCATCGTCCCGGCCTCCTGAAAACTCCCATGGGTCCCAAACACCCAATCACTGAACCCTTGAAAATCTCACCCACCCCATATTAGCCCCTGGTCCCCCTCAACCCCCGACCTCCCTCCTGTACCGGGCCACCCCTCCCCTGGGCCTGGCCTCTCTCTCACTCTGAAGAGCACCCCTGCCCCACCTGGACCTGGGAGTCAACACCGGGCTGGGGTCTCTCCTGTCCCAGGTCACGCGGCTTCCTGGACGTGGGCTCCTGCTGCTGGCGCCACGGGGCTGGGCCTGAGGCTGTCCTCGCCGTGAGCAGCCGGCCACCATGCACCAGCACTATACCGTCCACTTCACCAAGGGCACCCTGCCCCCCAGGAGCCCTACTGAGAGCTACTTCTTGGACCCAGAGTTGGGGCACCAAAAAGGTAGGGGTACAGTTTGGGGGGGTCCTGGCAGGGAGGCGTGTGAGTGGGGGGCTGCTGAGTGGATGGTGGGGCAGAAGCTCAGGCCCCAGAAGGGAAGTCACCACACTCCCTGGAGATGGGGCCATGGGGGGGCGGGGGGGA
>NW_005356575.1:357113-360134 GCF_000412655.1 Myotis brandtii
CTGAGTGTATGAATGAGGTGGGGGTCAGAGTCCCGGGCTGCCCCTTCCCACCAGCCTAGGTTGGAGCTTGGATGGAGGCCAACCCCCTCCACCCCCATCCCTGCCCTGTCCCCTCTCCACGGCCACCTCCCATCATCTGGCCTCCTCTGGACCAGCCAGGCCAGTTCCCCATGGATTCCTCTGTCACCCACTGGGGGACCCCCAGGGACCAAGCAATTTGGGGTGGCAGGACTCTGGGTCATCCCCTCTCCAGCCCCTCGCCCAGTTAAAGCCCAGGCCCTGCACCACTCCCCCCACTCATGGTGGGGCACAGAGCCCACACCCATAGCTGAGGGTCAGCCCCAGGCTCCATCTGAAACCCGCCTGGTTCCTGCCAGTGGCCCCAGGAGTCAGGGACCCAGGCCCAGTCACCCCCACTTCCTTCCTTCCAGGATGCTGTCAGCAGTGGTGCCATGACCCAGCGGCCCTGCCAGCCCACAGGCCCTATCAGCTGTCCCCCCAGGTGTGGTGGCAGCTCGCCTACCACAGCCACCAGGGGTGTGTCGGGGGCTGTCGCTGGGGCCCCCAGCCCCCTATCCTGCAGCAGCAGAGGCAGCCCCACCCCGCACCTTCTAGCCCCCTGCGGCAGCATCTCTGCCCTGTTCCTGGTGCCCAGAAGGGATCACCTACAACCACCACTGCCCCCAAGGGACCGGCCTGCGCCCCCCAGCTGCCCCCTGCACCCACCACAGCACCCACCATGGCCAGCAGAGGCCCAGCCCTGCCCTCCGCAACCAGCATCCACAGGCCCACTGACGCCGGGTCCTACAGCTCCGGTGCTCACCCAGTCTCCCTGGGCTCTGTCCCTGCCACCTCGCTTCCCGCCTGGGCCTGGAGCCTGCCCTCGTCCCTCCCTCTGGTCCCTGTCTGAGAGGGTGCTTGTCCCTGACCCTGGGCCTCGGGCGGCCATTCTGCTTCATCTGTTGGGATCCAAGGCTTCCAGGCAGGGCCTGTCCATGGTGCCTCCATCCCGGGCTGGCCAGGGGCCTGGGCTGACTCCCTCACTGACTCCCTTGCTCTGCTTTCTGTCTCACTGGCCCTCCCTCCCCTGGCCCAACAGGCCGCAGAGGATGTGTGGCAGGGGCGGTGAGCACCAGCTTGCTGGGCAGCTCTGGTTGCGGGAGGTGGTCAATGAGCAGCTGCAGCAAGAGGTAGGGAGTGGGCTGGGGGATGGAGAGAGCAGTGCAGCGATGGGAGGGATCCATTCATTCATTCATTCATTCACTCATTCGCTGACCAGGTATTAAACGCCTGCAGGGGTGCGAGGCTCTGTTCTGGGGGGCAAAGGGAGCAGGCCAGACAGACCGACGCCCTCCTGGAGCTCACATTCTATGGGTGCAGGAAATGAGAAATAGGAAAGTTTAGAAGCCCATCACCACCCTGGAGAAGAACACAGCGGGAGAGCAGATAGGGAGCATCAGGGTTTAAACAGCGTCATCATTAAGGCGGCAGCTGAGCGAAGACGGGGCAGTTCTCTTGAGTAAGTGGCGGCAGGATCCGCAAAGGCCGACGGGGGCAGCAAGGAGGCCAGTGTGGCTGCAGCGCAGGGAGAGAGGGGAGAGGGCTGGTGGGTGGATGGGATGGGAGTGACTCAGGTCTAACAGGAGAGTGAACTGTGGGAGGCGAGGGCGGATGCAGGAGTCCAGGCCAGAGGTGTGGTGGCCTAACCTGGGAGACAGGTGGGGACACAAAGCTGGTTTCCAATTCTGGTTAGAAAATAGAGCAACAGCTGAGCAGGGCTCCAGGTCAGGAACACCCTTATCGCGGGAGCCCAGTTCCCACACAGACAAGTAGAGGATGAATGAGGAGAGGCCTCTCCGAAAGGCTGGCCCTGCGACTCCCTCCCTGTGACTGAGCCCTGCCTTTCTGGCGCCCCAACCCCAGGGGCTTCCATAGGGTGTCAGGACTCAACCCCAAGTGCGCCCTTAACGGCCATTCCAGACCACGGCAGTGGCTGAGGGCCTGTCCCTGGCCAGAGCCTTTGGTTCCCAGGCCCCAGTGTCTGCCACCCACTCCCAGAGGCACCACCGCTCGGGTCACCCAGAGAAAGGTGACAGGGCCAGGACCAGAAGGCAGGTCTGCCTGGGCTCAGGGCAGGATGAGTGACTGTGGGCATGGGGTCATGGAGAGGGAAGAGGTCAGGGCTGGACAGGGAACTGAGAGGAGCCCGTGGTCACAGGGACCCAGTCCACACTGAAGCCAGGCTAGCAGAGCAGGCAGGAGTGGACGCTCGAGCACGGGAAGCCATGTCTTCAGTCATCCAAGGGCCTGGAGTCCCAAGAAAAGACCACGGGATTTTCCCAGGGGAACCATGGACTGGTGGCCTAGGGCCAGGGTGGCCAAATTAGCACAGGTCTCCGGGCTGGGGCCAGGGGAGTCTGGCCTCCCGGCCTTTGGCTGGTGAATTCGGGGTCAGCTCATCCTGGGCGGCCAGCGGGGCACATTGGCCCTGGAGGGAGGGGCTGCCTTCGGCCACAGAAACCTCCACCTGAGGGTTCACTGTCTTCTCTGGGACTGGGGCTGGTGCAGGAGGGGCTGAGAGCGGTGCTCTGGAGGGGCAGGCGGATGGGAGGAGGGGGTGCCCGGCCAGCCTCACTGACTCAGTTTCTCCACCTCTACCCCCTCCCCAACCCTGGTCCCCAGATATCCTGACAGAGGATGATGTCTACTGCAGCTGCCTGGCCAAGACCCTCTGCCACGTGCCTGTGCCTGTGACCGTGGGTTTCTACGCCGCCTTTGGCTGCCGCCTGCACCTGATGCTGGACAAGATCACGGGTGAGGATCTGTGTGTGTTGGGGGTGAGGGCACAGGAAATGGAGCCTCTGCTCCCTGCCCAGCCCCAGGCTTCCCCAAGATCCACTCGCCCCTGAGGCCAGCCTGCCCCCGTCCAGTGGCCATAACTTACCTTTAACCAGGTTCCCACCCAGACCCCAGCCTCTGCCCCGCATCCCTGCCCCCACCCCTGCCCCCACCCCTGCCCTC
>NW_005356575.1:360272-361623 GCF_000412655.1 Myotis brandtii
CCTTACCCCTATCCTTACCCCCCATTCCTACCCCTTATCCCTGCCCCCATCCCTGCTCCAGTTTCCTCTCTGACCTCCTGGCATCCAGTCTCAGCCCCCTCCCTTCCAAATCCTCTCCAAGGAACTTTCTAGAATACATATCTGTCCCTGTCATTCCCCTGCTCAGACGCCTTCTGTGGCTCCCGAACACGCCCCAGTTCCTCACTGAGGCTGCAGGACCCATCCCTTCTCCTCGGCTCTGGCCCAGGGCCTGGAGCCCACAAGAGCCCTAACAGATAGGTGCTAACTGCCGACATGAGCTGAACCTGGCCAGGATCTGCAGCAGCTTGGACCTGGTTCAAGCCCTGCTGGAGCTCAGCCCCCAGCCTCAGTGGTGGCCAGAAGGGCTGGAGCTGACTCCCCTCCATGTGCCAGGCCTGGTGAGCACCTAATAAACCAGCCCGCGCCTGCCCCGTGTTGTCCTGGGAGGAGAAAAGATTTGACTATAGCAGCGGTTCTCAACCTGTGGGTCGCGACCCCTTTGGCGGTCGAACGACCCTTTCACAGGTCGCCTAAGACCATCCTGCATATCAGATTTTACATTACGATTCATAACAGTAGCAACATTACAGTTATGAAGTAGCAACGAAAATAATTTTATGGTTGGGTCACAACATGAGGAACTGTATTTAAAGGGCCAGAAGGTTGAGAACCACTAGACTCTAGGGAGAAGGGAAATGGCATTTGGAGCACCGTCTGTGCTAGGTGGCTCGACACATTCCCATTCATTCATTCATTCATTCGTTCATTCATGCCCCTCTCATGATCCATCCTTCAAACATTCCCCCAACACTTCCTTGGTGACCAAGACAACCAGGGCCCTGCCCTTCAAGGGCTCACAGTCCAGAGAGAGAGACACACCTGTCCCCAGTGACAACTCAAAGTGGGTGAGACGACTGGGAGGGAGGTCAGGCGGGAGAGAGCCAGGGGGCATCTAATTCAGTCTGGGTATCAGGGAGGACTTCCTGGAGGAGGAGACAGCTGAGCTGAGAGCTGGAGGAAGAGGAGCAGGAAAATCAGATCAAGGCTATACCCTTGCTGCCCAACATTTCTCTTCATCAGAACCTCGTATCCATTCTTTCACTCCTTAAAGCCTTCCCTGCATTCTCCCTTCCTCTTCATCTGGGGGCTCTACTTATGTCCATCCCTGACCCTCCCAGGCCTCGCCCTCAGACCCTTCCCGGTCCAAGCTAGCTCCAAGTCTTTCCTTCCGCATTTTCTACGCCTGCCCAGGCTTTCCCCGCCCAGCCCATTCTAATACCCGGCCCCGCCCCTGCCCGAGTCCCGCCCCAGGTGAGCACCGCCCAGGCCC
>NW_005356575.1:361636-361954 GCF_000412655.1 Myotis brandtii
GCGAGGCAGCTGGAGGCCGAATTTCTGCAGCGCGTGCAGTGGCGGCCGCGGTCTGTGCGCGGCTGGGGCTTACTGCAGCTGCTGTGGTACCTGGTGTTCCTGCAGCCGATCATCTCCGAGGTGCACCTGCGGCGCAAGAACGTGAAGTTCCTCTTCATCCGCTTCAGCGCCTGGCAGTACGAGGGCTCGGACAAGCTGTGGGCCGGCCTGGTGACCACGCTGTGTGAGGGCATCCGCCATCACTACGGCGCGCTGCCCTTCAGCGTGTACTCGGTGATGGGCAACAAGCCGGTCACGGCGCCGGGCTTCTGCCAGCGC
>NW_005356575.1:362255-362919 GCF_000412655.1 Myotis brandtii
GGCCCTGCTCTACCTGTCCCTGGGCAGCCACGCGCAGAGCCACAGTAGCACGCACAGCAGCGTGATGTGGGTGTTCGGCGGCGCGGCCACCACGCTTTCGGGCTCGGGCCTGCTCATGGCCGTGTTCTCGGTGATCAAGCACCTGTTCGTGAGCCAGCGCAAAAAGATCGAGCGGCTCGTGTCGAAGGAGAAATTCGGCAGCCAGCTGGGCTTCATGTGCGAGGTGAAGAAGGAGGTGGAGCTGCTCACCGACTTCCTGTGCTTCCTGGAGATCTACCAGCGGCGCCGGCTGCGCGTCGTGCTCGAGATCACCGGGTTGGACACGTGCTACTCTGACCACGTGGTGGGCGTGCTCAACGCCATCAACACGCTGTTGTCTGACTGCCACGCGCCCTTCATCTTCATCCTGGTGGTGGACCCCAGCATCCTGGCCGCGTGCCTCGAAAGCTCTGGCTCCATGAAGGGCACGGCCGACAACGGCTACGTCTTCCTCAATCGCACTGTCACGCTGCCCTTCTCGGTGCCCATCATGGGCCACCGCACGAAGCTGCAGTTCCTGCACGACGCCGTGCAGAGCCGCGATGACCTGTTGTACCGCGAGATGACGCGCCAGCTGCGGCCACTGAGCCCGGGCGGTGACGAGGGCGCGCAGCTGCTGACCCGG
>NW_005356575.1:363301-369843 GCF_000412655.1 Myotis brandtii
CCCGCGCGCGTCTCTGGGACGTGTTCCGCGACAACAGCAGCGAGCTGCACTCCCTGACCAAGGAGCTGCATAACGTGCTGGACCTGGACGGCGACCCCGAGCTCTTCCAGCGCTTCCTGAGCGCCGACTTCCCCTTCACCGTGGCCGAGGCACAGAACCTGCTGCGCTGCACAGTCAACCTGGACCATTCCATCCGCCGCCGCATGGGCCTTCTCCTGGCGGTCAAAGCGCTCAAGCCGCCCAGCCCGCCCAAGTCCCCAGCCGGCGACGCCCCCCACGCTGCTAATGGAGCCAACCACACCCCTTCGGCGGCCTCCACCGCCCACGGAGCCAGCCAGGGAGCCAGCCACGACCCCCGGGCTGCCCGCGCTGTCACCAGAGCCAACCCGGCCCGCGAGGGCTCCCACCCCCGAGACATGAAGCAAAGGCATAAGCCCAGACCCGTGGCTTGAGTGTCCTGCGCTTCAGGGAATCCAGCTTTCATTCAGGGGCGGTGCCTTGAATGAAGGACTCTGGGGCAGCAAGGGCAACAGCGCCCCCTCTGCCCAGATGAGGACACGTGCAGGGACCCAGAGCCCAGTGTTGGGAATGAGGCCTGTGGTGGCCACATTCCCCACGTAAATCTCTGAGAGTAGCTGACAATAGTGCCAGTATCCCAAAGCTGCAGGAGGACCACTGAGGACTCATAGAGTTCAAGTGCAATAAATTAAGGCGTGAGAGCCCTTGATTGGTCTTGAGGCCCTGGTCTCCCTCCCTCAACAAGAACTAGGGACCAGGCCTGCCCGGTTCTGCCAAGCCCATTCCCCCCAGGGAGCAGCAGCGTCAGCCGCATGGCTGGCATCCCGAGGGCAGGAGGGGCTGCGGGGGTGGTGGGCGAGGCCCAAGCAGGGAGATGAAGGACAGATGTGCCACGTTGACTCAGGCGATAGAGAACACCCAGGCCTCGGGGGATCCAGGTCCTAGTCCCCATACCCAAGCCTGCGCCTCTGCAGGCAGGGCAGGAGCTGGCATTTCCGAGGGCAGTGTGGCTCCGCCCCCAGCATGAGTTGATTAGGTAGCGCTGGCAACTCAGCCAGCTGGGTGGGCAGCACTGCCTTCCCCGACAAGTAACTGTCCAGAGGCCGCCTTAGGGTCATTTCAGGGCCCCTTGAGCCCCTTGAGGAGGTCAGGGAAGATGAGCAAAGCTGGGAGCATGTGTAGGACACAGAGTCGGAGCCAGAGCCGGGTCGAGGAGGGTTATCCTCGGGCTGGACTCTGCCTGTCTGGCACACCTTCCCCTCCTGCCAGTGGGAGAGACCCAGGATGAGGCGTCACTCCCCAGGGCAGATTCCTATTCCTCATTGGTCACATAGCCACACGCTCAGGCCTGTGGTGTGCCCCGCCCAGTCCAGGGTGGGGAGGGAGTACCAACAGGGTGTGACTCTGAGCCAGGACCCTGAGCAGACAGTGCCAGAAGGAGCCTAGAGCTCTCAGAGCACCCACCCGCATGCCATGCAGCCTCGTGCGGGTACTGACATCATTCCTTATCTCCAAGGCTGGGTACAGCACCCCAGTGCCCCTGGCCAATGATGGTGCTAAAGTGGACGTAGGGCAGAGCCAGCCGGTGACTTCATAGGTGATGCCAGGACTGAGGTGCCTGGAGAACCTGGACCTGCTGGGAGAGGTTTTCCAGCAGCAGGAGAGAGCCAGCCCGAGAAGGAAGCCCCTTGGAGAGAAACACGGGTCCCTGTGACACCATTAGATCAGTGTCGCTGTGACTTGATATTGAGCAGAGCCACTATATGTCCCTTCCCTTTCTTAAAAATTTTTTTTAAAAATTGATTTTAGAGAGACGGAGAGGGAGAAGAGAGAAACATCAATCGGGTACCTTCTGCACAAGCCAGCAACCCGGGCATGGGCCTTGACCAGGAATTGAATTGGTGACCTCTCAGTGCATGGGACGAAGCCCAACCGAGCCACACTGGCCAGGGCATACGTCCCTTCCATCTCCCTTAAGCCAATATGATTGGGCTTCTATTTCTTACCACCTAGGTCCCGGCAGAAAACAGATTGGGATCAGGAGTGGGGCGCTGCAGGAGGCAGGGCTAGCCTTGGCTGGCGGTTGGGAGTGGGACTGAGGACCTCCGGCCCCAGGAAGAAGCTGCGGACCTGTTGTGTGGTTCCGAGCCATGGTCAACTGGTACCTGTTCATCTTAGACTCTGACCATGTGCCTGCCAAAGCTAGAGTTTTGGGAGACAATGAAAAAACTGAACTTAAGCAAAATGGGATGGCTGGGTGTGCCTGAGCTGGCTCGCTGTCCACCAGGATCTCGCTCCCCTTTAAGGTGTGGAGCTTCTGCTGCAACTTGCACCCAGGCGAGGCCGGGGGCTAGTTCCCACAGACCACAGGGAGCGGAGGTCATGTGTGTCCCTTTCCTGCTGTGGCAACAAGATAGGCGGCAGGTTTGCCTTCATTCCTCCTCCCCCTACCCCACCTGCCTGCTGGATGCAGGAACCCTGAGGCCCTAGCCGGTAGCAGAGCCACAAGACAGAGGGGGCCTGGGCCCACAGCTTTGTGAAGAGCTGCCTCCATCCTGAACACCCGTGTGTGTGAAAACGAACACCTGGGTTAGGGCATTGATACCTTTGAGATTGGATAGTGTCTGGCCAAGCATAAGACTCCTTGTGTCCTCACGAGCTATGGCGATGCCTGGGTGGCTGAAGATAAAGGGAACCCGCCCCGTGATCCAGGACTCCCAAAAGGTGGAAAATCAGGAGCCCTGAAGAGTTGGCTTGCTAGTCTCCTGGCGCTTGTGTCACAAAGTCCCACAAACTGGGTGGCTCAGAACAACAGAAACTCATTCTCTCACAGTTGAGGCCCGAAGTGCGAAATCAAGGGGTCAGCAGAGCCAGCGCAGGGGAACCCTTCCTGGCCTCTTCCAGCTTCGAGCACTTCGTGGGGGATGAGGTCCCCTGGCTGTGGCCGCCATCCCTCCAGCCCTCCATCTTCACATCCTCTGCCTGCCGTGCACATCTGTGTCCCAAGTTCCCCTTTTCGTAAGGACACCAGGCATTCTGGGTCAGGGCCTTACCCGTGGCCTCATTTTCACTTGGTTACCTCTGTGCAGACCCGTCTCCAAAGGTCCCATTCCGAGATCCTAAGGGTTAGGACTCCACGTTTTTGTGTGGAGGGAGGTTGGGACACATTTCAACCCTGAATGGTTGGAAAGACCGAATCCCTCACTCTGAGCTCAATTTAGTGAAAGATCAGGGTCAAGGCTGTGGGGCGCCCCTCAAAGGCATCACATGAGACAGGTAAGCTGAGGCCCCCTACCCCCCACTGGAGCCGGAGACAGAGGTCACCACGCTAAGGGCTGAACGCTCCCATGGGAGTTGATTCCTGAGCAACAGCTAGAACTGACCACAGGTCAACTGAGTTTGGGGGGAGCGGGGGCTGCTCTGACAGACCTGACCTGGCAAAGGACTGTGGCTCCTCAGCCTGTGAGGCTGACCTCACACTCCCCAGTCTCACCACGAAGGAGGCCGAAGCCAGGACAGCCTGGAGGGTTCATCCCACCTCCACCGCACACCCAGCACAGGGGGCCCCAGCTGGAGGCCGATGCTGCCCACAGCTCAGAACCAGGGCCCGTGCAGGTCTATCTCCCCAGCTGCCCGTGGGGTGAGTGGGGCAGGTGCTAGGGGCTGGTGGCCGATGTACATGGCACACACACAGCTGCCAATGACCGAAAAGTCAACGGACAGTGGCCACTGGGAACAGATTCCTGGGCCTGTGCAGGAGCTGAGTGGTACTAGGGCTCCCAGTCGGTGACACTGGGATTCTTCCCACCGCCTCTACCCACCCAAGTCAGCGTCCCACGCGGGAGAAAAGGGGCAGGTGCAAAGGTCTCCCCTTGAATGCTTCTCTCGTTTTCTGAAGGTGAAGTTCCGATTTCCCGGGAATGCCTTCCAGCCCCAGGCGCACCCTTGCCATGTCCTGGCCTCGGGGAGCAGGCTGCCCAGGGGGCTCCAGGGCTGACTCATGCCCCCGCCTCCGGAATGTCCAGATGTCCAGGGCCAGCACAGACAGACTGGTGTCTGCTTCTCCTTGAGCCCTAGGTGACTGGGGGGCACAGGAGTGACCTCTGAACCTGAGCGCCACATCACCTGACTCCTGGACCTAAAGCTGGAGAATATTTGGGGTTTTTTCCTCTGAAGAAAGATGAGCACAGAGTGGACTGGCCGTGAGAGCTTAGATACGAGTGTGGACACCCGTACAGGACGGGGCAGCCCCGGGTTTCCTGGGGGGCCGCTGCCACAGCCCAGCAGGTGCTCCGGACCAGAGCTGTCTGGCCCACCTTCCCCTCCCATGTCCAGAACTCCCACCGGGAAGAGCACGAGCAGAGAAGAGGCAAAGGTGAACCAGCTCTGGTTTATTAGAAAAGGTGTGGACAGAGTTGCACCGACAGGAGGAGCCTCTCCCCAGCCCTCTGCCCACTCCACCCCACCCTCCCCAGGTCGTAGTGCCTCTCAGGGCGCAGCTTCCAGCGGCCTGGACAGCAGGGTCTCCAGAGCCCTGGCCGCCCCCCACCAGCTCCCTGATAGATTTATTGCACTTAAGAAGAAGAAAGCTCTGATCCTCTGCCCCCATCCCCCACCCGCACCCTGTCTGGGGCTGCTCTACAAAGTCCAATCACCACCACCACCACTCACCGCCCCACACCATCCTCCTGCCGTCCCCCACCCGCACCCTGCCTGGGGCTGCTCTACAAAGTCCAATCACCACCACCACTCACCGCCCCACACCATCCTCCTGCCTCGTCCTGTGCCCAGCGCCATGGGGGTTGGGGGGCATCCCACCACCACCCAGGACTCCTGTCCTCCCAGGCAAGCCTGGCCTAACAGGCCCTTCCAGAAAAGTCAGTGGATTTGGGGCTGATGACCTTGGAGACTCCCCCTCCTCTGGCGCAGAGGCTTAGGGGCTGGACACATAAACAGGAGTGCTCAAGTCAGGATGGAGAGGGCCACTCCCTGTAGCTCCTGCACCCCGTGTAGTGTTGCTGTGGGAGGTAGGGGTCCCCAGAAAGGCGCCCCCACCCCTGGCCTCCGGGCCTCAGGAAGGCTGGGGGTGAGGGTGAGCAGGTTCTCATGGCTCTGGCCTCAGCTCATAGAAGACCGGCTGGAAAAAAGGAACTTGGGGAGAAGAGATTGGGGGGGCCTGTCAGAGCCAGGGCCTCTCTCGCTGGCTCCCCAGGCCCCTGGCCCTCATCTCACCTAAAGTGTCACAGTGTCTCCTGCCCGGATTCCTGACTGGCTTCCAGAAGCAGCTCCTCGAGCTCCTTCTCGTTCTTGGAGCAGCTCAGTTCTGCGCAGGGGGAATGGGTGGGCGGCCTCCAGTCAGGCGGGTGGAGGGTGGCAGCCTGTCCCCACCAGCCCTGCCCAAGCCAGACCCTCAGGGCAGCACAGGCCAGGGTCCCTGAGATCACATTCCAGGGAGAACCCCAGGACCAGGGAAGCCAGGTGGGGCCCGAGGGCCAAGCCCTACTCGGCCCTGTCCCTACAAGGGCCATTTCAGGGCAAACCAAGGCCCGCTAATGGGCAGGGGTCGCACACAGCACACAGGGCCCCTGGTCAGCCTGCCCCAGAGCCCCTCTCACCGTGTTCCAGGCCACAGCTGCCCGCCTTGGCCCCGGGCCCCGGGGGCGGCTCTGGGGGCAGTGCGAGGGCAAACTCAGGCTTCAGGCCGTTGGGCAGGGGTGGCCCTGCCTGCGGTGGCTCTGGCTGTGGCTGAGGTTCCGACGACCCTGGGTCCCGAGTGCTGACGGCCTCAGCTGGTGGTAGGGCAGGTGAGGGGGGCGGGGAAGGCAAGGCAGGTGGGGAGGGAGGACGAGGAGAGGGCGGCACAGGGGGCTCTGCTCTCTCAGGGGGGCTCTCCACTCGAGTCACCACAAACACTTTGTGGCCTCGGCCCGGGCTGGACACAGAGATTCGCTGCTCAGTGGGGGAGGAAGGGCTGCCTGGGGGGCTCCTATCCCCAGGGCCCAGGGAGTCCGTGGGGGGCAGAGGGGCGGGGCAGGGGGCCGCAGCCCTCTCCCCATCCTCCTCCTCCCCATCCTCCCCCTCGGAGTCTGAGTCTGAGTCTGAGTCCAGGCCGGGCCCAGGGGCCGGGTCCCCGTTCTCCTGAGCTTGGGGGGCAGGCTCGTCCCCAGGCTCCTCGTCAGGCTGGGGCTCGGTGACGGTGATCTCGGGCATGGAGGCCGACAGCTGCAGCCGCTGCTCCTTCTCCTCCCGCTCCCGCGCCTGCACGAAGTTGCGCTTGCAGCCATTCTGGATCTCAGCGAGCAGCGCCTTCTGCGTCTCGATGAAGCTCTTCACCTGTGGGCAGAGCAGGCCTGGCTAGGGCTCGGGGGGCCTGTCCCTGCAGCGTGTCCTGCGGTCCAGGCGCAGCAGGGAGTGGTTCACCTTGAGGGCCAAGGACAGTGCCATGAGCCCGCCCGTCTTGATCTCGTTCTCCCGAAGGTCCAGTCTCAGGAGGCGGGGGCTCTCGGCGATGAACTCCGCCACCG
>NW_005356575.1:370096-385348 GCF_000412655.1 Myotis brandtii
GGTGAGCTTGGTGGAGGCCAGGCCGAGGCGCAGCACGCTGCGGTTGCCGATGAGGCCGTTCTTGAGGTTGCGCACGCCCTCGTTCCCAATGGGGTTGTGGCCCAGGTTCAGCGTCTCCAGGCTCTGTGTGTGTGGCTGCAGGGGTGCACGAGACAGAGAAGAGGCCTGCAGGCCGGTCGGGAAAGGGGCGGACCCGGGCGCTCCCCGCTCAGCAGTGCAGCCTGCCCAGTGCCAGCACACTCCTGCTGAGAAGTCCCCCAGTGCCGGCCGCCCTGCCCACTCCCCTTGCGGTGGGGAGCTCGTCATCTGGTGGAGCCTCTGTACCCTGTGGGCTGGCTTTCAATTCTGCGTAATGAAAAGGTCTCAGCCTTACTGAAGGCTTCTAGAGATCTTAACAAAACGTTTCACCTTGTGCACAAGTTCTGTGCTGGCTATGGTGCTGGGCTCCAACGGACAGCGATGGAGGGCTACTCCCTCAGGGAAAGGCCGCAGGGGCTGAAGGAGAGGAAACGTCCAGAACCTACCGGGAGCACAGCTGACAGTGCTGGGCGCGGGGGTGGGGGAGGTGGCGGCGGGGACCCTCTGGTGGACTCACCAGCGTCATGCCCAGGAAAGCCATGCCCGTGTGTGTGAGCTGGTTGTTCCACAGCACCAGGGTCACCAGGCCCTTCCTCTGCTCCTTGAGGCCCTCGCAGATGTAGGCCAGACCTGGCGGAGGCCCCTGGGTGAGTCCCGTTGGTGGTGTGGGCTCCACCCTCCCCTGGGTTGCCCGGCCCTGCCACCTCCTGCTGCGACACCCCTGCCTTGGCAGGCACACACCCAGCTCCCGATCCTCCCTGTCTGCCTAGAGCTCTGCTCGAGTATCACCCTCTCCTGCAGCCTCTGGCCACCAGCTGAGGCCTCCCCACTGCTTCCTCCCCCCACCGCCCCCCCAGCACATCACCTCCGACACTCATTCCCTGTTATCTTAGCTGGGAGCCCGAGGTGACAGGCCTGGTCGGGGTAGGTGGTCAGTAAACATGGGTCTGGGCCTGGCTGCCCTGGGGAAGGCACTGGCCTCCGTCCCACTCTGCCTGCCCCTCCTCCCCTTTCTTCACGCTGAGGCCAGGGACTCTGCCCAATAGTGAGCCAGACCCAGCCGCCCTCCCCAGGAGGGAGCTGAATTCCTCCCGCTGATAGTTCCTCTTCTCTTCCCTTCCACCTCCTGGCTCACCACAGCTTTCCCCAAAATACCCAACGTTTAAGTGCTTTCCCACCTCATGCCTCGAACCAGCTGTCCTCTGCCTGGATTCTCCCCAGGCTGTCAAACCAGTGGGCTGTGCTGTCAGCCCCACATGGCCACCTAGAGGTCCCCTCCCTGCGACTTAGAGAGCCTGCAGCTGACCTTTTGTCCCAGCAACCTCGTTTCCTTCCAGACTGTAATTACTTTATTTATTATTTTTTAAATTGATTTCAGAGAGGAAGGGAGAGGGAGAGAGAGAAACATCAATGATGAGAGAGAATATTCAATTGGCTGCCTCCTGCACGCCCCCCACTGGGGATCGAGCCTGCAACCCAGGCATGTGCCCTTGACCAAAATCGAACCCGGGACCCTTCAGTCCCCAGGCCGACGCTCTATCCACTGAGCCAAATCAGCCAGGGCGATTGTAATTATTTTAATTATCTGTTCAATACCTCACCTCATCCTGCAGGTCTCATTGAGCTGCCCCTGCTCCAGGACACACTCCCCCTCTGGGTGGTAACCACCGGCCCACACAGTCCGACTCTGGGTGGTAACCCCTCTGGGTGGTAACCACCAGCCTACACAGTCCCCAGTGCCTGGGGTGGTCTGTGTTCACTGGGATTGTCTTGGTCACTGTGTGTTCCCTGACTGGGCAGTGGGTGCTGGGGGACGGGAGGGCGGGTGACCTCTCACACACCTGAGTCCAGCACGTGGTTGTTACGGAGGTCCAGGATCTGCAGGGAGCAGTTGAACTTGAGCAGGTTGCCCAGCTGGGCTGAGTCCTGCAGGCCATTGAGCTTGTTGTCGGCCAGGTACAGCTCCCGAAGGTTCATGTTCATCTTCAGGGCTGTGGCTGGAGGAGAGGAGGGCTCGTGACTGGCCAGGCTCACAGGACTCAGCCAACAGTCCCAGGCCCCAAGGGGCTGCACTCCCCACCGAGCCTCCCGGGCCTGGGCTCACCGAGCAGCACGAGGGGCCGCCCCGACAGGCTGGCGTTCTCCAGGTGCAGCACGGCCAGGCTCTGTAATTACTTTATTTATTATTTTTTAAATTGATTTCAGAGAGGAAGGGAGAGGGAGAGAGAGAAACATCAATGATGAGAGAGAGAATCATCAATTGGCTGCCTCCTGCACGCCCCCCACTGGGGATCGAGCCTGCAACCCAGGCATGTGCCCTTGACCAAAATCGAACCCGGGACCCTTCAGTCCCCAGGCCGACGCTCTATCCACTGAGCCAAATCAGCCAGGGCGATTGTAATTATTTTAATTATCTGTTCAATACCTCACCTCATCCTGCAGGTCTCATTGAGCTGCCCCTGCTCCAGGACACACTCCCCCTCTGGGTGGTAACCACCGGCCCACACAGTCCGACTCTGGGTGGTAACCCCTCTGGGTGGTAACCACCAGCCTACACAGTCCCCAGTGCCTGGGGTGGTCTGTGTTCACTGGGATTGTCTTGGTCACTGTGTGTCCCCAGCACAGGGAGCGCCTGACTGGGCAGTGGGTGCTGGGGGACGGGAGGGCGGGTGACCTCTCACACACCTGAGTCCAGCACGTGGTTGTTACGGAGGTCCAGGATCTGCAGGGAGCAGTTGAACTTGAGCAGGTTGCCCAGCTGGGCTGAGTCCTGCAGGCCATTGAGCTTGTTGTCGGCCAGGTACAGCTCCCGAAGGTTCATGTTCATCTTCAGGGCTGTGGCTGGAGGAGAGGAGGGCTCGTGACTGGCCAGGCTCACAGGACTCAGCCAACAGTCCCAGGCCCCAAGGGGCTGCACTCCCCACCGAGCCTCCCGGGCCTGGGCTCACCGAGCAGCACGAGGGGCCGCCCCGACAGGCTGGCGTTCTCCAGG
This sequence comes from Myotis brandtii, assembly GCF_000412655.1. Taxonomy (NCBI): domain Eukaryota; kingdom Metazoa; phylum Chordata; class Mammalia; order Chiroptera; family Vespertilionidae; genus Myotis; species Myotis brandtii. Next base: position 373,167 of record NW_005356575.1, read on the forward strand.
TGCAGCACGGCCAGGCTGCTGCGGATGCGCAGGGCACGGGCCACGAAGGGCGCGGAGTGGTCCAGCAGGGGCGTGTTGCGGGCGTCCAGGTACTGCAGACAGCTGGTCTGTTGGGGCAGCAGCAGGGCTGGGTCAGGCTGGCCCCTGCCCTCCCTGCCCCAGGGGACCTCCCACCCCAAGTCCCAGTGAGCAGCAAGGCCATCTGCTTTTACAGCTGGGGCTGGTGCTGGAAGGCCTGGCCTGGGGTCCTGTGGGTGAGCGAGGCGGGGGTGGAGCTGGTGACGGCCGAGTTCCCCGACTCCCGTGGGAGTAACATGGGGGTGGTGACCATGGATGCCTCCAAGGGATACATTAAGGGTAAGAAGAGGAGGAGAGAAGGGGCCAGGGTGGGCCTGGGGCAAGGCATCTCTTAGTACAGCTTTCACACAGGGCCTGGAGGGTGGGGCCCGACACCCCTAAGGAGCTGGGTGCCCTGACAAAGCACCTGGACCCCTCTATGCCTGAGCTCCCCACACCCTGGAAACTTGGAGAGGTGGCGGGGGAGGCACCCACCTTGCGCATCATGTGGGCGGCGGCCTGCCAGCCCCGGGTGCCGATGTGCTTGTTGAAGGAGATGTTGAGGTGGGTGGCCGACTCGTAGTACTCAATCATGTCAAAGAGGGCTGAGGCGCCCTGGGGTGGAGACAACGGCTCAGCATCAGGTGGAGGCCGCGGAGACCGGGAGGTAGGAGCCGAGTTCTGACACTGCTCCCGCACCTCTGGGTCCTGAGAACCAACCCTTCCATCTCCTGGAAAAGCCCTGGACGTGCCCCCAGGACTGACGTGCTGTGTGACCAGGACAGGTCTCAGTTCTCCAGGATCCTGACTCCTGGCTCTCCTGTGTCCTCTAGACCTGGGGCCTAAGCTCCGGGGATCCTGGTGACCCCCAAGTCTCCAGAGGGATGAGGGGATACCTAGGCCTAGTGGGGAGGCTGCTTTCAGACGTTTCTCAAACCTGCCCTGGCTGGTATGGCTCAGCTGGTTGGAGCATCATCCCGTGTACCGGAAGGTCGTGGGTTCGATCCTGGGTCAGGGTGCATGTGAGAGGCAACCGATCAATGTATCTCTCTCACATTGATGTTTCTCTCTTTCCCTTCCCCCTTCTCTAGAAATCAATAAAAAGGAAAAAAAAGAAAAAAGGAAATTTCTCAAACCCCTTCCCCTGCAGACACTATGATGGGGGGGGGGGGGGGGGGGGGGGCGGCAGGACACTCCTGGAAAGGCTCCAGGTGGCCACAAGCCTCCCTCCGGCCTGGCTCCCCAAGTCTCTCCCTTCCTTACAAAGCCCCTGCCTTTTGGGGGGTCTGGGAGACCCCTTCTCTGGGCCCTGCCCGGAGCCCCATTCTTCCCATCCACTCTGGTCACACTGGATTTCCCTATTTTGTCCTTCAAGAGGCCCTGCCCAGCCCTTGTCCAAGGGGGTCCCCTCCTCCTGCAGTGCCCCAGCCCCCAAACCTCTAAGAGCCAGGGAGCTCAGGAAGCAGGTAAGGGTGGTGGCAGAGATGCTCACATCTTCGTCCAGGTTTGTCTGCTCCAGATCCACGACCTTGAACTGCAGCCTCTTGAAGACCTCTTCCAGGGCCTCGCAGGCCTTGTAGTCGAGCTTTTCACCTGGGAGGGGACGGAGCGCAGTGCGTGCATGTGTGAGCTCACGTCTGTGTGGTGGGGGGCCGGGTGCAAACCGGGGCTCCAGGCCACCCGAGGGAGGAAGGGCTCTCACCCCCACCTCCCTCTGGCTAAGCTCTTCTGGGGGGACCCACTGACCCCAAGCAGCCCAGGCTCATCCTGCCCTCGGATCCACCTCTAGGGAAGGTTGGCCCTGCCCACCCCTTTGGGCTCCCACCTCTGCCCAGACACACACCTTTCAGGTCCAGACAGTCAATCCGGTGCCCGAGGTCCGTGAACTCCTGGGAAGGCAGGAGGGATGGTGGTTAAGCAGGAAGCGCCTTACCTCTGCAGTTCATCTGGCTCTGCTCTTTCTGAGGTGAGGCAGTGTTTGGGGTGGGTGTGGAGGGGCACAGCGGCTCGGAGAATGTGGCAGCTCCTTAACCCCCCTACACCCCCCTAGACCTGGGCGAGGCAGGTCTGGACGCAGCCTCCCTGCCCCAGCTGAATGGAGTGAGGGAGTGGGCCCTGGGCGTCTTGGGGACAAGCATTTCAGGCAGAGGAACAGCCAGCGCAAAGGCTGTGAGGCAGGCGCTGAGGCGAAAGCTGACAGGCCAGGCCCAAGAGGCCGGGGGAAGGCAGGGTGCCCAGCCTGGCACGCAGTCTGCTCAGTGAGGAGAGAAGGCCCTGGGCAGACATCCTGCCGGCTCCTGGCTGCGCTCGAAGATACTCCAGCCCCCTCCACAGGGACCAGGCCCTATTCTCTGGGCTCCACACACATCGACTCCGAGGGAGGAGCGGTGACAAACCCGTGTGCAGAGGCTAAGGCCCAGCCTTGCCGAGGGGGTAAGGGCAGGCTTGGCCTGAACCAGGCTCCAGGGCCCACATTCCTGACCACCACACTGAGTGGCCATCTTTTCCCTGGACCTGACAATGAGACCCTCTGGAATCCTCCACAGAACCCCTAACCCAGGTGCGCAGGGATGGGCGGCCAGCATGACTGCTCACAGCCACGCTGTCCGAGGGAGCAACAACCCTAGAAACAAGAAACGTGGGCACATTCTGGAGGGCACTTCGGCAGTGCTGGACCCCCAGCCAGGCCGGTGGGCCACGGGGAAGGCGCCTGCAGGAGGTGGCTGGGGGAGGGGCGCACGTCCCAGGCACAGTGACACCCTCGCCACAGAAATCAGACTGTCCTCCCGCCTGGAGAGTGGCCGCCGCCCTCCCAATGCCCAGCAGAGGCCAGAGGACAAAGCCCAAGCTGTCAACAGCAGGGACTCCTGGGGATGGGACTTGGACAAGAAGTGAATTTTGCTTTTTATGTCTGTAGTGTTTTTTTAATTAAAGAATATATATTACTTTTGTAATTCAGGTTTTTAAGAATAAATATTGTACACTTGGCTTTCTGCCTGGGGAACAGAACTTTTCTGGGGAGTGATAGATATTTAAAATTCTTACTTTACATAAGTCTCTACTGTGTAAATATTCATGAGGAGCCTGACTGCATTTGCAGCTGACTGAGGGTTTTCCAAGGCTTCTGAGTACAGGGGCCTTGGCTGGGTGAGCAGGCCGGGCAGTGGGAGCGCCCTGTGAGCAGGCCCGGAGGCTGCTGGGAGGTGGGGAGCCCCGCCCCTGCCTGCATACCTGGAGCTGCCTGAGGAGCTTGGGGATCTGTCTGCAGTTCAGCTTCTGGCAGGCCTGCTTGTAAGCGCCGATGACCTCGTCCACAGTCACATTCTGGGCTGCGGGCACAGAGGACCCCAGCCTGTGACTCTCCACATTCTGGGTCCCTCACACCCTCTCCCCTCCAGCCCCAGGCCTCTGCCGGCCCCTTCCCCTCTCAACAACCCACTGAGCTCTGTTCTCCCGTCGAGGGCCCCTGCTACCACTGCTGTCCTGGGAAAGTGCCCCCAAACCAAGTCACCCCACCCTCCACGCCTCCCCATGGCTCCCTGAGCAGTTTCCCACAAACAATACACAGCTAATACCGCTCAATGTTCTACTTGTCAGCTGCCCACCCACCAAACTCGGGGCCCCAAAGGGCAGGGCTGGGCTGTCTTGGTCGCCACCATTCTCCATGTCCAGCCCAGGGCCAGGCCTAAAGCAGGTGTCTGATGGGTTGTTTTCTGAAGGAGAGAACGAATGTGAAGAAGCTGAGCTCAAAGAGGTGAGGCACCTCGCCCCCGGTCACACAGCTGGTAAGCGACAGGGCCAAGCTTCAAACTCAGCTCACGGCGAGGCCATGCGGCCTCTGAGAATCCCCAGTCCTGAAACACCTTCACCACAAAACCTTCCCCGATGGCTCTCGGGGCTGGGCAGAGGGACGCAGCCCAAACCCAGCAGCTGCACAGCCCAGACCCACCACCACAGAGAAGGCCTTTCTGGCTGCACACATTTGCCTTTCCAGACATTTAATAAAAGGTGACAAGCAGCATGGGCCTTTCTGGCTTCTTTCACAAGGATTTTGAGTTTGGGCCCCTTTATAGTACAACTAGTGGCCTGGTGCACGAATTCGTGCACACTGAAAGGAAATTAATTAGAAGAAATATTTTAATATCACTATTCGCCCTTTCTCTATAATAGAAGTGTCAACCAAATTCACGATGGAGGATGAAAGAGCGAAACACACGCGTGCACCCTAGCTGGTTTGGCTCAGGGGCTAGAGCGTCAGCCTGCAGACTAAAGGGTCCTGGTCGACTCTAGTCAAGGGCCCGTGCCCGGGTTGTGGGCTCAATCCCCAGTGGGGGGGGGGGGATGCAGGAGGCAGCCGGTCAAGGATTCTCCCTCATCAATTATTCTAACATTCCCTCTCCCTTCCTCTCTGAAATCAATAATAACATTATAACATTTTAAGAAACACGTGTGCTATTGGCGCCAGTGAGAGCTTTATATGTATCGCGCATGTGCGAGTCAACTTAGCCTTTCATAGATATAGAATAAACTTGCTTAATTAGACCTGCTTTCTGATGTAGCTAAACCTTTTCCAGCCCAGTGAAGCACCTCAACTTCTCTTTCAGGTAATTGTCAGCAACACAACAGCAAATATCAACAAAGAAACACGTGTGCTATTGGCGCCAGTGAGAGCTTTATATGTATCGCGCATGTGCGAGTCAACTTAGCCTTTCATAGATATAGAATAAACTTGCTTAATTAGACCTGCTTTCTGATGTAGCTAAACCTTTTCCAGCCCAGTGAAGCACCTCAACTTCTCTTTCAGGTAATTGTCAGCAACACAACAGCAAATATCAACATGGAGCAGATTATTATTGTAGATCACGCAGGGAGAATAAAGGGTGAAATATTTAACTGTAGCAGCTTTTGACTATATTCTGCGCAGTGAGAAAACCTGAAGTCATTTTCAAGGTCCACCATTTCTTACCTCTTTTCAGTCGGGTCAAGTTTCTAAGCTTTCTAAATCTCCGTTTTCCGGCTAATGAAAAGAAAATAGGATTCCACCGAGTCTCCTATCTACCTACTCCAGGACTTCTGTGAGGATCAAATGAGATGAGGCACGGGAAAACACTTCACAGACATTTGGTTACAGAGTGAGATGTTTCCACCTGGCTATAAAGCAAGTTGTGTTCCTGGGCTGAAGAAACTCCAAGGAGGTTGGTCGCTAGGGCGAGGAAGCGGGCATGGCTACGTGACGTCATTACCCGGACGGACACTTAGCATATTAGCCTTTTATATATACAGATAAAGTAACTGTCTGATGTACCATTCACCAGGCAGTGAGACATTTGTATTGTTTTCCGTTTTAGGCTATTAGATCTTGGATTTTGCCCCAGGTGACCAGAAAGACAGGAAGTTAATGCTCTGAGCAGGGGAGGGAAAGGGTCAGGCTGGTGTAGAAAGCTCTTGAGGCCACCGGCCAGTGTGGCTCAGTTGGTTGAGTGTCATCCCATGCACCAAGAGGTCACTGGTTCGATTCCTGGTCAGGGCACATGGCAGAGTTGCAGGCTCGATCCCCTGTGGGGAGGGGGGTTGTGCAGAGGAGGCAGTTGATTAATGTTTCTCTCTCTCTCAAATCAATACCCCCCCACCTTTTTTAAAAAATATATTTTATTGATTTTTTACAGAGAGGAAGGGAGAGGGATAGAGAGTTAGAAACATCGATGAGAGAGAAACATCGATCAGCTGCCTCCTGCACACCTCCTACTGGGGATGTGCCCGCAACCAAGGTACATGCCCTTGACCAGAATCGAACCTGGGACCTTTCAGTCCGCAGGCCGACGCTCTATCCACTGAGCCAAACTGGTCTGGCCACCCCCCCCTTTTTTTTTTTAAGGAAAGAGCTCTTGGGGCTGGCCCCCCCCCCTTTTTTTTTTTAAGGAAAGAGCTCTTGGGGCCAGCAGAATGGAACAGAGGAGGGCAGGGAACAGGAAGAGGGCCTCTGCAGCCCTTCCAGGCTTCCCTCACCCCTGTGCCACCCTGGCCAGGCACTGGGCCAGCAGGAGCCCTGCAGGGATTCCAGGAAAGTGGCTCCACGCAGAGAGCAGATTCTCCCCCAGGCAGTGCGCTCGCCCCGGTCTTTGCACCTGCTGTCATTGATCACCCCCCTGCTTCCCAGGGTAGGACGCCGAGGTCCAGGGTCCCTGCACCGCTGTCACTGACCACCACCCCGTCTCCCGGGGCAGGACGCTGAGGTTCAGGACAGAAAAGCTGCCTCCCACAGCCAGGCAGCCAGTGCAGCACAAAGGGGAACCCTGGTTCCAGAACACTCTCCCCACTGGGGTGGGGAGGCTGGAACCACTGTGTTGGAGGTAAGAAGCCAACAGAGACCCAGCCACCTGAGGGACAGGCCTGTCCTCTGCCCCTCACTTCTTCCTCGGGGAGCTGCGGCCACGAGCAGCCTCCCGGGGGCCAGTTGTCCGCCCGCAGACCCAGCGAGCGAGCTGTCTGCCAGGTGCTTGGTGCCCCAGCTCTGGGAAAACAGGAGCTGGCCCTACCTGGAAGGCGGCCCTTGGGACTCGAGCAGCTGCCTCTGCGAGTCCAGCCAAGCAGGTCCATGACCCTCAGGGTGTCTATGAACTTGAGTGGGGAAAAATGATCTCTTTTTTTTTTTCTCCAAATATATTTTATTGATTTTTTACAGAGAGAAAGGGAGAGGGATAGAGAGTTAGAAACATTGATCAGCTGCCTCCTGCACACCCTCTACTGGGGATGTGCCCGCAACCAAGGTACATGCCCTTGACAGGAATCGAACCTGGGACCTTTCGGTCCACAGGCCGATGCTCTATCCACTGAGCCAAACTGGCCAGGGCATCTCTTTATTTTCAATAACTGCACTACAGTGAAAATTAGCATTTCCTAATTAAGATAGTGTTTAGCAGACTCTGTGACTCTGTCATCAATACACATGCCTAATATTTTCACATATTATTGCAGCTTTAGAATGTTCATCACTCTTGTTATTTCATGGGTCAATAAGGAAGGAGGGGAGTTATGGGGGGTTAGCATTTCCTGAACAAATGTAATCTGAACAATAAAGATTTAATAAAAATCAATACACATGCCTAATATTTTCACATATTATTGCAGCTTTAGAATGTTCATCACTCTTGTTATTTCATGGGTCAATAAGGAAGAACATAAATACCAAGTTATAATTTTTAAAAATGTAGCTAACTGTATTTTAACTGGCACCCTTTGCAATCCTATTTTATTTTTTTGCCTTTGAAAATTATCACTCTAAGAAGGGATCCATAGGCTTTATATCAGATGGCCAAAGGGCACAAACCTCTCCATAAAGGCCCCAGGCTGGGTTGGCCTGGTCAGGTCGTCTGGGGATGGAGTAGGGACTGGGCATATGTGGGGTCATTACTAGCAGTTCTCAGCATCCCAGACAGTTTGCAGGGAACCAGTAATGCCTAAGCAACCCTCAAACTCGATTGGTCCTTGAGGTGTTTTGCTCTGACATCCCTTCCTCCAGGAAGTCCTCCCTGACTTCCCAAACTGAGCCAAGTTTCCCCTCTGCTGCCCAAAGTCCTCAAGGAGCCTCTTGGTGAGCTAAAGACCCAGGGTCTCTAACCTGGCTGCCTCCACACCACCCACAGCTGCCATCCGACTATCTCTTCAGCCAGACATCTACCGGGTTTGGATGAAGGCACAGCCTCACAAAAGGTTACAGCCAGAACTCAGGAGACTAGCCCTGCCCACCCATTTACAGAAGGGGAAACTGAGGGCAGTGGGCAGGAGAGGTAGACACACTCAGAGAAGGGTCTTGGTGCCCCCCGATGACAAGAATGAGAACTGCATCTTGTTACTTTCCTTAAGGCACACTTTGGAGGTGGAGGTAGTGCTGGGAAAAGACACTAAAGGAACAGAAGTGGGCTCAGTCAGTCTACTGCAGAATGGGTCAGCAGCCTGGGTGCACCCCGCCCTGCCTCGACGTCCCCAACAGCATCACGAGCTCGTCCCAAGCTTACCACGTCACCAGTGGGGGCATACAGTGTCGGGTGGCTCGGGAATGACCTTATAGTAATCATGATGTATGTGTGTTTCATTCATGTACAGTGGGGCCTTGACTTACGAGTTTAATTTGTTCCGTGACGGAGCTCGTAACTCAAATTACTCGTATGTCAAATCACTGTGACGTTCGCTGCGCCAACTAGCGGTGGGGTATCTGAAGCTGGCTCGTATGTAACCCGAATTTTAGCTCGCAACTCAAAGCAAAAAATCGGCGGCCGAGAGACTCGTATCTTGAAAAAACTCGTTAGTCGGGACACTCGTAAGTCAAGGCCCCACTGTATTAAGAAAAACAAACTACCATAGCAAAACCAGCATTCTACATGTTATCCTTTGGGAATGAGATAAAATATTCAAATAAAAAAAATGAACCAATTTAAGAAAACAGCAGTGCGGGTGTTTCAGAGAAATAATACGTAGCATCTTCACAGCACTCGCGCTGTGCCAGGCGGCCGAAATGGCAAGAAAACAGCAGTGCGGGTGTTTCAGAGAAATAATATGTAGCATCTTCACAGCACTCGCGCTGTGCCAGGCGGCCCTGCACACACTTGCTCCTCTGTAATGTGATGAAGTGGCCACCGGAAAACACTGGGGAGGTCAGTATGGGGACTGCAAGGCAAGGGAACCACCAGCAGTGCAGAGGCCCTGAGGCAAGGGGCTGAGAGGCCCAGGCTGGAGCGCCAGGGCCAGGCTGCGAGGCGGGGCTGCAGCGAGGTAACGCCTGACGTGACTGGGGCCTGAACCCTCGCTGCCTCCCTCCTGCACTGCGACCTCGGATAGGGCGTCTCAGGTCCCACACCTGGGCACGGGGTCTCGAAAAGTGGTTAAGAATATAGGCTGTGGCCCTGGAGGGCAGGGCTCAGTAGTAGAGCGTCAGCTTGTGCACCGGAGGGTTGTGGGTTCGATTCCTGGTTAAGGGCATGTACTTGGGTTGCAGGTCTGATTCCTGCATGTGGGAGGCAACCTATCGATGTCTCTCTCACATCGATGTTTCTCTCTACAAAAAATAGAAAACAGATTTAACCTCTGGGCCTCCATCGCCTTCTCCCTAAAATGGTGGTGAGTGTAACTCGGCTGTCTGTCCCTCAGAACAGCGTTGGGCACACACTCTGGAGCGCTCACTAAATGCCAGCCCTCACCGTGTTCCTCCCCCACTGGAAGGCAGGGACCCAGGACAAGCCCACAAAAGCACCTCTCCAGGGATGGGCCGCTTGGTGAGGCCAGGCAGACACATGGGTGTGTGAGGTGGACATTCATTTGTGTCTCAGGTTCAAATGTGTTGGCTCAACTCCCAAGTCCTAGGCTCTGAGGACCCGACTTAAGCAGGGGCTGGAGTTCAGCGGTCAGAGGGGGGCGGCAGTGTGTGAGGGAGAGGGGACGGGAGGTGCAGAGGTAAGAAGACCCGCGTGCCAACCCTTGTCCTAGTGAGGCTGTGATCTCTTCCCCTGGCTGAAAGGGACACCTGCAGGGTCTCCGGAGATAAGGACGTGGGGCACCATTAAGAAGCTGGCATCAACAGAACAGAGCTGGACCAACGGGGCAGGAGCTGAGCTCTGGGTAAGTCACAATGCTAGGACTTCCCATGCGGTTTCACTCAGCCAGCTCCTCGGTCCTCTGATATTGGGGAGCCAAGCTCAGAGAGGACAAGCTGTCTGCCCAAGGCCACAGAGCCAGGCGGACGGGCCTGGCACACACACCCAGAAGGACTTGCTGTGTAACCAGGGCCCGGCTTTATTCTCACACTACCCTGACTAGCCTGAGGGGAGGCAGGGGTGGGGCAGAGGCGACTGAGGGGACTCCTGGACGCTTAGCAGGCTCCAGGGGAAGGTGGAGCTCTGGGGAGGGCCGTGCTGTGGGGCAGCTGGCAGGCAGGGCCTCGGCCGGGGTGAGCCTCTGCGGCCCCAGCAGCTGGCACCCGTTTCCCAGGAGAAGGCTTGTGGAGCAAACAGCCCGCCTCCCCTCCCCCCTGCTAAGGCCCCACAAAGGGACAGAGAGAAACCGGATGCGGAGCATCAGGTGACAGGCAGAGAGAAGTTTGTCTCGTTCGCACACAGGTGCAGAGGCACCACGAAATGCAAGGACAGGTTGGACACCAGGGGGCGGCGATGACTCAGGCCATCCCTGACAGCCTGGAGCTGCGGGAGACACACACCGTCATCCGTCCAAGTGGGAGTCAAAACCCAGGAAGCAACACTAGGGGTGGTGGGGAGAGGGGGACAAAGAGGGAAGGGGGCCAGCTCTCACCACTGGGCTACAACAGCCAGTGGGGGACACAGATGAGACGGGGGCAGGGGCGCCTGGAGGGAGTAGCTGTGCGGGGTGCGATGGAGGTGAGGGGGACACAGTGGGCCTCTGCGTGAGACAGGAGCCAAGGGGCAGGGCGCAGAGCAGCGACAGGAGCAGCTCAAGGTCTGGGAGGGTTGTATTCTGTAGGAATGGGGCCCCTCTGGAGCCCCTCTCAGGGAGGCTGCTGGGATTAGCACAGCGGAAGTGACAATCCCGTCTTCCCTGTAAGTGCCCTTCCATCTTGGTGACACCCCGAGGCAGGACACAGAAAGGCCCCGCTGACAGCCACTGACCAGCCACCACGGCCCGGGCCTTCCCCTGCTTGGCGCCCTGCTGGCTGTACCCACAAAGCCCCTCAGCCCGCCAAGGCCCATCCTTTGTCATCCTCCACTCAGAGGCGAGGCTCACAGAGGAAGCAGGGGTGAGACTAAAATACCCGGATCTGACTTGACTTCAGCTGGACAGTGAGCAGCTCCGGCTTTCGGGGCACACCCTCTGTCACACGGCGCAACTCTGCCGCTGCAGCAGGAAAGCAGCCTTTATTTACCTTTATTTTAATTTTATTTTTTTTATCAAACCCTTGTGTCGAGGGCTGACTTTCAATAGATCGCAGCGAGGGAGCTGCTCTGCTACGTACGAAACCCCGACCCAGAAGCAGGTTTAGCGCCAGGTACCCCACGAACGTGCGTTGCATGAAGGGCGTGGGGGCGGCCCCCTTTTCGGCCGCACCCCAACAGCCTTTATTTAAAGGAGCCGGCACGTTCACATAAAACTTTACTCATAAAAGCAGGCCAGTAGCTCGCACTGCAGTCGCTGGGCTGCCGCAGACATTTCTGGAAGGACACAAGACACGGGGTGGCTGCTTTTAGGAAGATTAGCTGGGGAGCTAAGAGTGCTAAGGGAGAGAAACTTCCTTTTCTTTTCCTTTTATGGAACTTTATTGGGGCGACAGTGGTTAACAAAAAGGATACAGGTTTCAGGCGCACTATTCCACTACACATTATCTTACACTGAACTGTGAGTTCACTACCCCAAGCCAAGTCTCTGTCCATCACCATTTATCCCCTCTACCTCCCCTCTCACCCCATGCCCCCGAAGTTCATTTTCTTTACATACCTTTTTATATCTTTGAATACTGAGGTACACACAAGTATTACCTACTCAAAAAATTCACACACCTAGTCCAGCCAGCATGGCTCAGTGACTGAGTGTTGACCTATGAACCAGGAGGTCACAGCTTGATTCCTGGTCAGGTCACATGCCCAGGTTGTGGGCTTGATCCCCAGTGTGAGGCGTGCAGGAGGCAGCCGATCAATTATTCTCTCATCATTGATGTTTCTATCTCTCTCTCCCTCTCCCTGAAATCAGTAAAAACATATTTTTAAAAATTCATACATTTAGTTAAGAAAAATCAACTTCCCTGCCCTAGCTGGTTTGGCTCAGTGGATAGAGCCTGCAGACTGAAGGTCCTGGGTTCGATTCCGGTCAAGGGCACATGCCTGCGTTGCGAACTCGATCCCCAGTAGGGGCCATGCAGGAGGCAGTCAATTGATGATTCTCATCATTGATATTTCTATCTCTCTCTCTCCCTCCCCCTTCCTCTCTGAAATAAAAAAAAGAGAAAATATATATATATAAAGAAAAAAGAAAAATCAACTGTCGGGTCTACCTGACCTCAAAGCCCGACCTCTTGGTGGCTGCACTAACACAGGAGGCTCCAATTTCAGAGGATTCAGGCAGAGGGCTTGGCACCCATCAGGATGGGGGTGGGGCCGGGTGGCGGA
>NW_005356575.1:385450-415346 GCF_000412655.1 Myotis brandtii
GGCGGAGGGTGGGGGCGGGAGTCTGGGTTCAAGACTGGGAAACACTAGTACAGACGGACGGACAGGGACAACGGATGGAGGCCAAACGGACAGAGAGGATGGGTTCAAGGATTACTGACATTTCAACAGAGAAAGCACACACCTGCTGTGGCGTTCCCCAGCACCCTCAAGCCCGTGAGCCAGGTCTGCGCTGCGCAGTCTGTGCCCGTTCACACACATCACCACTGGCCACAGCAGGTCCGATGGGTTAAGAGTGTGAGTGGCCCAAGTTAGGGAACCTGGTTCCAATCCCAGCCCCACTACCTCGCAGTATGGAGCCCTGACCTCCCAGGCCTGGCTGCCCACCCCATGAGGGCGCTCGCTCATCATCACCCCAACGACAGGGAACCGAGTCTGTGGCAGGTGGGCGACCTGGTCTATGTGGACGGCATGTCTCCGGGCAGGACAGGAACCTGGCTCTCGGGGCTCTTCCCTGCAGGACTCGAGGTCTGTGGAACACCATCGTCCGCTACCCAGGCCGCATGGGCTCACCCCCTCAGGGCAGAGGGCTGGTTCAGAGAGGCCCAGGCCAGTGTTCAGGGCACAGGGAAGCCGGAGGCCGCAGCCTGCAAACCCCCGGCAGCCCCACAGGTCGACTCCGTGGCAGGGACACAACCCGCCCCAGGAGTGAGTGCTGCCTCGGCCCTGATGCCTGTGAAAGTACCGACTGGCCCGCTTCCCCTCCCACCCACCTTGGGTTGACCAGCCCTGGTGCCACCCCAGGACCCCAGGTGGGACCATTTGTGTGACCGCCACTCCCCGCCATCCTCCCCAAGGTCCCAGGAGTGGGGGGTCCCAGCGCCTGGTGGAGGACAAGAAGCTGACCCTGTAGAACCAGCGCAGCCCCAGGGCCCAGCCAGAGTATCAGGAAAGAGGGCTCTTCCCTCGGGTGGCTAACGGGGCCTCCCATGTTGGGAGCTGCTGCCGGCCATCCTGGCATCCACCAGGAGAACCTCCCGGAAGGAGGCCGGCTCAGGTTTCCAGGTTAAGGAAACCGTCTTGATGACATTGAGACCCTGGGTGCAGCCAGGCCTGAAGCCCAACTATTCAGGACTCCTCAGGTCCACAGCCAACAAATGCCCTTTTGCTTCAGCCCCTCTGACGTGGGCTTCTAACCCAGCAGGTACCATCTTGCTGTTCACTCAGTCAACATCTCCCACGGCATACTGCACGCCAAGCTCTGTGTCAGCGTCAGAGAGACGGGGATGGCCCTGTCCTGGTCCTTGCCCCCCCAGGGTTCTTATCTGGGGCGAGGGGTAGGCGGACCATCGTGGAAGCCCTGAGAGGGTGCTGTGCAGTCTAGACTGAGCTAGGACAAGGAGGTCAGGAGGGAGCCAGGTCTCAAACCTTGTCGTTGAACTTTTCCCTCCCTCGGGGCTGTGTTCTAGCCACACCCAAATCTTCCCTTTCCCAGAACAGCCCAGAGCTTCACTGTACCTCCCCTCTTCCTCCCCTAGGATTATACTCTCCCCTTTCCACTCTCAGCTCAGGTGACCTTCAGGCAGCCCTCTCGGCTCCCCCACCTCTGCCTGCCCATTCTGAGTTGTCACTGTCCGGAGACAACCTGTCTCCCTGCTGGCTTGGGAGCCCTGGGAAGACAGCCTAGGGTTTGTGGTCCCAGCTGTGTCCTCAGCGCTGCCCAGCCATGGGCCAGGCACACAGAAGGCACCAGACAGGTGAGGGAGTGAAAGACAGATGGTGGAGCTCACAGCTGGCCACTGTACTAGGCCTTGAAGGTGGACAGGGCGCTCTGACCAGGGGTCCCGCCTGCCCCATGTGGAGCCTTGGCTCGAGGACCACCTGGGAGAGGAAGCCTGGAGGGAGGCAAGAGGGATTCAGGGCCCAGACCCTGCCAGAAACTACTCACTTTGTGAAACATGAGCTGAAATTCAGGGCGCTCCCTGTACAAAGCTGCTCTGTATTTCACCCAATTCCCTGCCAGGCATTCTGCCAGGCACTTTGTTGCTGAGTCTTTTTAAAAAAATATATTTTATTGACTTCAGAGAGGAAGAGAGAGGGAGAGAGAGAAACATCAATGATGAGAGAGAATCACTGATTGCCTGCCTCCTGCACGCCCTCTACCGGGGATGTGCCCTAACTGGGAATCGAAGCCGGGACCTCTTGGTCCATGGGATGACGCTCAATCCATTGAGCCACCACAGCTGGGCTGTTGCTGAGTCTTGAGTCCTCATCAGAATCCTGCAGAGTAGAGCTCTCAGCCCACTACCCACTGTGCAGAGGCGAAGTCTCTCAACACTAACTATCTCCTAAAGTCACGCAGCTGAGGGGGGGAGGGGGTCGTCAATGCCTAGACTGTCCCCACCCCACCCTCAGGTCCTCAGGCCCCTGGCTTCAGGGTGGACAGCTAGGTTTGGGGCCTAGAAGCACAGCCTTCTCTAATCTCAGGACAGGGATCTGTCTTTTCCTTGGGGTTTTCGGGACCTGGGAGCTGGTCCTGCCCCTCGGCAGAGGCACCCTCCAGAGGACCGCCACAGGACCAGGGGCCCCATGGGCATGTGAGAGGCGCAGTTCAGCCAGTCTGGTGTGCTCTCACCTTGGAGCAGCCTCTCCCCAAATCCAAAGCCCTTCAATAAGTAGCCACCTAACCCCCTGGCCCTGTCCAGAGCCCTCTGCGTGGCCAGGGAGACAAACCAGAAGCTGTGGCAGAGCAGCAGCACAAGGCCACAACGGAGACACGCAGGAGGGGAGGGCGGGCTGGCTGGGATTTTCTGCTGGGAAGGGAGAGACTAGAGTTCTAGACGAGTGAGACAGCAAAGAGGGAACTTCTTGCACAAAGTACAGGAGTGAAGCCTGCACCATGCCTGTGGGCAGTGAGCACAAGATTGATCGGGAGGGTCCCGGGGGCATTAGAGGAGGGGGCCAGAAAGGTGGCTGAGGGGAGGCAAGCAAGGATGGGGGCACATCATCCTAGAGGTGCAGGAGGTGTGGGGCAGACCTGGCTCAGGGTCTATAATAGTCAATCCTGTCTGCTCACAAAGCCTCAGGGCCTTCACACCCTTCTGTCCAGAATGCTCTTCTACCTCAGATTCCCACTGCTCCCCCACTCCCTGCCTGTAGGTCTCTGCTCCAATGTCCCTCTTCAGAGGCCTTCCCCGGCCACCCTCCATAAAACAGCCCCCTTTGTCACTGTCCATCCCTGTACCCTACTTCATTCATTCTCTGTGTGGCACTTCTCATGACCTAACATGAAGCTTTTTTTAAAAAAATATATATTTTATTGATTTTTTACAGAGAGGAAGGGAGAAGGATAGAGAGTTAGAAACAGCGATAAGAGAGAAACATCGATCAGCTGCCTCTTCCGCAACCAAGGTAAATACCCTTGACCGGAATCGAACCTGGGACCCTTGAGTCCGCAGGCCGACGCTCTATCCACTGAGCCAAACAGGTTAGGGCAAACATGAAGCTTTTTAATGTATCTGTGTGCTTATGCTACAATGAGGGGAGAAATTTTAGTGCTTTTCTTCTATGAAGTATCCCTATAAGGGTATATGTTGGGCGCATAGTAGGTACTTCATACACAATTAGCTAACAGAATGAGTGGACAGGGGTGAAGGATGGGTGTGTAGAGTCTGAAGGACAGGCATCTGAGACCTCAGCTCCACCCGGGCCAGCTGGGTGAACTCAGGGCAGGTTCCTTCTCTCCTGGGTGCCCCGCAGTCAGACCGAGGATGTGCACAGGACGAGGTCATGGATGGGCACACTCACCCGAGCAAATGCCTTCCATGCACCTCCCTCGTGTGCTGGATCCTTCCTGCACCACCACAATGCCACCCACACACATACCTCCATGGCCTGGGCTGCCCCATAGGTGGGGACTGGGGACAGGAGACGGACAGGGCAGTGCAAAGAAGCCTCCTGGGGCCAGAAATGGGGAGGAGTCAGAGAACACCCCCAAAGTGTTCTGTGGAACCAAGTGCCCACCACCTCTGCAGACACTGTGCTGCTCCCATGCACATCTCCCTCATTCCCGCCTCCAAGCCTTTTCCCAGGCTGCTCCGGGTACAGAACCTGAGTCTGAAGGGGCCTCAGAGGCCACATAAGGCCCAATCCAGCTGTTTCCCGAGACCAGGCTTCCCATGGGAGTATCTCTACTTGAAGGGCAGGCCAAGCGTCCTCCAGCTTAGGTCTCCACAACCAATCCTGGTGAGCAGCCACAGAGGGGCCACCGCACCCAGCACTATGCCAGCTGTTCACCTCTTTCCCTGGTCACCCCCAAGCCCCTCAGATTCTTGCCTGGAGAACCCTGGGAAGTGGGGGGTCTGTCTTCACTGGGGCACCAATTTTCCCAGGGTGGAGGAGGCACTCCTAGGCTCTAGCCTCCTTCCTGTATTTGGGGAACTCACTACCTTATGCTGCCCAGCTGCCCAGCTCCTGCCCATCCCAGGCCCAGTTCACTTGCCTGGTGACACGCTCCCCACACCCTTCTCTGCTGCAAATCCTTCAGGCCTCCGTTTCTGGGCCTGCAACCAAGGTCACATGCCTCACACGTGGGAGACAGAGGCCCGAGGAGCAAAGGCCCTCACCCAGAGTGGGTGGTTTGATTCCAGGTCTGTGCTTCTGACCCCATCCCTCCGCCAGTGCCCAACATTTCCAAACACTGCTCCTTGCCGTGCCTCCCTCCACCGCCAGAACTCTCCCTCAGCAGGGGAGGGGGAAGGGAACACACACTGCTGAGGGGCCTCTTGGGTGCTCTGCGGAGCCATCACTGCGCCCACCCCCAGACTAAGTGATTGACAAACCTGACCACACTCCCACTTCCCTCACGGCCCTCAGAAGCAGGGGTGACCAACTTGCTTTCTAGAGGCGGCTCGGACATGGGAAGTGACCTCCCAAGGATATTCTCCCAGCTGAAAGCAGAGGCAGATCTGCTCCTCATCCTGCGTTCCCCACATCCTGGATTCTCCACCACTGCTTCCTCCAGCGGGAGGGCCCTTCACTGGGCCTCTTTAAGTCCATTCCCCAAAGCAAAAACCTGGGGTTCAGAATTCTCAAACCCTCAGTGATTCTCAGAATAAGCGAAATGCAACTTAAGTGAAAGCAGGCCCCCATCCCATCCTCACAGGCTGCTGGTGAGACTGCGAGGCTGGCACACCCTCTAGCAACCGCTATATGTACCAATCAGTACAACCCCCTTCGAAGGCTATTTGGTAATACCAGTCAAAGTTCCAAAATACAAATGCATACCTATCCCCTTTGCTCCAGCCATTCTATTCCTAGAGTTTCATCCTAAGATAGACTTGCAAAGGTGCCAAATATATACCTATAACGTTAGTCATTGCAGCATTGTGTGCAAATGCAGAACTGGAACCGACACCAATACCCATGGGCGGGGAGCAGCCAGCAAGCTCCAGTTGCCCTGGCGCTGGAACTCTGTGCAGCCACAGAGAATGAGGACACTCTCGCTGGGCCAACAGGGAACAAAAGCCGAGATACATTACATGGAAAAAGCAAGGTGCAGGGCAGGGTGCTTGGGAGTGCCACCTGTTATGAAATAAAGGGGAAAAGGAAATCTTGTGCTTGTTGTTAAACAGCAAACTAACACAGAGCAAGGCCGGGGAATCAGGGACAGAGGCCCCCAGGCGCTTTGCCGGGCTTCCTGGCAGCCAAAGCCACCTCCCAGGGTGGGTGCCAGGGAGAGGCTGTGCTCTTTTCCAGGCACAGCACACAGCCCATCACCAGGTGCAGGACACAGAGAGCACAGCCCCAACCTGGCCACCTTCCCGGTGGTCTCATCCTAGGCCTGGGGAGAGGACAGCAGAGGACAGAAGGTGGCTGGCTTGGGGCTGTGTGTCCCCACTGTTTCAGAAGCAACGCAGAAAAACCTACAGGTGAAATGATAGACACCTAGGACGAAAAGAATGGGGTGGGGCCGCATGGAGGATGACAGTTGGCCACATACTGATCATGATTGAAAGTGGGAAGTGGGTTCTTCAGTTCATTATACTCGACTTGTGTACGTGTCTGAAAATGTCCACAATAAAAAGTTAAATGGAAAAAAAGCAGCTGCTCAGAGCTGGTGGCTCACAAGGGGCACAGAGGCCACATCTGGGCTGGGAGGGAAATCCGGCTCACGCTGGGGCTGTCAGCTTGGGGTTAGGGCAAGGCTGGCCTTCAATAACAACCTAATTACAAAGCCAACTCCAGCCTGGGTGTCTCCCTAGGGTCTGGCCCAGCAGGTGCTCAGCAAAACTGAGTGGGAAGGAAGAAAGGAAGGAAGGAAGGGGGGAAGGAGAACATGGGCTTTCTGCCCGCACTCCAAGGGACAGGACAGTTAGAAGGAGGGTCATCAAAGGAGAATTCTGAGGCACATAGTGAGGGGGGCAAGAATCTGGGGCTCCCACCACAAGCCTGATGATGGCAAATGTCCCCTATTCTGTAGGGACCCCACTGAGAGCTCACATTTACTGAGTGATCACCTCGGTGGCCCCTCTGTGTACCTGAGCTCACTGAAGCCTCAGTACCCTGGGAAGGGAACATGACTGGACCCTCAACCTAAGACAAAGGAGGGAGGTCTAGACAGGTAGCATTGCCTGATGCCCACACACTCCAGGGGACATCCTCTTTCACTGCTGAGCCACTATGGCCATTAGATTCGACCTCCTAATGGAGACTCCGAAGTCAGCTCTGGAGTACTCACCTGCCAGGAGGAAGCGCCCTCGGCCACCCTCGCCCACATCAGTTACAGCACGAGGCCCTGAGCCTCCCAGCCCAGCACCTCTGCGCGACCCTTTCCCGCCAGGGTGGGAGCTCCCCAGGGACCTGGCACAGAGCAGTACACCCCTGTTCCCACAGAGGGCTCTGGGACAGCGGCTGGGTGCCAGGGAGCCTGGCCACAGAATGAGGGCAGTGACACAGCCCAGACAGAGGGCAGGAGAGCAGCTGCCTCGGGCAGGAGGTGGAGGCCCAGGCAGGGATTTTACCGCTCAGCATGTTCAGAGAAACCTCTGCCTATGACCCTTTAGGAAAAATGAAGGGACCCTGGTCATGAGTTATTCTTCCCACCACTCAGACTTCCACCAGCCCCACCAGCTTTCAGTAACTCAGAGGGATGGAGGGAGGGCACGGACCAGAAGGGGCTCAGGAAAGGGCACCTTCCCCAGCAGAGTGGCCCATCCAACTGCCACGATGTTGCCAAAGGCGATGCCGAGCAGTCTGTTCCCGAGCCACGCCAATGCCAGGTGCCGCTGGAGAAATAGCTCCCCTCAACGGGGAGGGGTGTGTCACACCCCCCTCCAGCCAGTCGGGTCTGTAAGACCCTTCTGAGCCTCTGCTTGGGGGGCCCCTCTGCCTGCCCCTGCCCCGAGGAGGGAGGGCTAAGGAGACCCAGATGGCACCTCTGGGTTTCCACCTCAGGAAGCGCTCACCCAGGGCACACTATACACAGGAAACCTGATGAGGATGTGCAGGGAGAGTCCGAGCAGATCCCCCGGGAAAGGAAAACGCGCCCCTTTGCAGCCCCTGCCCTCAGAGACAGACAGGTGCATTCTAAGCGTATGGTGACCAGGTCGAGGAACAGCTGGGGCTCTGTCCCTGCACTGACGCTGAGCCCTCCTCACCCTAGAACAAGGCCTCCCTAACGGCAATGGGGGATCGGGCTCACCTCACCCTCTGCTTATACAGCTTCCCAGCTCCCCCCACCCCACCCCTGGCCTTGCTTGTTCCTGCCTCCAGGTCTGCAACTAATATTTGTACCCCTTCCCTCACAGCTCTTTCTAACTTGTCATTCAGGTCTCAGCTCAAATGTCATCTCCTCTGAGCAGCACTCCTGGTCCCTTTTGAAGCAGCTCACGCACACACCCATTGCTCTCCACCGTGTCTCTGTCCCTCACAGCATGCACCCCAATCTGTATGTTTACTTGTTCACTCTCTGTCCTACACCAAGGGCTCCGTGGGTCTAGGGGTGTCATTACAGTATCTCAAGTAAATGCCTGTGAATAAATGAATGAGACGACTGGCTCTGTGAACTAAACAGTCTCCCTTCCCTTCTCCCCAGGGAACCGCATGACGGAGGGAGGGGAGAGAACAGTGCTGGGCCCTGGAGCCCTGGATGGGAGACCCCACAGGAGAGGCTGGGATGCCCTTTCCTCTCAGGCTTCTGTGCCCCTCCACAGGCCTGCTGATGCCAGTAGCTTCCTGGGTGAGAAGTTTCTCCCTGCCTCCTCCTGAGAGGGAAATATCACGACTCAGGAAGGATGGCCAGCTGCAGGGGGCTGGCTGGGTTCACGCAACCAGCCAGGAATCCTGCCTCCAGATCATGGGCCCCAGGCGGGAATGAGGAAGGACCTGCTCACTCCAGTGAAGGGCATAGATGGCAAATGCCAGGGGCCTATTCCGCCCCCCTCCCCCTCATCCTGACCTTCCAAGTTTGCCCAACTGAAGATCCTGTTACGGAAACACGTGCGGTCAGAAGACATCTGAAGCTTTCCAAGTCTCTTCAGGCAGAAGGAATGAAGCCAACCACATACAACTTACCACAGGAGGAGCCTGATAAGGCCAATGGTGCTCTTGGATAAAGGGGAAGGTCAAGGCTTTAATCCCTGAGTCCCCAGTCGCACAGGGCGCACTAAGCACTGAGTCCCAGCTGTGTAACAGGCAACTTTTTTTTTTTTTTGGAGAGAGAGAGATTAGGAGGAAGGGAGGGAAAAAGGGAAGGAGGAAGGGAGGGAAGAAGGGAAGGAGGAAGAGAGACAGACAAAGACAGAGAGAGAGAAAGAGATACATTGATGTGAGAGAGAAACATTGATGAGTCGCTTCCCATATGTGTCCCGATTGGATCTAAGCTGCAACCTAGGCAGGTATGTGCCCCAACTGGGAATGAACCGGGATTGGTTTACAGGACGACAATCCAACCAATTGAACCACCTAGCCAGGGCTGTGTTAACAGGCAACCTTTAATTCTAAATTATTATTATTACTAAAGTAGCCGACACTTACATAGCATTTTACATAAATTACCTCATTTACTGCTTTCAATAACCCTGTGAGGTAGGATTTATTATCCCTATTCTTCAAATAGGGAAACTGAGGCAAGGTGAATTAAGGAGCCTGCCCAAGGTCACAGAGCCAGTAAAGGGAAGAGCTAGGTAGTTCTAGCCCGGTCTGGCTGCACAGTCCTTGATCTTTTTAAAAAATGTATGTTTTTATTGATTTTTAGAGAGAAAGGAAAGAAGATGGGGAGAGAGAAACATCTACTGGCTGCCTCCTGCATGCCCCTGTTGGGGATTGAGCCCGCAACCCGTGCTCACGCAACCAGCGTGCTGACAGGGAATAGAACCAGCAACCTTTTGGTGCATGGGACAGCCACCCCGGCTAGGGGCACAGTCCTTGCTCTTAATCACACTTGACAAGCTTTCTGTTCACAACCACTCTCCCCACTGTTTCCAGAAGAGGAAACTGAGGCTCGGGGAGGTGGAGCCCTTGCCAAGGACACCCGGCTAGGACAGAGAGGAGAGTGCAGGCAGGCCTGACTTCCTTCAAAACCCAATTCATCAGGTGGGGTGGGGCGTGGCCCTGCCCTGTGGAGCAATTTATAGCGTTCAATATTCTGATCTAAGCCAAGGACCGACCCACCAGCCTGGTCACTTTAGTATTTA
The DNA here is from genome assembly GCF_000412655.1 of Myotis brandtii. NCBI lineage: Eukaryota > Metazoa > Chordata > Mammalia > Chiroptera > Vespertilionidae > Myotis > Myotis brandtii. Next base: position 395,104 of record NW_005356575.1, read on the forward strand.
TCCCAGCCCTTGGCCCGTTTCCTTCCACACCCTGGTATCTGTCTGCAATGGTCCTGCTGGCTGCTGGCTGCCTGTCTCTCTCACCTCCCCTTCTGGACAATGGGCCTGTGAGGTGGGACCCGGTTTGCCGTGGCCACTGCCGCGTCTCCAGCACAGGACTGCATGGAGCTCAGTATCTACTGGCTCACTGACTGCCAGAAGCACATCCATCCTGTGGTGAGCAGAGACTAATGGCACTCACACAACACAAGTGCCCAAGGCTGTCCCACTCACCGAGGGCTTTCTATTGGGAAGGGCCTGGGTGGTGGCGAGGGGAGTCCTCTGTGGTCTCCCCGAGTCCCCAGCTGGAAGAGGCCTCCAAGGGGATGTGTACATCTGAGGACGCTGGTGGCTTTCTGCCTGGTGACATGAATCCACCTTTTCAGCACAGGAATGGTGTGGCCTAGTGGTTGAGGGGTGGCCTCTAGGGTCAGATCGTGTGTCTGGTGGTGCCTATTTGGGGTGTCTGAGAGCCAGACACCCCCTTCTCTGAGAACTGCCCCCCACCATCCACAAGGTGAGCCCGTTTGGCAGAAAGGAGTAGAACTTGGACTGCGAAGTCCTGTCCTGGCCACCAGGATGGCTAGGTTTGTCTGGCTCAAGGCCAGACAGAAAGAAGAACAAAGTACGAGTGCATGTGGCCTGAAGAGCTGGCACCGACCCTGGTTCCTGCTGGCATTCAGGACCTCCCCACCCCTGGAACTGGCCCTGTGCCCTCCCAATGAACACCCTCATTTACCTCACGGAGCCCCCTGTGGCTTCTGGCCCTGACACTTAAACAGACCCCAACCATCACAGGAGAGGGCCCTAATCTCTTTATGGTTGGGTCTTCTCATCTGGAAAATGCGGCTTATGCGGCTGAGGTGCACGCCCAGAAGCAGGCACTGAGATCACTCGTGTAAAGCACCTGCCACGGGGCTGGTGCCTGGTAAACGGTAACTAGTGTCATCACTGGGCCAGGCCTGACACCTCAGCAACACCCTAGAGTGGCTGCTGGATGAGCAAAGGTCTCAAAGCAATGGGCTCCAGCTGGAGGCTCACCTGGCGCCTGCTGCCTCCACCTGTCCCCTGCCACCGGCCGGGAAATACTGGTCACACACGCCCCTGTTCACCCACAGACAAATATTTACACAGGGCTGAGCGTGCAGAGTGAAGACTTGGGGACAAACGAGCACCAACAGCAGTAGGAGAGAAGAGCCCTCGAGGGAAGCTTTTGTGGTTGGGAGCGCGGCTCAGGACTGTGCCTCCACACACAGGTGTGGCACTGGGGGCCATGCACTCTGTTCCTCAGTCTACCCATCTTCAACGGAGAGACGCTGCTCCGGCTCACAGCTCTGCTGTGCAGTCACATGTGCAGGAGGAAAGCTCCTGGGGCAGGCCTGCTAGTGGCCATCACGCAGCGCAGGGTGGAAGGGGCCAGGCTCCTAGGGGTGATCACCAACTAGCCAGGTGAGCTGGACTTCATCCTCCGAGTCTCAGGGTCCTCCCTCAACAACTCCAGCTACCTCATGGGATACAGTGCAGACAGAACCAGCTTAGCACTCGGCCTGGCACAGTGGCTACTCTGCACATACCAGTTTTTATGGTTTCTGTTGTCACTGACCTGCGGTCCACAAGGCCCTGCACATCCCAACAGCTCCCCTGGGACCCCACAACTCTCACCTCATCCACTTTTTGCAAGGGTTTCCACAGCCTCCTGGTCTTGCCCTCTTCAAAAGAACACCCATGCTGACTCCCTAGCTCCCAGAGGGCTGGGTGGGCCTCACACTTCTCCGTCCACTGTCCCAGCCCTGCACACTGTGGGAGGAATGAGCAGCTGGGCAGCGTCTCCTCTCCAAACTGCCGAGGGCAGCGGCCGTGTCTCCTCCATCTGTCACAGGGCTGAGCACAGGGTCAGGCATCTTGTGGGCTCAGCCATTTGAGGAAGTGCTGGGCTCTGGGCCAGATGGGCCTGGGGCCCAGGTTGAACTCCAGCAAGTACTAAATACTGGATTCCATTTCTTTTTCTTAATCCCACCTGCCTCGAGTGTGAGCATCTTAGCTCACCACGAACCCTTCACTGAATCTATCACCTCCGTGTGGGTGATGCTGGGGGTACAGCATTCAAAACAGCTCTGATCACTGTATACACAGGGCACCTGTCCAGTGAGGTAGATAGATCCATCTCTACACAGTGATGACACAGAGTAGGCTGGGCTGGGGCAGGGAAGCCAAGGAGAGCACCTAACTCAGTCTGGGGGTCAGGGAGGGCTTCCTGGAGGAGTGGCCATGTGAGCACTAGGGCTGTGAGTCTCACCTTTGCACCCCGAAATATAACTGCACCTGACATATGGCAGGTGTTCCATAGATATCTTTGAAGGCAAGAAAGGTGCACAGGTGAGCCTAAGAGAACGAGTACAAGTTAGCCAAGTAAAGGAGGGGAGAACCAAGTGAGAGAGTTTGGCACTGCCAGGTAAAGCTGCACAGACTCACCAACTATAAGCAGCAACCCCAGTCCCAGGTCTGAGCCCTGAGAACATCTTGCTCATGCCGCAGGTGACATGTACCAGAAGGTTCATAGCTGCACCAACTTGTAATCATGAAAGGTGGAAACGGCCCAAACATCCACCAACAGCACAATGGACAATCTAAGACTTGGCCATAAATGGAGTACAATGCCATTCTTATAAAACTCAAAAACAAGCATAACGAAACACCATACTTTTCAGCACACACACACACAGGTTATAAAAACTTAAAAAAATACACCCACCACCACCACCACCACCAAAGCATGACAATCACAACACTCAGAATAGCAGGCAGGGAGCTCTGCTCTGCCCACCCACCACAGGCGGAGGTGAGCTAGTGGCAATGTTCTTATCCCTCCCTCAATTGGGAGGTAAGCTCACAGGTCCTCATTACATTACACTTTAACTTATGTGTACGCTACTTACATAGCTCACACGCCAAAAGAAGAATTTAATAACAATAATTTAAAAAGCAGAGGGAGGGAGAAGAGTGTTGCCGCAGAAGGAATATGTGTGCAAAGGCTGAGAGAGCTGACAATGCCTCTGGGAAACTGAAGGTCACTGTCAGGGTCAAATGAAGCAAACAGGCAAGAGACCCACCCTGCACAGGGTCAGGGGCACCAAGGTGCTTGAAAAGGTCTGCAAGTCACTCAGGGCTCACTGCTTCCCATCACTGCCATCCACCAAAGTTCCAGGAGGCAACGGGCCAAGCTCAGGGAAGGGGGTCTCTGAGAAAGTCAGTGCCCATCAGGGGACAACCCGCTTTGCCAGAAGCAGGCAGGCTATTTCAGGCTGCCCGCCTCAGGCATCCGGTCAGGGGAGCCAGATGGCCAGCTGCACTTGGAGGCATTGGGGGAGCTCTAGTCTGGAATTTGAAAATCAAGTTATTGGTCCAACCAAGGCTCCAGGGATGGAAACCTGGTGCCTGGAACTTCCCACTGCCCAACCTCACTTTTCCTCACCTGTGAAAGGTGAGTAACACCACTTACCCTCAGGTCTGTTTGGGAACTAAAGGATATATGTATTCATTCTTTACCAAACAACCTGGGGTGGGCAGACAATGGAAAACAAAACAGACCTAGGAGTAACTGCTAGGAAGGCAGACAAATAAGTACACAAATACAAATGTCAAGTCAGCCCTGGCTGGGTGGCTCAGTTGGTTGGAGCATCGTCCCGTACACCAAAAGGTTCCGGTCTCGATTCCCAGTTGGGGCACATGTGGGAGGCAACTGATTGATGTTTCTCAAATCTCTCTCTCTCTCTCTCTCTCTCTCTCTCTCTCTCTCTCAGATCAATAAAAGCATATCCTCAGGTAAGGATAAAAACAAAACAAAACAAATGTTAAATTATAAGAAAAACACTCTTATGGGAAAAGTAAGCATGTAATTTAGGTTGGAGCAGTAGTTAGGGAAAACTTGCAAGAGGAGGAGCATTTAGGCTGAGACCTAAAAGGTTAAGAGTCAGAAATTCATTCCAATACTTCTATAGTGCCAGGCACTAGTCTAGATGCCAGGGCTACAGCACTGAACCCAATAGCCGACCATCCACTCCCAAGCTGCTCACACTGGAGGGAGGGGTCAGGGCACAAGACAGTAAGTCAATGTGAACAATCAGCTACACAAACGTTGGGGAAACCCTCCCAGGCACAGGAAAGAGGTCTGGCATGTGGCTGCTGGAGCAAAATCGAGAGATCGAGGGGGACACCTGAGATGAGGCAGGAGGTCACAGGTGAGGCCACAGCCTTCAGGGACAGATAACAGGGGTCAGGGAGCTATTGGGGGGACAGGGAGGATGGCATGATAAAAGGGATCCTCCCACGTGGGGTGCTGATGTTGTGGGGCCCTGCAGTGAAAGGAGCTAGAGTTTGGGCTCCAGAGACTCACTGAGCCTCTGCAGCTGTGGCAGAGTGATGTGTCCAGGGACCTGGACAGAACTGCCCTGGCTTTGGCCACATTCTGCACAATCATAGCAAGTAATCGATGGTGGCCCCTCTCTGTAATCTGCTGTCACTTTGCCTGGGACTGGCCGCCACTAAAGCGCCCTCCCCCTACACAGCACTGCCACCAAGGCCCAGGTAGATCCCAGCGCTCCTCCACCCCCACCCCAGCTGCTCAGGCTGGGACAGGGCCCCTGCTATGGAGACCCAGTAAAAGAGCAAAGGAGAAAGTGACTTTTTCAAGAAGGAAAGAGGTGTCTTGCTCCCCTCCCCCACCTTTCCAGCACGGCAAATGATAAATGAGGGAATTATATCTGTACAATAAAATCCCAAGAATCAATGTTTTAAAAGGAGTCCTTATAAAAGATCCCAAAACAAAAATAAGCAAAAGATATGAAAAAACAAGCTCCCAAATTATAACGTGATAACAATAAACAGGTTAACTGCCAATCAAAGGAGTGCTCATTAAAACAAGACACCATCTTGGCATCAAGATACCCAAATGCAAATATCATTCACTCATTTATTTATTTAAATATATTTTTACTGATTTCAGAGAGGAAGGAAGAGACAGAGAGAGATAGGAAAATCAATGATGAGAATCATTAATCAGCTGCCTAATGCATGCACCCCACTGGGAATCCAGCCCACAACCTAGGCATGTGCCCTGACCGGAAATCGAACCGTGACTTCCTGGTTCATAGGTCAATGCTCAACCACTGAGCCATGCCAGCTGAGCAATTCACTCATTTCTTTTTTTAAAAATCAAGCCATAGCTGGTGTGGCTCAGTTGGCTGAGCCTCTTCCCATGCACCGAGAGGTCCCTGGTCTATCCCAGTTCTTAGACAAATGTGTTCTTTTAAAACTTCCAATGACTATCAGCATAAGACACTGGTTCCCTGACTTCAGCTCCACCCCAACCCAACACCCACCTTTTTGGGGAGAAATTATCACCACATACATTCAATCCTATTGTATGTGTGTGTCTTCTTTAAAAGATAACCACAGTCTTCAAAATCATGCTGTTGGCATACAGCAGTAATAAAAACATTTTAAAGAGCGACATGACTCAGGCTCAAGGCTCACGGTCCTAGGCAGGCACAGATGGAATCTGAGGCTTCAAAGGTTCCTTCCTAACCTCTGACCTGGTAAAACCACCTTCTAGGAATTTCTTCAGAGAAAGCTCTGTGATAAACATGAAGATTTATGGACAAGGATGAACGTCACTGCATTATTTATGCAACTGGAAACTGAAAAGGACCTCAATGCTCAGCAATGCGGAAATGGCTAGAACAAATTACAATGGCCCAGTGATATATTTTAATCATACTTTGTACAAAATGCGAAAATGAAGTGAAAACACAGGATACTCAACAAAGTACCCTCCCAGTTTTATTTTTATCTGTCTGTGGCAGGGTATCTAGCCATAGAAAAGAGATGGGAAGGAAATGCTCTGGCATTTAACGTTGAAAACATTCCAGGTGGTGCAAATCACTTCTCTGATAAAAGCCTGCATCGAGACTATATATAGAACTCTCATAACTCAATAATAAAAAGGCAAACAATCCAATTTTTAAATGGGCAAAGGATATGAATAGACCCTTCTCCAAAGAAGGTATAGAGGTGCCCAATAAGCCCATGAAAAGATGCTCAGTCATCAGCCATCAGGGAAGAGCCAATCACAGCCACAATGAGATCCACTTCCTACCCTGGAAGTAAAGGGACAGACAGCAACAAGGATGAGAAGGAGAACGTCAAGAGGGGCAGCAGACTGGGAAATCCGCCGGCAGTCAATCACTCAAATGGCTAAACAGTCACCATATGACCCAGCTCGTCCACTCCTAGAGAAATACACACCCACACACAAACTTGTACATTAATACCCACAGCATCATTATTCATAATACCAGAGTGGAAACAACCAAAACATGAATAGATAAATGGGGGGCATCCGTATAACAGAACATATGTTCAGCAATAACAAGGAATGGCGGACAGATAAATGCATGAACTCTGAAAACATCACGCTAAATGAAAGAAGCCAGACACGAAAGGCCAAATGTCACATGATTCCATTATATGAAATGTCCAGAAGCTAAAGAAACAGAGAACACATCAGTGGCTGCTGAGGTCAAAGGTGGAAGGGGCAGGTAGAGGTAATGAAGTTCAAGATTTCTTTTGGGGGCAATGAAAATGTTCTAAAATTGTGATGTTAGATGTACACCTCTGCAAAACTGAAAACCAAAGACTTGCACACTTTGAAAGGATGAAATGTGTATGAATTACATCTCAATAGAGCTGGATTTAAAAAAAAAAAACTGGGTGCGAGCTGGGTGAGATTGCAAGCAATTTTTATTTTCTTATTTAGACTTACCAATTTTTCTTTTTTTCAAATGAACAGATCTTACTTTTAAAGTCAGAAAAGAATCAAGGTAGTGATCCTTCCCTTAGTCACAACCATCAAGGGCTTCCAGGGTGACTCACCCTTCTCCCCAGCTGCCCTCACCAGCTCCATGACGGGGTGAGGAGAGGGAGACTCCCTCCGCTTTGTGTTGGGTGGAAATGGAATTTCTACTAATAACAACACCACACAGCCAGGACAAGGCAGGTCTCTCACCTGCCCTCCTCCAGGACTCGAACTCTGCCCCTCAAAGCCCCAGAGGTGGCTGAGGAGATGGGCAGGAGCCCTGTCCTGAGTGCCAGGCCATTCCTCCCTGGCCTCATCTGTAAAACAAGGAGGTTACCCCTCCACCCCTGGTAAGCCAGGCTCTGGAGATGGGAAGGGCTCCTGCTAGAACCAGAATCTCTTGGCTGGGTGGTCAGGGAGCATAGCCATTTGGGCCCAACAGCTGGTGCTGGCTCAGTAAGTCAGATGGGGCCTGCTCCACCCACTGGGCCAAGCTGCCTAGGATGTCTTCCCCAGGACCAGACAGGGTCAGGTGCTGCCAGACAGGGGAAGTCAAGGCAGGGTTCCACGGAGGGCATGGCCTCTGGGGTCTACCCTTACCCATCCCCCCACCTCCATCCTAATGGAAGGACACTCACTGAGCACGTGCCCTATCTAGAGCTGTGCTGGGACAGAACAAGACAGTCCCAGCCCTGCCCTCCCAGGGCTCAGTCCCCAGGCAGGGCTGGGACAGGGGAGCCCAGAAAAGCTTTGCAATGCAAAACCTGAGGGCTGAGCCCAGGCCCAGCAAGGAAGGAGGCTCCCGGGGGAAACACAGCACTTTCTGGTCTTTTGATCATAGTGGGGAGAGATGGGAGAGGAAGCCAGGATCCCAAGCCTGGGAAAGAAGGTAGTTACAGGTCAAGGAATGAGACGGAGGAAGAAGAGAGAGGATGGAGGCCTGAGCTGGGTGGCTGGACACCACTGACATCTTCCACCTCCTCCTGTGACACACCTTGCTGTTGGGGGGACAGGGAATTAGGTCACCTGTCACAAAGTAGAAAGGCAGATCAGTAATCAGAACCAAGGCTCTCTCAGCCCCACCCCATGATGGGGAGGAGGTCCTGGGATCCATTCAATTCTGTAACTTGTGGGTGTGACCTACCAGAGATGGGGAAACACACACAGTGCAAAAGGACCTCAGACACCATTTTTATTTTATTTATTGATTTGAGAGAGAGATACATCAATTTGTTGTTCCACCTATTCATGCATTCATTTGGTTGTTTCTTGCATGCACCTGGCCAGGGACTGAACCGGCAACCTTGGCGTATCATGTTGTTCCAACTGAGCTACCTGGCCAGGGCCTCAGACACCACCTTGCTGCACAGAGAGGGCAGTGCCTTGGCCTACGACCCACAGCGAGTCAAGAGCAAAGAGAGGTCTGTGTCCCAGTCCTACACTCCTGCAATCTACCAGGCTGATTAGCTCCGGGGTCTCCCAGACCAGGCAAGGGGACAGCAGAGGCAGACTTGTTCCCCTCCCCCTTCACACTTCTCTTCTGGACCCGAGCTGCATGAGGGCAGGGCCTGTCTAGTAACTAAAGCTCAGCATTTCACAGGGACTCCTGTTGACTTGCTATCATCCCGGCTGTGGTCAGAGAGGGCGATAGGGGCAACCAAAGCTGGTGCAGGGACCCTGGACTGGGTGTGAAAGCCAGTGAGTCACAAAGTGTAATTTGAAACAGAGAGGAGGTCTGCAGGGAGAGTAGTCAGGACTCCACCTGCCACAGGCAGAGCAAAGTAGAGACAAACAGGGTGTGTCAGTAAGGAATGAATGAAGAAATGGATGTGTAAACAAATGATCCAATGAATGACCTCCTCCTGCTCTCTTCCGGGCACCCAACCCTTCTGAGGACCCAGCCTGGGGTGCTCGTTAGCAGACCCACTTTGCCGGAGTCACCAAGGTGCCTGGGTGTGTTTAGTGGTTTGCCTCCTCCGGGGAGCCAGATGAACAAGATGCAGTCCCTCGTGGGGCTTCTGGTCCAGTGCGGGGAGATGGATCCACCAAATCACAACAGTGTGAGAGGTGTCATGGGAACCTGGGAGAGTGCAGCAGCACCCTGGGACTAGGGAGGGCCTCGCTGAAGAGGTGACGTGAGCCAGCTCGGAAGGAGGAGCAGGAGTCGGTCAGGAAAGGCAGGGGACTGGCAAAGGGCACACTGGGCAGAGGGAACCATCCTCTATGGGTCTGGAGTGGGAGGGGAAGGACAGCTGCGTGGGAAGGGCCTCCCACCTGCCTCAGGCGGGTAGACTTTCTCCTGTGGTTATGAAGGAGCAGAACAGAGGATGAAAACCATTCCGTCTGGTTTGACCACGGCTCCTCCCCTTACTATCTGTGTGGCCTTGGCACCCCCTGAGCCTTGGCTTGTACCTTCTGGCTGCTGTGAAGATTAAATGAGTGAATGCATGTGAGGAGACTGGGTCTGGTAAGAGCTTCCTAACAGTGGCTCCACCACCACCACCTCCATCATCATCGTGGACTGGAAGCAGGACCCCTCCGCAGGGTCACTCCCCTGCTGTCTGCCTTTACCTTCTGGCAGCCCCTCCTGCCATGCTGCTCTGAGGAACCCAGTGTGTTCAGTTGTGCTTAGCTTTGCACAAGGGGGAGGGTTGCACACACCACCAGCAGCTCTCCCACTACATGGTGATGGCAGCTGGTGTGACAGGAAGACTGTGGAGAGATGGAGGAGTGGGTGTGAAGGTGGCACACGAGTCTGATCCCAAAGGGTTCCAACAGAGGCCCGCCCACCCGACCAGGGCTCCAAACCCAGGCTTCTGCTAGAAAGGGAGAGGGTGGCAGGCAAGTCACAGAGCCAAGTGGCTGTCAGCAGACACTTCCAAACCAACACCCCCACCTTGAAGCACTGGCTCCAAACCAGCTACAGAGAGTAAGGAAGGGGGTGAGGCTAACTTTAGAGTGCCTACTGTGTACCTCCATCCACCACCAATCCATCCAATGTGAGGGCCTGTGGAGTGCTGGGCACTGCGAGATTCTGGGGACACTGAGAAGGAGCCAAACCGTGACAGCCTGCCTTCATGGAACTGCCTTCCAAATTCAGGGAAAGGACCAAAGCGTGATGATGCCTGTCATTCCTGTGGGCACCCAGCCTCTGAACCCCCTTCTCCCTCACTAATGGAAACACCAGACCCAGCTTCCAGTGCAGCTGCCCCCGAGCCCCATCTGGGCTCAGCCACAGAGGGAGCTGCCCCACTTCTACTCCAGCTGCCTAAATGCAGTGGGCCACCCTAGCCCGGCAGCATCAGGCCAGGTGAGCAGTGGCGGTGCCTGCCTGGGAGCAGTGACATGCAGGACCTGGGGCATTCCCACCAGACCTGCCTGATGCTGGGTGTGCTCCCATCTGCGCAGGCCTGGCTCCTCCCAAGGAGGCAGAAAGCTTTGAAATAGACATGTCCTCTGTCCAAATGGCCTCACACACAGGACCATGTGGCACGGGAGATTTCTGGACATGCCCGCGTTCATGCAGATGAATTCCACCCAGGCAGAGTGCTTTCCTAGCCCATCCAGCCCGGGGAGGTGAGACTGCCACTGCTTATAGAGGAGGGAGCCAGGGCAGGCTCACAGCAGGGGCAGGTCCTCATTCAAGCTGACCAAGGCCTTCCTGAGTGCCTGCAACAGCTAGTGAGTGTCCCAGCTGCTTCCACGTAGGGAATAACCCTCACTCCCCTCACAAACAAGGCCCTCGAGGCAGTGAAGCTGAGTGGCCAGCAAGCTCCAAAGCAGGAACCCCGAGCAGCCTATCCTATTTCTACCAACTCACAGATTCAAGAAGGACCTGCCTACGGCAAAACCGGGGGCCAGGTATATTCTGAAATTCAGAGGTCCCTGTGTTTTACGAGAGTGACAGGATAACTATATTATGCCAGGACCCAGCAGGGTCTGGGACTGTTTTTTATTGCTTTCTGGGACTGGCAAGTGTGGGGTCTAAAGAGATGATACAGGCAAAGCCACTTGCTGAGGTCACATGGAGGAGGTAGTGTATCACGTGCTATCCACCACCCCACGAGGGAGGGGGCAGGATGAACCGACAGGGGAGGGGAGAATGGATGGGGAAAACTGTCACCTTAGAAGTGTTACAGAAAACACTGGTGATGGCAAAACCTTCTGGGGGAAGAGGAGGTTCAGCTAAACTTAATGAATAAATCAATGAAGTCAAATGTTAGCTACTAGCCAACACAGGGCCACACGGCCCAGAGTCTACAGGCTCCTGGCCCATGGCCAACTCCCTGGTCTCCCAGCCTCGGTCTCACCCCCCTTATGCCATCCCCCCAAAGGTATGCCCTTTCTTAAAACCCTCTGCTGTCTCCCACCATCCTCAGGCCCGGAGGTCCCACCTGGCAGGTGGTCTCTCCACCTTCTCCAGCCTCACCTCTGACTCTCCCGCCTCCACCTCTAGATTCCCCACTCCAGTAAGACTGGCTTTTTTCTATTCCTTGGAAGCACCTCACTAGCTCTCTCCACCTCCAACACTTTGTACATCCTTCCCACTGCTCCTCACCTGGCTACTCCTGTGATTTCTTTAGACCCCATGGCCCTTCCTCCAGGAAGCTACCCCTGCCCTGCCCGCCTGCATACACCCCGTGAGCTCTTCCCAATCAGAGTCCTGGGCACCGAGATTTATTAGAATTGTTTACTGTGTATCTCCTTCACTCCATGGAAGCAGGGCCTCGGCCTGTCTTCCCCACCCCACACCTGGCATGGCCTCACCTTGCTAAATGAATGGTTGGTTACAGAGCCAGAACTGCACATTCAGCCAGGATGTACTGAACACCCACCACGTACCAGGCACTGTGTAGCACAGTAAGAACTCAGGCCAAGGGTCAAAACGAGAACCCCACGCTGAGGACACAGGAATAGCACAGTGGGGCCCTCCCAGGACACCTGTCCAAGAACCACAGTGAACCTCCTCCTGAGTGCCTACTGGGCCAGGCCCTTGATTTGGTCTGTTTCTCAACCCTGCCACAGCCCTGCCAGGCCAGAACTGTCACCTCCATTTTATAAAGGGTTATGGGTTATGGAAGAAAAAATTACACCATACGCAGACTGAATGCAGCAGCCAAAGCACAGAACGCCAGTCCACAGGGGCCAAGAGTGCAGGCTCCGGAGCCTGCGTTTGAATTCCAGCTCAACCACTTACTGGCTCTGTGACCTCAGGTAAGCTACTTCACCTCTCTGTCCCTCCATTTCCTCATCTACTAATTGGAAAGAACAGCACTTAGCCCGGTGGCAGGCACATGGAAGGCAATGAGTGGTGACTATTAAGGTCATGCAGAGGGCAGGGATTTCCACCTGGACCCCTCTCCGCTCTACCACAGCAGGCTGCCTTCCCAACTTGAATTTCTATAGTTATCTCAAGTCAGCATTTCAATTTGCTCCAAGACAAGTCGGTGAGGTCAACCCCAGCCACCCCTGAACTGGGGTCTAAAAGGCAGCAGGCTTGGGACTGAGTGTTGGCCAGCTGAGCTGAATAAGGAACCGCTGAGCACAAGGACAGTTAAATCTGGGGAGCTTTGCAGAAACAGATTCCTAGACCCCAACTCCAGAGACTGCCTCCTTATAGCCAGTCCAGCCCAGGCACCTGGCTCTACACCAGCCGTGGGCAAACTACAGCCCGCGGGCCGGATCCGGCCCGTTTGAAATGAATAAAACTAAAAAAAAAAAAGACCATACCCTTTTATGTAATGATGTTTACTTTGAATTTATATTAGTTCACACAAACACTCCATCCATGCTTTTGTTCCGGCCCTCCGGTCCAGTTTAAGAACCCATTGTGGCCCTCGAGTCAAAAAGTTTGCCCACCCCTGCTCTACACGGTTCTTAATATGAATGACTGTGAAAGACTAATGGTAGCCACAACGCCTCACTTCGAGAACGCATACACGCACACATGCACACACTTCCACCGCCTCACTCAATGACTATCTGCTGAGTGCCTACTGTGTGCCAGATCTGCATGCTCTTTCTGGGGCCTGCAGACCTCTGAGGAAGGGTCCCTGTCCTGGCACAGACTGGATTAACTACGCCAAAGAGCTTTCTCCCAAATACCACCATGGATACGAGGACACACCTCATTCCTCTGCCATTCGTCCAGCATCTGAGCCCTCCTGTGCGCCAGACCGAGGTCACAGAGGTGACTCTCACACAGTCTTTGTCCTTGAAGAGGGAAATTTGATGCGGACACAAATAAAGAGTCGGAGGTGGAAGGAATGAGGGCAGCCTGCCTGAGTTTGAGTGTGCAAAGGGCCGGGCCTGGCAGAGCAGGCGCTCACACCATAGTACCATCAACCAGGTCATGTCCCAACAGGGCAGATGGCTGGAGTGGGGGCGGGGGACATTCTACAGAGGGGATTAAGGCTCAGGGAGGAGCTGAAACTTGTCATCAGCTGGTACCTGGAGAGGCTGGGGCTAACACTTTCAGATTAGAATCTTGGTGCCCTTGAAGCCTCTCTCAGGCTGATGGTACAAGGCATGCTGATTTAGTTTCAGCTCAGAGAGGTTGGGCAACTTGCCCACAGTCACCCAGCTTGTAACAGATAGGATCAGGCCTGGATATCTTTCCCATGCCCAGTCAGGGATGGCCGGGGCACTCATCTCAAAGGAGTAGGTCAGGGACAGCAGGGATCTGATGGGGCAGGAAGCACATTAAGGGTTAGAGACTCTAGGAGGGGGCAGAGGACTGGCAATGACAAGAAATGCAAAGGAAACATCTGCTGAGCATTCACTATGGGCTACTATCTTTTTAAAAAAATTGAATTTATTAGGGTGACATTGATTAATAAAGTTATACAGATTTCAGGGGTACAATTCTATAATGCGTCATCTGTATATCGTATTGTGTGTTCACCATCCCAAGCCAAGTCTCCTTCCATCACCACTTAACCCCCCACCCTCCTTTTTGTCTGGTAATCACCATACTGTTGTCTATGAGGTTTTTTGTTGTGTCTTTGCTTAATCCCTTCACCTTTTTCACCCATGGACTGTTATCTCACTTAATCCTTACCATCACCCTATGAGGTACTGTTGTCAGCTGCATTTTATAGACAGAAAAATCACACCCAAAGTCACACTGTTGATCGCCCAAAGTCACACGGCAGTCAATGTACCAATGCCCGCAGTAGGTGAGGTTGGGCCCAGATGGAAATCTGGGCAAAATCGTCAAAGCCACCCCCCACAACCCGTTCCCCACTCCCCAGCAACACCACCACTTATGCTCAAACAAGCTGAAAAAAGACTTTTAATCCTCAGCTGAGGATATGTTATTGTTGTAATTTATTGATTTTTAGAGAGAAAGGAAAGGAGAGAGAAAGAAACACTGAACGGTCGCCTCCTGCACATGCCCCAATCAGGAACGGAACCCACAACCCAGGCATGTGCCCTGACTGGGAATCGAACCTGCAACCTTTTGGTGTACCTTTTGGTGTACAGGACGACACTCCAATCAACTGAGCCACCCAGCCAGGGCACAAATGAGCTGAATTTTAACTAAGGGCCTCTCTCTACCACTAACAGGTCATTTCTACCTGTCCAACCAGTTTCAAGGACTAAATTTGCAGCCCAGGTTTCAATAAGAACAAAGAGTAAGGCACTTCCACTCTCTTTGATCCCCATTTAAGAACAGCATGGCCACTGCCTCCGCCACCCCCTCCCAAGCTCAGGTGGCTGCACCTTTGGGCCCCTTCAACCTGCAGACACCTCCACTCCACACCAGGAGTTTCCCCCTCCCACACTCCAGGACTGACTCTCCGGGGCTGGAGGTCAGGGAGTGGTGAATGAGTCATTGGGAGGACTAGAGGGAAGAGAAGACAAGCCTCCCAGACTGTGGCCAGTGTCACATGCTCTCCAATGCATGCTTGCAAGCCCCACGCCTCCCCGCACAGCGTGCAGCTGGGACAGCTGAGCCTTGGGTCATTCTTGCAGTTTGATCTGGAAGGGTTCCTGGTACAAGTCTGGCCTTGGCCCTCAGAAGAGCTGGAATCATAGGCCTGCCACCTCAGGGTGGGGTGGGGTGCAGCCAGCTAGCCCCTCCTCTGCTGGTGCCCACTTCCACACCCACCCCCTCCCCTGAGAGCAGAGTGTACACAAGCCCAGCCTGGCAGTACTGAGGCAGCGTCTGCCACTCACAGTTTCCACCCCACCTCCTCCCCAAGCTTCACTTCCCATCCCCATGCACTGGAGGAGGTTCATCCCATGGCTCAGACACCCTGGGTGGGCAGCGGGGCAGGGGTCACTCTTTCACAGATGAGGAAACTAACAAGCTCAGCAGGAGCCAGTGCCTTGCTGGAGGCCTGGAAGCACACTCTGGCGAGATGGGTCCCAGGTCTGGCCGGGCCTCACCCTTTCAGAATGGCTGCACACATGTGCACTAGCTCTCATTCAACCACAACTGCTGCATGTTCTTCGGGGGGCCGAGGACAGACACGGTCTGCTCTCCATTCTGGTGGGGGAGAGACCACTCACGCAAAAACAAACATGGCATGTAACATCAGATGGCCATATGTACCGTGGAGAAAACAAGCCGGCCCCCGGAATTGGGGTGGTGGGGACACTATGTGAGATGGGAGCCAGGGAAGGCCTCTCTATGCTCTGGGAGGCCTGGGACCCTCCCTCACAACCTCCCTCCTCCATAGCACCTCACCTCCAGAAAGCCCCAACTTTGGCAGGGCCTGATGGGGCTCTCGCCCTCAGGCAGACACCTCCAGAACTCCCTCCCAGTGCGGCCAGCACTCTAGTCCCCGTCCCAGCCCTCCTCTACCCCAGCCGGAGGCTGCCAGGGGCCAGAGCTTCTCCTGCCAGGGCAGGGCTCTGCTGAGCAGGCACCCTGTGTTGGGCCCTGATTCCTCTAGGCCCGTGGTCGGCAAACTGCGGCTCGCGAGCCACATGCGGCTCTTTGGCCCCTTGAGTGTGGCTCTTCCACAAAATACCACGTGCGGGCGCACACGTACAGTGCAATTGAAACTTCGTGGCCCATGCGCAGAGTCGGTATTGTGTGGAAGAGCCACACTCAAGGGGCCAAAGAGCCACAGTTTGCCGAGCCGGTTTGCCGACCACTGCTCTAGGCTGCTTCCCCCAGCCCAGGGGTGGTCTGCACCTCCTGGCCTAGGCAACTTCTCCATCTAGGATGGAAGAACAGCTTCTGAATGACCTCTCTCCCAGTTCAGGCCCGCCAACTCCTCCCTCCCCTTTGGCCTTGGAATCATGTCCGCACAGTAGGCCCCAGAATTACTCCTCCATCACCCTTCCCACTAGGTCCACAGCGCAGATGACACCCTCTGTGCTTTCTCATGGCTTACAGATCAACTCCAAGAAATCCCCCGCCCCCTCCTCCAAGACCAACCCACTCCTCCCTGCAGTGCCCAGCCAAGACCCTTTGACCTCTCAGCTAGGTAGCCCCTTGGCCCAACTTTCCTCTTCTAAAGCCTGGCAAGCCTCCGCCTCCCTCAGTCCCAGGTCAGTCAACAACACCACTGTCCCCCGCAAGCACAGAAGCCAGCCACCTGCTCCTCAGCTTTGACAGACCCTCCAATGTCCTGTCCCGTAAATCCCATTGTCAATGACCCCCTTCCCTGCCTGGCGCCCAAGATCATCCAACTCCTTTACTGCCAGACCAACTACTTAATCCCTCTCCTCAGTCGAGACAAACCAACTCTTCCAGTCCATTCACTGACCCATTTCTCCACGTCATCACCTCCCACCCAAGACCCACTGACTCCTCCAAAGTGTGCGTCCTGACCAGTCCTTGCAGGCTCCCTCTAAACTTCCAGGAACTAGACTCCTCCCGCCTGCAAGGCATCCTCACCGCTTACTTAGCACAGACCAATCGGCAACCAGACTCCCACCGACTCGTCTTGACATTCTTCCTTCCCTCAAACTCCTTCACTGCCTCTCCAAGACTGCCCACCAAAACAAACAAAAAAACAAAAACAGCCCTGGCTGGTTTGGCTCAGTGGATAGAGCTTCGGCTGCGAACTGAAAGGTCCCAGGTTCGATTCCGGTCAAGGGCACATGCCCGGGTTGTGGGCATGATCCCCTGGGGGGCACATGCAGGAGGCAGCCGATCCATGATTCTCTCTCATCACGGATGTTTCTATCTCTCTCTCCCTCTTCCTTCCTCTCTGAAGTCAATACAAATATATTTAAAAACAACAACACACAAACAAACAAGCAAAAATGATTCTGCCTGGGGAACAGCAGGAACGTACAAGGACTAGTATCTTATTTAATCCTCCCAACCACCTCCTGGTAGCAATTAGCACCATTTGCCGAGGGAAACAGGACGCTCGGAGAAGAACGGCTTACTCAAAGCCAGACAGACAGCTGGTTGGTTACCCACAGCTGCTCCTCTTCTGAGAACCTGCAGATCAGAAATTTCACCCCACCCTGTGCCAAACTCTCTAACTGGCCCCCACGACCCTCTAGCTCACAAACTGACCATCTTCCCCAGGCCCAGTGAGTCCCATCTCTGCCCCTCTCCTGGAAGCTTGTGAAGCAGACACATCCAGGCCCCAACCCTGTGAACCAACTCCTCTAGACTGACTCTGAAAATGACCAATGTCAACTAACGTCACCCCTAAAATGACCAATAACAACTGCAACTTCATGAAGGCTCACCTTGGCCAATAACTTTTCACACACAATCTGATTTATTCCTCTCTTAAACCCTGTGGCATGGTGGTGGTTGTTTTTAATATATTTTTATTGACTTCCGAGAGAGCAACATCAATGATGAATCATTGATTGGCTGCCTCCAGCACGTCCCTGACTGGGGATCAAGATCGCAACTAGGGCATGTGCCCTGACCACGAATTGAACCATGATCTCCTGGTTCACAGGTCAAAGCCACACCAGCCGGGAAGGCATGGGTATTATTACCCACTTTACAGATGAGGACACTGGGGCTCAGAGGAATTAGGTTACCAGTCTGAGGTCACGAAGTGGGTAAATGGAGTCAGGACTTGAACTGGAGCCTCTGTGCTTCACCACCCAGCTGTCTCCCCAGGTCTTGCCCCTGCCTGCTCTGAGCTCTCTGGACTGAATATCATGCTACAGCCAGGGCCCACTCTCACTCTTCCCTTCCTCAGTCCCAGTCCCCTAAGTCCTCCAACCCAAAAGTGACCACCTATCCCTGGGGCCTAGAGCCCAAGAACTTGGCTGGCTTCCAATGTCAAGAATCTCAAATTATGCCCTACCCAGCTTGGCTCAGTGGATAGAGCGTCGGCCTGCAGACTGAAGGGTCCCGGGTTCGATTCTGGTCAAGGGCACAAGCCCGGGTTGCAAGCTTGATCCCCAGTAGCGGACATGCAGAAGGCAGCGGATCAATGAGTCTCTCTCATCATTGATGTTTCAATCTCTCTCTCCCTCTCCCTCTCTGAAATCAATAAAAAAATATGTATTTTTAAAAAGACTGCCCTAACTGGTTTGGCTCAGTGGATAGAGCGTCGGCCTGGGGACTGAAGGGTCCCAGGTTCGATTCCGGTCAAGGGCATGTACCTTGGTTGCGGGCACATCCCCAGTAGTGGGTGTGCAGGAGGCAGCTGATTGATGTTTCTCTCCCATTGATGTTTCTAACTCTCTATCCCTCTCCCTTCCTCTCTGTAAAAAAATAAATAAAACATTTTTTTAAATATATTTTATTGATTTTTGACAGAGAGGGAGGGAGAGGGATAGAGAGTTAGAAACATCGATGAGAGAGAAACACCGACCAGCTGCCTCCTGCACACTTCCTACTGGGGATGTGCCCGCAACCAAGGTACATGCCCTTGACCGGAATCGAACCTGGGACCTTTCAGTCCGCAGGCCGACGCTCTATCCACTGAGACAAACTGGTTTGGCAAAAACATATTTTTTAAAATATAACAAATAAATAAGAATCTTAAATTAACCCCCGTCCGTCTCTTTAGCAGTAACTAGTCACACTGGCATTGATGGTGGACGCCCTGTGTGTTCAGCTTCCAGTTACCATGTTTCTCACTCTCACACCGAAGGCACCAAGTCCTCCTTTGCCACCGACCAGCAGCAGCCCCTCCTCTTTCCCAGGGCCAACAGACCAACTTCTACCCAGCCAGGGCCAGCCTGCTCCCTCTCCCTGTGGGCTCTCCGCCCCAGCACAGGAACGGACTCACCCTCACGGCTGCCGTCCATCACAGGAGAGACTGTCCACCTTCCCAGCCTGCGGGTAAAGCACTCCTCCAGCTAGCTGCCCTCTCAGCTCCAACGCTGACCTGACCTCCTCCAGGGACCTACAGTCCACAGCCTTGCTTCCTCCCCCAACACCTCACCCACCCAACTTCTCCCATGTTCTCACCTTCTACCGACCTGCAACTCCAATTCCCCAATTCTTTCTCGGGTGGGTAAAAAAAAAGAGCCTTCTCTACCCAGGCCCCAAAGTCCCTCTGTTCCTGAACGACTACCAACTACAGTGGGGCCTTGACTTACGAGTGTCCCGACTAACAAGTTTTTTGAGATACCAGCTGTCTGGCCGATTTTTTGCACTGAGTTGATAGAGTAATTTGAGTTAACGAGCTCGGTCTCGGAACGAATTAAACTCGCAAGTCAAGGCCCCACTGTATTGCTTCCAAGCACGAAGTGACTTTCCTTCTTCTTCACGCCAAGAGCTAACACCTGACTCTCTCACCCACCCCCAATGGACCACCATTCTGCTCCTTTTCTGCGAGTTTACCTTGACTCCCGTTCCCCGACCCCAGGATTTACCGCCTCCGCTGCGGCCACAGTTCAGGTTTAGTCCCCTGCCTTCCCCCCAGGCTTCAGACCAGGAAACGGAACCGCTTTCATCCCATGGGCCCAGCAGACTTCTCCAACTGCCCTTCCAGCGCCCGTGCTGGCCTCCTCCTCCCCGGCTAGCTCCCTCGATCCTGCTCCGGGGGGAACTATGAACTCAAAGGCTAAGTCCTCCCGATCTCCCAGGCCACCAAACTTTCTTTTAATGGCTCATCGTTTTAATTCCTAAAACCATCAGGCGGAGGTGGGGGTGGGCATAAACGGGCTACGTCTCACCTTCCCGACCCAATAGCCATACCATCTCCACTGACGACTGTCGCCTGAAGTCATCATTAGGTGCAATTTACTGAGCGGCACCTGCGTGCTGGGCGTCGCACCGGCTCCCGAGGCCCCGCGCCCGCCCCCTCTCCTCGGTTGTAGTTACCGTGTCTCCAGGGGTCTTTGGGCTCCACCGCTCCGGACACAATATCCTCGTCGGAGGGGAACGTGACGCGCTTGGCCGCAGCCTTGAGGCGCCCGTCGGTCGGGGACGATGCGGGGCTGGGCGACTGGGCCT